>NC_090438.1:115423863-115725217 GCF_031143425.1 Pleurodeles waltl
TTTTATTAAAATTGTGAGGCCTTTAATTCATGAAATTACAATTGTCAAAGAATACTGAATTATGTAATTTCAGTAATGCCATTTCAAACACCTGTCAGCACTACAGCCAAATGTTTCTTGTCTGTGACTGCCAACCTGGGACCTGTAGCAACTGAGAGCCCCTCCTCCGGCCCCCAGAGTTTTTAGTAGTCTTTTCTTTAAACCTTTCTACAAGTTTTCAAGATGATTATAAAGAATTTAGTTCACGTTGTACACGTTTTCTGTAGTCATCACTCCCTCTGTTGCAGCAGTTTGGAGATGATGTCATATATCAGTATTTCATTTAGGATGCAATATGTATGTGTTGATTGCAAAGGCTGTACGATTTTCAGTGTTTGTGTAAGATAACTGAGAGGAAGAAACAGAAGGTTTGTTTTTAGAACTTACCCATAAGCCATTAGACTTACTGATATTTTGGCATATGCCAATAACAGTGTCCTAACAGAGCCAGGACAGGCCTGCACGAACAGTAGCTATTCAAATGGGATAAAATCATATTATTTTTACAGCGCACAGTGGGCTAGGACTGATTGAAAGGCCTCAGCCAACAGCACAGTAATAACAAAGTTAAACAAGCATTTGCAATGCAATGGGTATCGCTTTTGCCTGAGTTAGAGCTATTAGGGTTGTAAATTCCTAATTGAACTTTTCTTGCCACATAAATTGGAAAATGAAAAGTAAAACAGTTGACATAAGCAAAGCAAGTCAATTCAAAGTGCCATGGCCGCCATGAGAGCGAAGGAGAGACAAAAAAAGAAAAATAAGTTTGCTTGCAGTCAAACATATCAGCAATTGTGCAATTACCCATGTAACAGGGTCAGTGTCCAAGGCGGTAACAAAACTGCCCCAAGGAGGGACAAATGTAAAGCATTTACAAATGAAAACAAAGGATTTTGGAAAGCCAAGCCCAGGAACGAGTGATAGTGATGGGCGTGCGGTGGGCGTGGTTAAAAGCTGACAGATTGATTACAACACGTCAGAGTGCTTGCACGATCGACCTAGAAATGTATATCTACAAAGTAGATGGGTTACTTCAGCATGCTCTACTATGGAAACGCCTTTGGCTCTCCCTACACTAAATGAAATTTTCATACACAAATTGCATGTCAAATGTGTTAAAACGCAAGTAATTAGCCAAGTCCTTGGAAGACCATTAACATTTTCAGAGTTCCCTTAGATAAAAACAAGGCAACACATCCAGAAAGGAGTATTAACTGAAAGAAAAATAAATGTTAAAACAAATATAATGTGACAATCTACAAATGAAATCAGAAGACAGTAAATGTTAAAAGTCATCTTCCTAGAAATTATACTGTCCTCCCTGCTGTTGTAAGACAGTGAAAAAAGAGCAATGTGACAAACAGAGCAGATGCAATTAAACCAGATGAGTTAATTCTACCAGGCAATTTCAACAAGAAAGAGCTGACCTAATTAAGTAAATATCTTTTTCTAGGAATAGACAACCTCGCCATGATGGTGCGGTGTTTGTATAATGCAAATGAAATTACATGCTGTTAAAAATATTGTCAAAGTTAAGCCACATTACTTTGAATTACTGAGATTAAAAGCATTTTAGCAGCAAATGTTATTAATGACTGCTGCTGCATCTTATATTGACATTGATGGTTTTACTACAGTAACTAAAGATGGGTACATCAATTTCGCCTCAGTCAGTTTCGTTAAAAATCCACATGGATATATTGTCTTTCCATTGTGAAAACACATCCCTTCTGTGTGGGTGCATTTTCTTTAAAAAGCACAGTGGTTCCCATGACTGGGCTACAAAGCACATCAAATTCACAAGCACTTCTTGCTCCTCAGCCCTTTCAGATTCTAACCTAAACCCTCCCACCCTGGGCAGGTGACTTGGTTCCATAGCCCCAAACTCAAATATTGAAAGTTTTTTGTTTTTTTTTATCTACTCAGGTTTATTTTGGCATCTGCATATTAGGACTGGAAATGCAACAGACTTGAGAATTATGAATGACCTGAGTCTGTACAGTGACACAGGGCACCTACCTTCTCCTCCCCTTGAAAGTAAAATCAAAGGGCACAAATGTGGCGTGCAGTGTTTTATAAAACCCTAAAATAAATAAATAAGGGGCACAGTGTTTGTGCCCACAAAATTACTTGTTGCTATGTGCTAAACCCATTTTGCCAGTTGGAAAATCATTTCCAATTCACACTGTTGTGGCTGGCAGCTCTTAAAAGAGGCGGTGGGTGCGGCGCGACGGGTAGGGGAAGGGGACAGGGGAGTGGGGGGATACATTAAATTATAATTTTTTGAAAAATAAAAACTTACCTTAACTCGCTATTCCTCCGTCGCATGCTGCAGGCACAGGCTCCGAGCTTGCCCTGCGCCAATCCTGACGCTGCTCAAAGCAGCGTCAGGATTGGCTGGGAGCGTCCAGCCTGGGTGCTCCCAGGCAGACTGGGAGCCTGTGCAGGCTCTCGTCAGCTCGGCAACTGTGTTGCCGGGCTGGAGACAGCCTACTGTGCATGTGTTTTTGGCTGGCCCAAGACAGCCGGCCAAACACACATTGGCTCTAAAGGGAGAGTGCTGAGCACTCTCCCTCAGTGCACCTCACCCCCATTGCGTTGCCCCTTACAAATGTAGTTTACTATCCTTTCGTTCTGAAAGGTTTGCAGCTTCTGCTGCTGGCAGGGGGGCGACGCTCCTCCGCCCATATGGAGGAGCTGCCCCTGAATTCACACAATGGTTTTACTGACCCATTCCAACACGCAATTAAGATGGGGCGTAATAAGGACGGTCCCTACTAATTGTGATTCAGAACGGTGAGGATCAATGGTTTGAGGCTGCAATTGCAGCTATAACCCAGCTCAAAGTTATCTTAAGGGAGGTGGTAAGCCATTTGCAAAGGAGAAGCAACTGTGTGAAACAACCTTGAGGGGTTTAGGCAGTGGTTACGGTGATCACTGCCTGCTGCCCTTGATATCTTCTTAAAATGTGTTTTTAGCAGCAATGGTTGTTTTATGGAACATGCAAAAGGATAAATGCTGTAATTGGATAGCTTTTCTTTTGGGAACTGTGTTGGGTAACCTCAGCCTGTGGCCCTGATACTGTCCCAAATGGACTACTTATTTTTGAAGTAGCACCAATTCTATTAAGGAACATGGGCTTCTTTATTTAAAAAAAAGTTTCCTGTTTGGGAATGAAATCACGTTTCTTGAACTGATGTTCTTGCAGTGCACCATCCCCGTGTTTGTAGTCAGTCAAAGGGGGGCTGTCTCAAATAGGTACCTTCTTAATTTATGTTTATTAAACAGGTCGTTCTGCAACCCCTTCTTATTCAATCCCTAAATGAATAAGGGCTCCAAACAGGCATGCTTAAAAATGGGCCTAAAAATTATACAAAATGTAATATGTCGAAGTATGACAGTGTCATATTAAAATTTAATGCGCAAGAAATACAGGTCCAAACCCTTTCCTCTTTATTTTTAGAATAACACATTTTTCAAATTGTTAACTTTAAGGTTGCCCGGTCAAGCAACACTTTTTAGGAATACATGTTGAAACTGTGCTATTCTGCAAGTTACAACACTTAGGCTGGCAGAGTGCGAAGGGGTTTTGTACACATGCTGGATACATCCTCAATGTATATGTCTTGGATGCGTCCACATCTGATACCCAGTAACACAACGTTCTGTACAGAGCCCCCACCACTTTGAGTATGTCTCTAACTTCCAGCTTTGGCCATGCATTTCATTAATCCTATAAATAAAATTACAATTGTTGAAACATAAAGTGAGATCGATCTGCAGAATGCAGAAGCTGAGCTGAAGTAAAATTGATTCGACAGCAGTTGATGTACTAGTCAGTGCCTTCATCCAAGGCGCACCTGGAGATACGCTTGTGAGGCTTAGATCCCTCTTTTATCTCGTCTCGCTGACCTGCTGTTTTAGATGGACCCCTACCTCGCGAGTGTCCTACAAGAACGCCAGTGCCCACCCTTCAGTAAGCCTTTGTTTGAGATTTGCATACAATCTGTTTCTACAAGGTTTACTAGTAAACTGTGCCTGTACAAGGCGTGGTATTTTAATAGGCAATTGTTCGGAAGAATCACCTATAAATACAGGCCGGATACATGCGTTTTGGTCATTTATATAGCACTTCCCCTTGAATTTGGCAGCTCTCTGGTGCTTGCAAACTAAAAAAAAAAGCAGGCGGTAAAAACTTGAAAGGCAGCTCAAAAAGTAAAGATATCTATATGTTCCAATTGTCGTGATAGTGGCTTGTGCCTTGATTTAAGATACTAAGTAAACAGGTTCTCAACAGTTTGGAGTTCCCTCTCTTTAAATGATCCTTTTCAGACCTGACCTTAGTGAGGGACCGATTTTAAGGCTTAACTCTGCTAAAGGTGCAGGAATCAGTATGCCCCCGGCGGTCACAGGAGATGAGAGTAGTGCGCAGAGAACATCAGAAATACCAAGTAGAAATACATCAAACCCAAAGGGCAATGGCAAAGCAGTGGCATGCCTCTACTGCCCAGCGCTAAAAGATGCTTAGCCCTTCATGATAGGAGGAAGGAGCCAGGAGAGCTCACCTGAGGCTGCCAGGCTCCCTCAGTGTTTCGGGGTATTCTATGTACACCTTCACCACAACATTGACTACACTTTGAGGTGATATTATCACCAGACTCCAAAAAATACAATCCACTTTCAGAGTGTGGTCATATACACTCTCTGTTTCCTTTTATAAGCCGGCCAGCTCGCCCCTACCCCAAAGGATGCTGGGACACTGGAGGGTGAAGAGCAGGACGCAAAATGGTGCACTGTTTGGGGAGAGGACATTCTGCACATTTCGGCTCTTCCCATCTAGATTTCTTAGCACGCCTGCTTAAGTTTCTGTGTTTGAAGCACGGAACAAGCACAAATAATGGCCTGATGTCCTCGGGGACCACACCCACGTACAAAGGAAGGAACACACAAGTTTGAAGGCACACATGTTTCAACAGTGGACGTACGTCCAATGTGAAAAAAAACGGCCATTGAAACCCTTTGTAACCACCCCACAGGTCTAGCACGGCACGCCCATAGCGTTTACTAATACAGAAACACAGGGAGTGAGCAGGGTGGATATCCCAGAGGTAGAAATAACCTGTATATTTAATACATGAAGTCTGTGAGGAAACAAAATACCTGCTGAGAGACACGCTCCCAGGGACGACGTGAATGTTCAAGCATACCTGCTCCCTCGCTTTGTTGCATGCTGTTAATGTTCCACATATTAGTCCTGTGTTTTCTTGATGTTTTATGATTTATTGATTTGAAGCAAAAACAGGTCTACCAGCAACATGCAGCCTCATCAATATTGCAAATGGACGTCAAGCACTTGACTCAGCAAAAGGCATCGTTGCATTGTGCATGGAGACCACTATTTGATAAAGAATCTTAACCAAAGAATTGAATAAAAGTCTTCGTTAGACTAGCACCTGTGATTTGTGATTGGTCTCATGTACCCCAGCTCTAGACCAGGGAATCCTGCACACACCGAGGGAGGAGATTAATTAGAAGTGTCCATGACATCAGCGATTGTCCCTCAATTGTGGGTCCTGCTGCACTTCAGCCATACTGTCTTGTCATACATTTTTTACCGTGAACAAATCATGACTACTAGATGAATCTACAGCTGGTTATGGCACAACAAATCAGGCCTACTGCCTTTGTTGTAGGGTCTCCCTATACAGAAACTCTGGGAGTTAAACAAACACAATGGCATAAGAGTCTAATAGCAACATGCCATGTTATCACAGCTGAGCTAGTGTTAGGGTAGGATGCACCACCACTGGCAGGGACCCAAACACACCAGTGCCCTGTTCCAGTGCTTAATTTGAAAATAAAAACGTGCCAGTGCCCAAAGCTCCACTTTGGAACATGGGGCTGCTGCAATTAAATGTGCAAGCACCGAATACTAAGGCAGTGTAATCCTAAAGCCATTTTATCCATTTACAGCTACTTCCTGCCCATCAGCTCACTCTTGCAGCTTTCTGATTTCTCCCTTTCCCTTTCCATCCTTCTCTTCCTCCGTCTTTCCCATATGTGTCTTTTGCTCGTAGTAAATGCCTGAAGCAGGAAAATAAGAGCAGGACCTCAAAGATACGTGTTGGTGCCCCCCACCCAAAACCACCAGCTCAAATTAAGCACTGCCCTGTCAACTCTTTCACTGATCTTTTCTCTCTGCTCAGGACTGTAGCAGCTGCAGAGGCAAAAGCAAATGTTTCAGTGAATGGGGAGGCCTCGTCAGTTGGGAAGATAGTGTAGCTCAAAACCATTATAGCTCAATGGTGGCCACTAATATGATAGCGTAGCTGCTGCTCAGTGCTTTCCCACCCCAGGGGTATATATATATATATATATATGATCCTGGTTATCACCACCTCCCTGGGGCTAAATGAAACAATGGACAACCCCTTCATGGAGCCATAAATAGCCCTGGGACTACCTCCCGAAAGGTAACTGTTTGCTTTTGCTTGGTGGGAGCTGACAGGCATGTGGCCCTCCTTTCTTTTGAATAAATGTATTTGGCCCAGGGGAGGTGGTTGTCCGTGGGGCCCAGTAGGGTCCTTGTGGCCCCCGCTCATGAATATTTTATTAAGTAGCCCCTGGGAAGCGGTGGTCTCTGGGGTCCGGATCCTCCTCATGAAATTTTTATTAAGACCTGGGGAAGTGGTGGTCTCCGTGGCCGGGTGGTCCTTGCGGCCACCCCTCATAAATTTTATTTGGTAGCCCTGTGGAGGTGGTGGTCCCCGAAGCTCAGGGGTGTCTGCATGCCCCCCCTCACATACTTATAAAATGTAGCCCCACAGGAGGTGGTGGGCCCTGGGCCCGGGGGGACGTGTGGCTCCCCCCATATATTTTATGAATGTTGTCCCGGGGAGGTAGTGGTCCCTGGGACTCGGGGTGTTTACATGGCTTCCCTACGTTTTTTAAATGTGACGCACTGGGGAGGTGGTGGTCCCAGGGGGTGGTCTGCGTGGACACCTGCAAGTATTATTTTATTATGTAGCCCCAGGTAGTGGTACATGGGACTGGGGGGGCATGCGCCCCCCTAAATTTATATATTTAATGTTGCCCCCTTTAAGCTCCAGGCCCCTTTGGCCATGGGTGGCACGGTGTTTGGAGCTAAAAATGGGGGTTTACCACAGGGCCTGGATGCAGGACAGGCACTGTGTCCAACTCCTGCCATGCCTAGCCGAAGGCCGTGTATGGCACGGGGTTTAGTGGTTATAGGGGGTTGGCTCAGGCCAGGTCCTTTGGTGGTTGGACGGCGGAGCCAGGCGTCCAAATAGACAGAACTGTCAGCAAAGTTCCTCAAGGGAGACGCTCACCCGGGATCAGATGTGCAATTTCCTTTATTGGCAGAACAACAAAACTGTTTGGGTCCTTGTTCTATCGCCCCAATCAGGGAAGTACATCAAGGTATTGATTGTTCTCCCCTGGCTTTTGGCTGGTAGGGGGTTGTGTTGGACTTTTTGCCTTACGCAGGGTCATCCCCAGTCTTTTTGCCTCATTGCTCCTGGTTATTCTGACCTCTCGCTGTTGACTCTAGGACTCTGAGCACTTTATCACTGCTGACCAGTGCTAAAGTGCAGGTGCTCTCCCATCTAAAGTTGGGATGATTGGCTTATACCTAATTGGCATATTTAATTTACCTATAAGTCCCTTGTACAGTGGTATCTCTATACCCAGGGCCTGTAAATTAAATACTACTAGTGGGCCTGCAGCGCTGCTTGCGCCACCCACTGAAGTAGACTTTCAAACCTGTCTCAGGCCTGCTAGCGTAGGGCCTGTGTGCGCAGTTTTCTGCCACAGGGACCTAGCATCTAAACTTACTTGCCAGGCCCAGAACTCCCCTTTTACTACATGTAAGTCACCCCTAAGGTACGCCCTAGCTAGCCCTATGGGCTGGGTGCCATGGATGTAGAAAGGCAGGACATGTGCCATATTGCATGGCCTGTCCTGGTAGTAACAAACAGCCTAACTTGGTGTCTCACTGCTGTGAGTGCTGCCTTCTCATAGGATTGCATTAGAAATGCCCTGCCATATGTGTAAAGGGCATTGTCTGATTTATGAGGAGTAGCGTAGGCGTGTTTGGTATGGTTGTAATGGTGATAATAAATACTGCTTACTGGTGTGGGTGTATTTTTTATTACTATCACAGAAATGCCACTTCGAGAAAGTGCACATTTATCTGTGCTTATGACTCTGGTGTTTTGCAGCTTGACTCCAATCCACGTCTGGGCAGAGTGACAGTTGGGGCTTTGTGCATACTTTTCAGACAGCCTGTACACAGGGAGGGTGGAGGTGTCACAGAGGTGCATCTGCATACTGAATAGTCTTCCTGGGCTGAGAGAAGGGAGAGGTGGGGCACACCTACATTTGTAAAGGCTGTGCCCTGGCCTCACACAATAGGGTTGTTAACCCCCCACTGATGTTTGGAGCCTGTGCTGAAAGGAGAGAGGGGGCACTGCCAGAACCAGTTGTAACTGGCTGGAACCTCCTCTCCCTACCATTGTAAAACACTGTAAGAACTGACTATAAGTACAGGGGAATTTTCCCCACAATTTGGAGACTCCTTGAACTTACCTGGAACTGGACCTAGACTGCTGGAAGAACTCACCAGGAACCGACATGGACGACTGCTGCTGGGCTGACCTGTGACCTGCTTGGTCACTAAAGAGGACTTGCCACTTGCTACATACTCCTTGTGCCGGCCTGTTGTTGGGCCCTCCACCTGTGGGCCTTTTCTGATAACTTTGCTCCCCAGGGGCAGGGTGCTGTGGCCCCTGACCCCTGCATTGACCCTGAAACACGAGTAGTGCTTCAAATGCTTGCCAAAATTAGCGCTTGGGAAATCGCTTCGTCTTTAATCCTTAAATCGCTGTAAGCACGCTCCTTCATGCCCATATGACACCACCGCGACCCGGGCTCCTCCAAAGGAATAAATCGCTTTGTGAAGCGCTTTTGCTGCTGTGGGAATCACCGCCATGACCGGGGCGCTAATCATTTTCCTTGCGTTGAGGACGTGCTGCTCCTTGTGCCCCCGGGGCACTAACAAAACCGAAGATAGAAAAACTGGAGCAAGTGAGCTCCTAGCGATGCCCCCGGGCAGGGATTGCTCCGAGGAGCGCCACAGGGGCACCAGAAGGCCCTTATCTGGGCCCGGAATGAAGCCGGAGACGGGCAGGAGAGGAGGAAGCCTCTCCCTGCCCTGCCGAGCCCAGAAGGGCTCTCTGTGGGATCGCGGGCGGGGCAGAAGCCTCGACGGAGGCTCCCCCCGCACCGCCGGTCCTTGGTTTGGCCCTTGTGTGGGCCAGTGTGGGTCTTTGGCCCCCCCTCTTCCATGGAGGGCCAGTTAAGGCCCGGGGGGGCCCTACAACAATCGGGTCCAAGGAGGGGCCAGGCCTTGAAGCGGAGGGGGTGCATGGTGCCACCCTCCCCCTTGCATTTCTTCTGGGTTTCGGCCCCCCCTTGTGGAGGCCGGTGGAGGCCGGGGGGGGCCCCAGTGCCACCCCCCTCTCACCCAGAATTGTCAGGAGGCCCCCGTTTTGCACAGAGGAGCGCCGGGGGCCCCATTTCTTTTCATTCAATAGGCACTGGAGGTGCCTTCATCAAGTCAGGTACTTTTAAAGGACCAATATAATTATAATCAAAGTTATTTCTAAAGACTTTGCTGATTGATATATATTGCCTGCCTGTTTTATGATGCTTTTACATATATGTGCAGATGTTCCTTTTATGGACATGACTTGCTGATATGTATTCCTATGACTTGCCATATGTTTCTAATGTTCGTGCTATGGGCGTTTTATGATATTCTTATGACAAGTGTCTTGGTGTAATAACGTGTTTCCTGACCACTGCTTATGTTGCAGAATACTGAGTAACCTGTGTGTTATATGTGACTACTGCTAGTTTGCAGAGTAACTAATGTGTAACATTCTGACAACTACTAAGGTGGCAGGATAGTACTAATATGTGATGTTTGGTCTGATAATTGCGTTGTGTACAATACAGTATATTTTCATATAATCTGGTGTTGTGTTTCCTTTGTGGTGGGGACATTGCGTCACATGTGTTGTGTGTGTTGTGCAAACGCTTTACACATTGCCTCTGGGTTAAGCCTGACTGCTCGTGCCAAGCTACCAAGGGGGTGAGCAGGGGTTATCTTGGACGTGTAACTCCCTTGCCCTGACTAGAGTGGGTAAGTTCTGCCTGGCTGAGGTGCATACCCTAGCCAACCAGAAACCCCATTTCTAACACATACATACACACACACACACACACATTACCTACTGGCAGTCCCAGTAGGTAGATATAGTTAGGACCTAGTTTCCATAGAAAAAGTGGCTATAGCTTTGTCGCTGTTAGACAAATCTTCATGAAACTTTTCCCACAAAGTGTCCCTTAGGGTCTTGTTATGCAAGTAAAGTTTGGCGATGATCCGTCAAATGGGGACCGAGAAAAATGGGGGAATCAATTCCTGTAGGGCTTTTGAAAACTACTACAGCCCGAACTGCTGGACAGCATTACACCAAATTTGGCAGAAAGCTAGCTTTTGGTCCAGAAAGCACATGTTTCGTTATTTGGTTTAAATTAATTGAGTAGTTTAAGAGGAATTAAAGGAAATCCAAATTTATATGGCTAGGGTCGCAATGAATATACGAACACTGCCAATCTCGTGCATAGGCCTGACTGGCTGCCAACACTTCAACCACAAAGTGTTGGCAGCCATTTTGGGATTCAGCTTCAGCCTCGTCCCAAAGAAAAATGCAAAAAAAGAAAAGTGCTCAGAGTACAAATACCGTAACACCTTATCCTTGGTCCTGGGTTTCCCTGGGACCCCCACCAGGGCAAAAAAGCATTTTTTTTATTCACAGCAAAATATGTGACAATTTGTGAATTTTGCTGTGAATTAAAAAACAAAACAAGCGCAGTCTCCTGCACTTGTTCTTATATTAGCCCCCGGGTGGGCCAGGTCCCAGGGGCATGCAGGTATGAAAAAAAAAAGGGTGCACACATGGCCCCCCTCCAAGGGCTTTGATAAGCCCCAGGGACCACCACCTTCCTGGGGATTCATTAAAAAAATATGGGGGTGCCACAAGGTGCCCGCCCTGGTCCTGGGGACCACCATCTGCCCAGGGCTTTTTCTTTAAAAGGAGTGGGGGGGACACACAGACCTCCCTCTTGAGGCTTTCAATTGCCCCAGGGACCACCACCTCCCCAGGGCAAAAATCAACATACGTATGGTGTAGGAAAGTACCATCTAGCCTGGCATGTTACCCCCATTTTTCACTGTATATATGTTGTTTTAGTTGTATGTGTCACTGGGACCCTGCTAGTCAGGGCCCCAGTGCTCATAAGTGTGCCTGAATGTGTTACCTGTGTTATGACTAACTGTCTCACTGAGGCTCTGCTAATCAGAACCCCAGTGGTTATGCTCTCTCATTTCTTTCAAATTGTCACTAACAGGCTAGTGACCAATTTTACCAATTTACATTGGCTTACTGGAACACCCTTATAATTCCCTAGTATATGGTACTGAGGTACCCAGGGTATTGGGGTTCCAGGAGATCCCTATGGGCTGCAGCATTTCTTTTGCCACCCATAGGGAGCTCTGACAATTCTTACACAGGCCTGCCACTGCAGCCTGAGTGAAATAACGTCCACGTTATTTCACAGCCATTTTACACTGCACTTAAGTAACTTATAACTCACCTATATGTCTAACCTTTACCTGGTAAAAGTTGGGTGCTAAGTTACTTAGTGTGTGGGCACCCTGGCACTAGCCAAGGTGCCCCCACATTGTTCAGGGCCAATTCCCCGGACTTTGTGAGTGCGGGGACACCATTACACACTTGCACTACATATAGGTCACAACCTATATGTAGCTTCACAATGGTAACTCCGAATATGGCCATGTAACATGTCTATGATCATGGAATTGCCCCCTCTATACCATCCTGGCATAGTTGGCACAATCCCATGATCCCAGTGGTCTGTAGCACAGACCCTGGTACTGCCAAACTGCCTTTCCCGGGGTTTCACTGCAGCTGCTGCTGCTGCCAACCCCTCAGACAGGCTTCTGCCCTCCTGGGGTCCAGCCAGGCCTGGCCCAGGATGGCAGAACAAAGGACTTCCTCTGAGAGAGGGTGTTACACCCTCCCCTTTTGGAAAATGGTGTGAAGGCAGGGGGAGGAGTAGCCTCCCCCAGCCTCTGGAAATGGTTTCATGGGCACACATGGTGCCCATTTCTGCATAAGCCAGTCTACACCGGTTCAGGGACCCCTTAGCCCTGCTCTGGCGCAAAACTGGACAAAGGAAAGGGGAGTGACCACTCCCCTGACCTGTACCTCCCCTGGGAGGTGCCCAGAGCTCCTCCAGTGTGCTCCAGACCTCTGCCATCTTGGAAACAGAGGTGCTGCTGGCACACTGGACTGCTCTGAGTGGCCAGTGCCATCAGGTGACGTCAGAGACTCCTTCTGATAGGCTCCTTCAGGTGTTGCTAGCCTATCCTCTCTCCTAGGTAGCCAAGCCCTCTTTTCTGGCTATTTAGGGTCTCTGTCTCTTGGGATTCCTTAGATAACGAATGCAAGAGCTCATCCGAGTTCCTCTGCATCTCTCTCTTCACCTTCTGCCAAGGAATCGACTGCTGACCGCGCTGGAAGCCTGCAAAACTGCAACATAGTAGCAAAGACGACTACTGCAACTCTGTAACGCTGATCCTGCCGCCTTCTCGACTGTTTTCCTGGTGGTGCATGCTGTGGGGGTAGTCTGCCTCTTCTCTGCACTAGAAGCTCCGAAGAAATCTCCCGTGGGTCGACGGAATCGTCCCCCTGCAACCGCAGGCACCAAAGAACTGCATCACTGGTACCCTGGGTCTCCTCTCAGCACGACGAGCGAGGTCCCTTGAATCCAGCAACTCTGTCCAAGTGACTCCCACAGTCCAGTGACTCTTCAGTCCAAGTTTGGTGGAGGTAAGTCCTTGCTTCCCCACGCCAGACTGCATTGCTGGGAACCGCGACTTTTGCAGCTACTCCGGCCTCCGTGCACTTCCGGCGGAAATCCTTTGTGTACAGTCCAGCCTGGGTCCACAGCACTCTAACCTGCATTGCACGAACTCCTAAGTTGTTCTCCGGCGACGTGGGACTCCTTTGTGCGACTTCAGATGAGCACCGTTTCACGCATCCTTGTAGTGCCTGTTTCTGGCACTTCTGCGGGTGCTGCCTGCTGCTGAGAGGGCTCCTCGTCTTGCTCGATGCCCCCTCTGTCCCCTGACGCAATTGCCGACATCCTGGTCCCTCCTGGGCTACAGCAGCATCCAAAAACACTAACTGCACGATTTGCAGCTAGCAAGGCTTGTTGGCGGTCTTTTGGTGGGAAAATACTTCTGCACGACTCACCACGGCGTGAGGGATCCGTCCTCCAAAGGGAAAGTCTCTAGCCCTTGTCGTTCCTGCAGAAACCTAAGCTTCTACTGTCCAGTAGCAGCATCTTTGCACCCACAGCTGGCATTTCCTGGGCATTTGCCCATCTCCGACTTGCTTGTGACTTTTGGACTTGGTCCCCTTGTTCCACAGGTACCCTCGACTGGAAATCCATCGTTGTTGCATTGCTGGTTTGTGTCTTTCCTGCAGAATTCCCCTATCACAACTTCTATGTCCTTTGGGGAACTTTAGTGCACTTTGCACTCACTTTTCAGGGTCTTGGGGTGGGCTATTTTTTTAACCCTTACTATTTTCTAATAGTCCCAGCGACCCTCTACAAGGTCACATAGGTTTGGGGTCCATTTGTGGTTCGCATTCCACTTTTGGAGTATATGGTTTGTGTTGCCCCTATCCCTATGTGTCCCCATTGCATCCTATTGTAACTATACATTGTTTGCACTGTTTTCTAATACTATTACTGCATATTTTGGTATTGTGTACATATATCTTGTGTATATTTGCTATCCTCATACTGAGGGTACTCACTGAGATACTTTTGGCATATTGTCATAAAAATAAAGTACCTTTATTTTTAGTTTATCTGTGTATTGTGTTTTCTTATGATATTGTGCATATGACACTAGTGGTACTGTAGGAGCTTCACTCGTCTCCTAGTTCAGCCTAAGCTGCTCTGCTAAGCTACCATTATCTATCAGCCTAAGCTGCTAGACACCCTATACACTAATAAGGGATAACTGGGCCTGGTGCAAGGTGCAAGTACCCCTAGGTACTCACTACAAGCCAGTCCAGCCTCCTACATATGGGGGCTGCAAGGACGTTAGAAAAAACATAGAAATTCACTGAAAAAAACAAAGGTTACAGGGAAGTTATAGTTAGGAAATATACTTAAAAAACAGAGAAATTCACTTAAAAAACTAAAGGCTACAGGGACTTTGTAGTTAGGTTCTGAATTTACTCACACAAGACCATAGGAATTCAGCAGTTATAGTTATGGTTAGCTGAAGTAACTATCACTCCTGCCCTAAGGTAACTGTAACTCGTGTCCTTGCCATGCACTTCTAATTACCCCACATATTACATCTTTGATAACATAACTGATAATATCAATGTAACATTTGCAGTAAAATATTAATGAGAAAACTGTGCGTGGCGGGGCACATATTTCACCCCAAAATGTATTTTTATAGCTGCAGTGCACTCCACTGCTGGTGCTGGCGAAACAGTGAGACCGTCCCTCAAATATCATACAGCAAACCAAGAAAAGAATCGCCACACACCAGGATCTCCTTCTTACACATATTTATTGAAAATGGGGCAACCACCAAAGCATTTCAACTACTTTGAGTCTTGCTGACTGTTAGTGAGTCCTACATCTATATCAATTTATATGCAAGATGTCCGTCCTACCCACAATGAGCCATTCCAGATCATGTAGTTGCATATTGTGTTAGCAAACACTATTAAACCAAAAGTCAAGCAATAATTTCAGAAAGTCTTTAGAAGTACATGCATCATTTAAAGTGAGGACGGAAGCCAAGTCCCAAAATGGATGCCAACACTTCCTGGCTGAAGTGTTGGCAGCCAATCAGGTATCTGCATGAGATCGGGAGTATTTGCAAATTTGTTGCAACCCTAAATATACAAATGTGGATTTCCTTAAATTTCTCAGAAACAACTGAACGGATTTGCACCAAATAACAAAAAGAGTGTTTTCTGGACCAACAGGTACCGTTCTGCCAAATTTGGGCCCAGATTTAAGAGGTCCAAGTACATCCTTGTGCCACATTAGCATGATTTTTTTAATGCTAATGTGAGACAATGAGGCCAAATTTGCTGTGTCATATTTACAAAGTAACGCAATGCATGAATTGTGCCACTTTGCAACCCCTTGTGCCATATTATGCCAGCGCCAGGCATAATGTATGCAAGGGGGCATTCCCCCATTAGGGGGACTGCACAAATAGAGCAGTGGACCCTAAGGGATTCCACTGCGTCAATTCTTGCAGCTAACTTTAACGCCTGCACAAAGTAGGCATTACAAGGGGACACGCCATTGCTTTCAATGGTCCCCTATGTACTGTGCAGGATTAGTGCCAACATTTAGGTGCTGATCCTGCACAGTAGATCAATAGCATCAAATTTGAGTACGCTATTGCCCCTACCCTGCGCCATGGTGCGCGTATACTAAATACAGCACACACATGGTGGCGGTAAGGGCGTAAGAAAAGTGGCACTGGATTGGATGCAGTGCCACTTTTCTTAAACCTGGCCCATGGTCTAATTCCATCCAGCGGTTTAGGCTATAGTCGTCTCTAAAATCTCTATGGGAATTAACATGGGAAAGGCACTTTTATTGCCCCCCTTTTTCTTGGCTACTACTTGACGTCCCTGGGGCTTGATTGTAATTGTGTGTGGGTGGGGGCCCACAGCCCCCCTGCAACCCTGGGGACTGCCACCTCCCCAGGGCTTGATTGTAATTGTGTGTGGGGGCGCACAGCCCCCCTGCAGGCCCGGGACCACCACTTCTCAGGGGCTAAAACAGAAGAAGAAAGGGGGCCCATTGCTGACCCTCAGCCCTTGTGACCACCACCTCCCTGGGGTAAATTCCTAGGTGGGGGGGCCATGCGGCCCCACTCGAGGAGCCACTGATGGTCCTGTGGATCACCACCCCCCAGGGTCAGCTCCTGCTATGTCCCGGGTGCCCAAACCACTCTCCCTCACTGAGAATGGAGGTTTCCTCTGTTTCCCTGCCAGCGGAGAGACAGGCAGGGAAACATAAGGAACATTGCACTCACAGAGAGTGAGCTGCTTTGGCAGCTCCCTCTCTATGACAGCAATGCTGGATCCCAGAGTAGGTGGGGAGCTGACTGGGGCTGTAGGGGCTTTCAGGCTCCCTCTGTGGTCCTCATAGATGGTGACTGGGTGCCCTGGGGCCGAGATCGGCCTGGGGAGATGAGCCACGTGGCACCCCTACCCCCTCAAAAAATTAAATGTTTAGGGTGGGCCCCATGGGATGTGGTCCCTGAGGTTGAGAATGGCCTGGGGAGGGGGCCGCCCCCCTCCCAAAAAAATAATAATATTTTAAAACAAGCCCTTGATGGATGGATTCCCCGGAGCTACAATCAGACGGGGAGGGGGCCATGTGCCCTCTCTCAAAAATAAATAAATATATTAACACCGGGCCCTGGAGAATGAGGCGCAAAACTGGCTGGGTAGGGGGGCCTCTTCCCAAAAAATAAAACTTTAGAGAGCCGGTCCCAAGGGAGCCAACTCCTGCTGAGCATGGCCAAAGCCCGTGCCCAGTGTGGGGTTGGGTAGTTAGGGGGGTTGACTGCAGGGACTGGCCACAGGCCTGGCCCTGTGGCCAACCCCATCACACACAGCTGATGGCCAGGCACAAGGCAAGGTTGGGTGGTTATAGGGGGTTGGCTGCAGGGCCTGGGCATAGGTCAGGCCCTATGGTCAATCCCCACCTTCCATGACCAAAGGCATGGGGTTGGGTGGCTATAGGGGGTTTGCCGCAGGCCAGGCTCTGCGGCCACATGCCGCTGCCCACGTCCAAATGCTGTGCGTAGCCGTGGTTGGATTAACACATAGTAATGAAAATTGCTTTATGTTAAAAAAACATAGAAATTCACTAAAAAAACAAAGGTTACAGGGACATTATAGTTAGGAAACTGAATTAAAAAAACATAGAAATTCACTTAAAAAAACAAGGTTTACAGGGACGATATAGTTAGGCTCATATTTTAAATATACAAAACCATAGAAATTCCCCTGTTATAGTTAGAGTTATCTCAAGTAACTATAACTCATGCGCTAAGGTAACTATAAGTCGCTCCCTTGCCGTGTACTACTAATTACACCACATATCATGGCACTCATGACATCTTTGATAACATCATTGATAATGTCAATGTAGTATTTGCAGTAACATTTCTGATGAAAAACTGTGCATGGTGGGAGCGCAAGTTATAGTTACCTTAGGGCACGAGTTATATTTACTTGCGATCTCTAACTATAACATTTCTGGAAATTTTCTGACGAAAAACTGTGCATGGTGGGGTTGCGAGTTATAGTTACCTTAGGGCATGAGTTATAGTGACTTACCATAACTCTAACAAGGGAATTTCTATGGGTTTGCACATTTAAAATGTGAGCCTAACTATAATGTCCCTGTAACCTTTGTGTTTTAAATATACATATATATATATATATATATATATATATATATATATATATATATAGCGGAAATGCTTAATATATATACTCCGCCACACTCCCAGAAGTTTAGTCCCTCTATTTATTGTAGCAAAATACCATCTATATTCAATCTTTTCCCACTAACATGTTTCGATAATTCGTCTTTCTCAGAATGGGATATTTCAAGAACATGGATCAGTCTCTCCTCCCCTTATATACTCATATGGGGCATTATGGGAGTTGTAGTATGATATCCTTCACCACAAGTAACTCACTTAATTTGACACTTGAACAGTTCATAATTAGGTGTTGCAACTCAAGTTCAACATTTCCATCCTCAATCACAAACATATTCATGAGTACTTGTATACACACTCCCTGTCTCTGTGCCCCCCCTCGTGATTTGCTACAATTTCAACGATTGATATATATATATATGATATATATATATCATACTTTATACACATAAAACCATGGAAATTCAGCAGTTATAGTTATGCTTGTGTTGAGAAACTGTAACTCATGGCCTAAAGTTGCTTAATTACACAAGTTATGTTTTCTTCAGATAAGTATAACTACAACTGCTGAATTTCTATGTTTTTTTTATGTGTAAAATGTGAAACTAACTATAACATAACTGTCTATATATACTCTTACGTGGCATATACTTACTATTTTATGTAAAAGCATGCACACTAAAGAGATATGATAATGACTTGCATGGTAATTGCGTGGTAAAGTTATTGCGGGGTTATGATTGCATGATAATGGTTGTCCCCCTGCTGTCAATCTCCCTCATATTCCCCATTTCCTTTCGAAATCCACATTGCTTTACTCTAAAAATGTCAACTACTCTGTCTCCAAATTAACTCTCTCGTCCTCTTTCCACCAATCCAAAATGTCTTTTTCTACTACACTTTGTTCCTCCCTGCACTATCTAACTTTCTGGACCAACACATTCTATGGCCTTACCCCTCTCTTATACCTGTACCATAATTTTAGTCAAATCTCTATTTATACCTCTCCCCACCACCATTTCTCTGCTCCCATTTACCTTCGCCTACCACTCCATGTCTCCTTCTCTCCCCTTCATTCTGTCTCTTTCCAACCTCCTGCTACCACTATGTTCTTTTCTCCCTAATACTGTCCTCTAACTTACATAGCTCCACCTACCTTATCTCTCTTTAACCCTCTCTCTCCTTGCTCGTCTCTCTCCCTTAACAGCATCCATCTTCTCTTCATCGCCGCCTTCTTCGTGCCTCCTTGTCATCCTTTATCCCTCTTTCTCCCTTGTACTCAATCGATCTTTAACTCTCTCCCTCATCTCTGCTCTTATCAGCAGTGCATTTGCCCTCCTTCTCTCTCTCAGACCACATCCTTCCTCTTCCCACCTATACCTCCAATGGCCTATTTTGTCTTTTCCTGGCTCAGCCTTCCCTCTCTTTTCTTCCACCCAAATTCCTGCATCTGCCCAAAAACCCACTATTGCTTTTAACACCTTTGTGCCTTTCCGAGCCTCACCCCTTCTCACACCCAGTTGTCCACTTGGCATCTATTCCAGGTTTACATACCCCATTCCAAACATTCACTCATTCATAGTGTCATTCTCACACCCACCCACTCACAACCACACGCATAAACTTGACAATCACTTAAAAAGCACTCCCATCTATAAAATAACAGATCTATCGGCTCTGCCAGTTTTTGTTAAAAAGTGTTCCATAGGTTGCAGTTCGAACACTAAAGTACTTTTAGTTTTTGGCTAGCCACTTCGAAGTCAATGAGAGGAGTATTGTCAAAGTTTAAAAATAAATAAATAACTATAACCAAATATAAAACGTTTCTCAAACATATCACCCAATAAAAAGAAAAATATATTTTTGCATGGCCACTCTGGCCTAGGGAACAGCCCATAATTTGTGGCCACTATGTTGGCTTCCAGTTGAGGTGGTTTGTGAAAGCAGAACAATTTCCATCTTGCTAAATTAAGGCATAGTAAATTGATAGATGTGTACAGCAGAGTTTCCATTTCTGCTTGGACACTACCGATTTTTTACCTGTTTTTGGATCAAATATCTGTTTGTATTAAGATTCTGCACTGTGACACCTTCATTCAGTGCCACAGAGTGTGTGTGCTCTGCCTCTGAAATGGTACTCTTAAACTGATTTCACCAAGTTGATCGATTTACCTTTCCTGTAAGGCCATATTAGATGGCATAGAAATTGCACCAACCGTGTAGAAGGTAAAAGTGGGCTAAGGTGTGTAATTACGCTACCCACATAGGACAAAAATATATGACTGTCAGAAGCAACAATGTGCTCTGGCGTGGCTCCAGTTTAAAGGCACTCCAGTGGCACAAGCAAGGGAAAAGTGCCTTTGCCTTATAGCAAAGCATATTTTTATATGTCACCCCTAAAATTGTTTCAAAGTTAATAAATAGGGCTGTGTGCTTAGGTGTAATTGTATAAGTGTCACATTGTGTACTTGGAATAGTGTTCACTTAATCGACTAAAAGTCCAAAATCTGTGTTCACTGTGTAACGTTCGCTAGATTCTCCATGAACATGCCTAGGTAAAAAATCAATGTTTAATTTCTGTCTTCACTTGAGTTAATGCTAGCAAAATGATTCAGTATTATTTTACACACAGTTTTAAAAATCTGATTCTTCGTGAAATTAGATTTCTTAAAAAGTTAGAAGAAAAGAAAAATGTACTTGGTGCTGCCAGTCCAAAAATAGTTTAGAACTAGTGATTTTGGGAAATAAATAGCCTATTCAGATGGAGGTATGGGTTAACCGTTTTGGATTTAGGGCTCCTAGGGATTTTTACAGTAAAGCAATGAGGAAGTATTGTGAAAGGAGGTGGGCATAGCATGGGAAAGTTGAGAGGACTCAGTGGGAAGCATTGTACAGTCACTGATGAGGGCACAGGATACGACTGGCACCTCCTTCCACCTTCTTGGAACATTATTTACCTGGGAGCACTACATCTGAAGAAGGTTTAGTTGGAAAAAGTAACTCTTAAGGACTCCTGACTTGACTCGGCACACAGGGACTAAAATTACTCTCTGATTGTCAAATTGCTGCAATCTGCTTTGCCTTCTCTAGGAGCATAAAAATATGAAGGTCTCCTGACTAGAAGAAGGCCCAGCTGATCAAAGAGGACTAGGCTCTGCAGTAGTCCAGCCTGGAAAGAGACCTGGGGCCAGATGTATCAAAACATTTTGCATTTGCAAACGGTGCGAATCGCAAGATTCCACCGTTTGCAAATGCAAAATTACCTTTTACAATGTATGAAAGGCATCGCATTCCAATTTTAGGGAATCGCAATTTTTAGCAAGTCCCTAAAATTGTGACTCAGAATAAGGAATCGCAATTTGTGATTCACTAAATAGGAAATCGCAAATAGGGAATTCCTATTTGCAATTTCCTATGCACATGTATCAAGCATTTCCTAAATGCAAACTGGGCATTTAAAATATCCCACCAACTCCAAGTTGGTGGTAACCATGTGTACTTTTAAAAAATGCATTTTTTAAAGTACTATGTAGCACACAATCTTTTGGGGGGTGCATCAGAGGGGGCCTTAGGCCCTCAGTACCCCTGTTTATGCATTTCCTAATTTGCGAATTCCTAATAGAAATTAGCAAATTAAGAAATGGAAAACCATTCGCACCTATGGGCCTTGGCCCATAGGAACGAATGGAGTCTCATTCCCTAATAGCGATTGTGAATTTTTAGAAATCGCTATTAGGGAATTGCTATTTTGTTACATTCCATTTTGCATTTCCTGAATAGTGATTTCTTCAAATTCGCTATTTAGGAAATGCAAAATGGAACTTTGACACACCTGGCCCCTGGTGCCTTAAATCCTGCACTGAGTACTTGAGGGGTGCTAAAGGAATGTAAAGAAACTTTACCAGCAGTTGGTAAAAAGTGGAATGTAGTAATTTGTTCTACCTCTGTAGGACCAAGACAAAGTGCGGAGGATTGATCATGGAGGGTGCAACAATGGTGGACAAAGAAACCAGCTTTGTCCCGCTCAGACCTTTTGGCACCAAATTCAGTGGTTTTATTATGAGATTAACAATAATGCCTCTGACTTTGATGGGCTCTTGCTGGCTTCACCCTTGGATCTTGCACTGCTGGAATATTCTGATCTTTTTTGTGCATCAATTATTTTTTGTTCTAAATTAGTTTGCAAATGTTTATTGTCTTGGTTCTTGACTTTAAAATTGTTGTCATGGTTCGAGCTTAAAATGCATTTTGCAGAGGAATTGCCCACTTGTTGTACCATAGCTATCAGGGTTTGAACAGATTTTCACTGACACTTGCACTTGGACCTAATTAGAGTGTTTATAAAGTTGGTAAAGGTCTACCCTTCCCAAATTGATAACTCACTTTCTGTCAATGTTGCCCAATCTTGTTGAAGTTGAATTGTGACAAAACTGAGGATATTATAACTGGTCAACAACAGTCAGCATGTATCCACAATATATGGTCTCCATCCGCGAGCATCAAGCTGATAAGCTAAACGGTCTGTCAGTTCTCATGAACAAGGACCTCAGTGAGGAACAACAGCTCAGTTCTTTTAACCGTCTTGGTTTTGGCAGTTAAGCAAATACCAAAGTGTTTAGTTTTTGTCCCTGCAGATGTGCATGCTACAGTGGTGTTGCCTGGTATACATTCCTGCCCCAATCACATATGCAGGATTATCGTTGAAGAACCTCAGTAGACTCAAAAAGTAATGCTTTATTGGAGAAGACACCATGAGCTCTGATAACAACCCTGACTTGCAGCAATTTCCAAATTACAGAAGAAACACGTACAAAATCCTGAGCTAAATTACATCATGCCCTTTTAAACCACCAGAAAATGTCAACCAGTTTTAGTGGCCTGACTCCAACAATATTTTCCTTTACCTCCAAAGGTACCTTCAAAGAGTCCCAATCCAGATGATCGTTTCATTTTCTCTCAGCAAATTACATACCTGAGCAGTCTTGCTACCAAAATGGTATACCAAATAGGAATAATACTCCAATAGAGCGAAACAAATCTCAACTACACTCATCAGCTAAAGTGCTTCTTCTAATGCCCTGGTCAAACTTTCTTTAGTTTCTACACAGAACCCCAGATAACCCACACTATGAACTGCACATTTACATTTTTAATTCTTAAGAGACATGTCACTCACACTCAAAATGTTCAACTTCATCATCAATATCTCATCACATTGACTCTTGAGTGTCCAAAATACCAGACTATTGTCTTGGAAATATGTAACCCAACACATGGTTGAACATTATACTCCTTGGCCTTTGAAACACAGCATTATTCTCAATTACACACATAATCACTAAATCAATGCTTTTTACGTATTTTTTATTTATAGTATTTATATAGTGTGGACATAGAGACATGGCAACGAAACGCATGACATACAACATGCTGAGAGTAATACAGGTAATGTTACATTAGCTTTTTACATATACCTTAATTGGTGATAAGCATAACGGGGAAGCAATATATTACAAGTAGAGCAAAGGAGAATATAAATCTTTAATTAATGAAGTAAAAATTGAAGAGGTGGCTTTTTCATTCTGATGTCAACATAAAGGACATTCTTTTATAACAGGAGCCCCCTTAGGAGTCACAAATGATTGTGTGGCAAATCACCTGTGAGGATCTCAAAGCGTTGAATTGTAGGCACGGGGGTTCAAGTGATCCACACCGAATCACAGGATGCTGAGCTGGCGCTGAGACTCAAACCTCATTCTCCAGCTCCAAAGTCACCACCTCTGGGCGCTACACCTGATGATAAGCAGATGACAAATCTGAAGCTGAAAAGCCCATAGTCCCCTTCACAGTTACCAACATTTGAGTAATTTTTGGGAGTGATTGCCAATCTACCCAACTACTGTGGTTCAAACTGAGCATTATCATGCACATCTAAAGCCATAAAACTTACAAACGAAACCCAACCAGGTCCAACCCCTTGGACCTTTCCATCGCTTCAACAATTTGTGCCTTACAGTTTCCAGAGGTCTTTTTGTAAGTCTGCAACACAACTCATAGGGCCAGATGTATCAAAGATCCGTTTTGCTTTTCTTAAATAGCAAATTTTAAGAGATCACTATTTAAGAAATGCAAAATGGGATGTATGAACTTTGCGATTCAGTAATAGCGATTTCCTAAAATTCGCAATCGCTATTACCGAATCGCAATTAGAGAATGGGACTCTATTCATCCCTATGGGCCTATTGGGCCATAGGTGCGAATGGGTTTGCATTTCCTAATTTGCGAATTCCAGTTAGGAATTCGCAAATTAGGTAATGCAAACCCCAGAGTGCTGGGGGCCTAAGGCCTCCTCTGATGCACCCCCAAAAAAATATTTGCGGACATGTGAAGCACACACATGGCATGTGTGCGCTACATGTCATTTTTAAAAATGCATTTACAATGGATTTTTAAAAATTGCACATGCTTACCACCAAATTGGATTTGGGGGTAATTGCATTTCCTAAATGCCCAATTTGCATTTAAAAAATGCTTGATACATGTGCTTTGGAAATCACAAATAGGAATTCCCTATTTGCGATTTTGTATTTAGCAAATTGCAATTTGAGATTCTCTAAATGGGGTTGCAATTTTAAGGAATTGCCATTTTAGCGATTCCTCAAAAATGCACAGCGAAAGCCATTTTTGCATTTGCAAACGGGCGAATTTTGCGATTCTCACTGTTTGCGAATGCAAAATTGCTTGATACATCTGGCCTTTAGTTTGCAAACTTTCTTAACACAAGGTCACGCATTGCATTTTAAAATTATTCTACATTAGGAGCCCTTCAATTTTCTAACTTTCATTGATCATCTCAGCTTATGTATCCTTTTCTCCCTCACCGTTTAGCCCTTTGTGTTCTTCCACCACATGGTAGATTCCCTTCATTACTCTCAACAATAACACCTTGACGGGGTGGTCAGAATCAAGCCTAATGTGGAAATTATACCAGCCGAGACTTCAGACTGCTTATGTGCATCAGTTCCATGTGTTCAGTGTATTTATGTGTGACATTCAGATGTCTTAGAGTGACACTTTGAATGTTACTCTAGTGCAAATACAACAAAATAGCTATGCCTATAAAAGGAGACCATTTCAGTAATGGACTTTTGACGATACATTTCACTGCGAGATAACTTCTGTTTCCTTTTGTGTCTGCTTTGTGCTCATGGCAGCAGTTGGCTATCTTATGTGGAACTGTTTTACTTTTCATTTTCAGTTTATGTGGCAAGAAAAGTCCGGTTACAAGATCACAACGCTACCACGCTAATAGCTTTAACTCGAGCAAATGCGAGACCCATTGCATTGCAAATGCTTGTTCAGTGCAGCATTCTGCTATGGTAATACTGCTGTTTACATTGTTGGTATTTATAAATAAGTTATTGTTTTTCTCTATAAAATGAACTGCACAAGAACAATCCATTCTGATAACTATGCAACAATAGAGGGTAGGGAGACTGGAGCCCGTCTGTAAACATCAAACAGAGATCTCGCTGCAAGTGCCTTACTTCTCCTCCACCCAGACAGCAGCACTCAAACAGGCTGATGCATTCCTTGCACCTGAAACAACATGAAGGAGAGAAGCACTATTAAAGTGGTGTGACATTGAATTTCAGTATGGTTATCTGCAACCTAACCTGCCGTGCTTGGCAGTTGGCAGGGCTGGTTCATACATCCCAAAATGCAAGCACCCTCATTATCATGTACATGGTATTTGAGCCTCATTGCCCTACAATCTAATTTTGCCTCAAAATCACCCAGTACCTCCACATTGTTCCTTCCATAGGGGCACTCTTTACTAACTCTTATTTGCTAATGGAGGCCACTTTTACTTTGGTACTGGCATTACTTAAATTGTACATCAAAGAGTGCTGGTGCCCAGAGCTCTGCTCTGAAACATGTGACCGGTGAAATTAAATGTGCTCGCACAGAATACCACCTCAGCCATCTTAAATCCACTGCCAGACACTACTGCCCCTTCTGCTCACTCTTGCAGGTTGTTACTTTCACCGTTTGAGATGGATTTCCTGTCTTTCCCTTCCTCTGTCTTTCGTGTTTATGTGTTTTTCCCTCTCATACTCTTGAAATGTCTTTTACAAAAAATAAGTGCAGGTCCTCAAAAATAAGCACGGATGGGCCCCACAGACAACCACCGGCTCAAATTAGGCACTGGATACTATAACTTTTTTCTGTAATAGTCTAACCCTAACTTCTAAACTGAAGTAAATTATCAGGGCCCGCATATTCGGTCCAGAGCCAGCATCCATTAGGGTGGATGAGTGTCGCCCCCTCTGCTGCCAGTGCAGGAAAAGTGAAAAAAAAAAATGAATTGCCATTTTATTTTTAACTGCTTCCAGCCTGAGCAGTGTTTCAGGGTGGGTCATTGCTGCTGACTTGCAGCAGGGGAGTGGTGCTCACTCCACCTGTTTACACTGTGCATGTCAGATTGGCCGACTGTTTTGAGCCAGCCAGTCTCACATGCACAGTGTAAACCTTTCCACCTAGGAGGAGAGGAGGCACAGGTACCTGCTGGAGCGTCAAGGCAGCCTTGTATGCAGCATGAGAGCAGCACCACAATTTGAAAAGGGGAGCTGGCTGAGGCTCTGGGATGTGCTGTGCCGTCGCTCTGACTGCACGGAAAACAAGGACAAGGACTTGAGCATGGGTAAGTACATTTTTATTTTTTTATTTTGGCGCACTGTGAGAAACTCAGATCTCCTTCAGCTTTAATGCCAGAGCTCTCAGTCACAGCCCGTTATAATAACGAGCCGTGATTAAGAGCTTTGGAATGTTAGCCTAAGGGCATTGTGATTTTTTTGACCATGTCTGCCACTGGACTGGCTGTTGGCTTGACTAGCCTTCACTGTTGAGGGCCACCACTGTTTCCATCTCCATACCGTTCTAAGGCTGGTAGGAAGTTCAGAACATGTTAGTTATACTATGCTTGTCTTGCTATATGCCCTACCATGCCATGGCCATAATTCATGAAGTGAACTAATTCGCACACAGATGGCTGCAGACTAGGTACCCTAAATTGACTGACAGATCTGTCACTATGGGCCCTATTTCAAGTTTGACGGATGAGAAAGCCTGTCCGCCAAACTCCTGACAGGGTGGCCGCCACCTATATGGCCGCCACCTTGCCAGTGTTATTAAGAGTTTCCCGCATGGTCAGCGGGCGAAAACCTGAGTTTCTGCCCGCTGGCCTAGGGGGAAACAGGGTACAGCATTGCCTCCGGCTCGTAATCGAGCTGGCAGCAATGTTGTTGCCTGCAGTGCATGAGCAGTGCAGGCCCCCCCCGCTTGCAGCAGTGCCCTGGTGGATTAGGACTGGCATCAACGTCCAGACCGCCGGGATCAGTGATTCTGGCAGAGCTGACAGTTCCCTGGTGGCCCAACTGCCAGGGTTGTAATGTGGCGGTCCAACTGCCTCACCTGTAATGTCGTGGTCTACAGACCGCCACACTCATGAGGCCCTATGTGTGGTGGAGTTAATTAGAGGTAAACATAGCTCGCATAATGCAGTGTAGCATAATCATGCAGAATTATGTAAAAATCCATTGAGATTAAACTTGAATTACGCAAGAAGAGTAATTCTGCATTTGGCTCTGTTTCTTAGCACACAAATGCCCCTTCTTGGCAAAAAGATGCAAGGATGCATTTTGGGCTTTGAAAAAGCATTAAACGCAACAGAACATGAATAGCAAGCATGATCGATCACTCACACTCGCTAAATGTGATCTTGGGGTAGGATTTCCCCCCAAATTACTATAGACATTTAGCGCTGATTTCCTAGCACAAAATGCACCCTTGTGTCCAAAATGAAGAGTAATGAGTAATGCAGAATTACCATAATGATTCCAATTACTTTGTGAAATTCCACCCTGGCCTAGAGTTAATAAGGCCTGGACGGACAACTCTGCTCGGCCGGCAGAATTTGCAGAATTAGGGCACTCAACAGTACGCAAAGTATCGCTGAGTTCCCAAATTCCACTCTCCAGCAGGGAGCGGAGTTAATTTGCACACACAAGATTGGGTTTTGGTGCTCTCTTGCGAGCGCGATGATTCTCCTGGGCTGCTAGCGATCACACGTCAGACCTCACATTCTCTTGCATTCCTTCAAACCAGCCAGCGGCAAAAACGGGCTGTTTGTGAGTGCAAACTCACTTCTGAAATAGATTTTCTACTCCAGAGCTACTAAATCTAGTCTAAAAGAGCTTTTTTGATTCAGTTTTCTTCTCCAATGGATCCTGCAATTTGTTTTTCAGATTGAGAAGACTTTTTTTGTCAAACAGGAAGGAAGTGTGTCAGAGACTCCAACTTCCTGTTCCAGTCCAGCAGGCTCCTCCCAGTGCTTTTTCAATCCCCTGGTCTCTTTTTACAAGGATTTCAAGGTGAAAGGTTCACTCTCTTTGTCTCCTGGATATATTTTTGGATTTAGGAACTTTGTTTTAGTGACGTCATCACGCAAGTAAGTTCTAAAACAACACTGAATAAGGGTGTTGTTGTTTGTTTGTTTGGGCATGCACCAGTATTTCTTTGTTCTTTAGCTTGATTTAAAAATGTATAGTGGTGTGTGGCTTGGAGTTTAAGTAATGGATTTTTTATTATTTATTTAGCATTTCATTGATTTTTCACCTTTTGTAAAGGAAAATTGTTGCCCAGCTCATTACCTTTCCTACATGTTTCCATTTGCAATATTATTTTTGTATGTGGCCTAGATTTCCAAAGGTTAAGTAAGCCAGTCGTCCCAGGCCAGTACTAGTAGTCATCAGTGCATTAAATATATGTTTCAGTGGTATATGTTTTTAAAACTTCGTTTAGGGCATGTATCGCATTGGACTAATTTAAATGTAAAATATTGGCTATTGTTTGCATTTCATTTTTCTGCAAAAAGTTTATATATTTTGGGGTAATCAATATTTGAATGCATAGGAGAATGTACTTTGACCATGTGGCTGGCAGCCATTTTGTATATCCAGAAAGTGTCCTTTGCCATAGGCTTGAATCTGTTCTTTGTTTGCCATGCCTCCTTGCTACTTGTTGTTATTGTTTGACCATGTGGCTTGCTGGCAGCCATTTTGTCCATGCATCCAGTGTCCCTTTGCCATAGGCTTGCATGTGTTCTTCTTTGTTCTCCTTGCTCCTTGTTGTTGTTGCTTGACCATGTGGCTGGCTGCCAACCATTTTGTCCATCCAGCCAGTGCCAGTGTCCCTTGCAATAGGCTTGCATGTGTTCTTCCTTGCTTCATCCTTGCTTCTTGTTCTTGTTGTTTGACCATGTGTCTGGCTGGCAGCCATTTTGTCCATTTAGCCAGTGCCCTTTGCCATAGGCTTGCATATGCTCTTTGTGTGCCATGCCTCCTTGCTCCTTTTTGTTGTTGTTTGACTATGTGGCTAACTGGCAGCCATTTTGTCAATGCAGCCAGTGTCCTTTGTCATAGGCTTGCCTATGTTCTTTGTTCTCCATGCTTCCTCCTTGATACTTGTTGTTGTTGTTTGACTATGTGGCTAACTGGCAGCCATTTTGTCAATGCAGCCAGTGTCCTTTGTCATAGGCTTGCCAATGTTCTTTGTTCTCCATGCTTCCACCCTTGATACTTGTTGTTATTGTTTGACCATGTGGCTGGCTGACAGTCATTTTGTGCATACACTGTGCAGCCAGTGTGTCTTTGAGTTGACTTCTGCTTACATAGAAACATAATTAATTATTGATCTTTTGTTTTTTAAGTTTCTATTTTTATTTTTTTTCTATTTTATTTTTTACATTTTGTTATTTTAATTTGTATGCCATTTTATTTATTTTTAATTAACCTTTGCCACATTTCATTAACTACATGTTTTCATGCTTAGTGGTTTTTAGGTGTACAAGAGACCCCACATCACCCGCAGTACTGCCAAAGAGAAGGCCCTACAGTTACTTTGGTCCACAGGCACTAAACTCTTTCGCTTGTGTACCTTAGTGCCACTGCTAACCTAGAGGTAGATAAGATGGCCCCAAATAAAGTTTCTTCCAAGAAAGTGGCCAGTGAGAAGAAGCAGCTTTCTGCCAGTGGTGGGCCAACCGCAAACTTTTTTGGGAGATGTGTGCCTGCTGCCACACCAGCCTCTGGGGAGAAACCTGGTAACACTCCTACATCAACAACAGCACCACCCCAACCGAAGCCCAAGACAATGTCTGTCAGTGAGGCAGCCACTGCAATCATGGCGACTCCAACGAGCAGTGATGTTGAATTGGATTTGTCCCTTTCATGAAGTAGCACCCTGTCGGTTCAAGAAACAGATCAAAGTAGACAGCAGCCGCAACCAGATCTTCCCAATGTTGGAGTAGAACAGGAGGTTGAGCTTTCGGTTGAGCAAGAACCTCCTTTTTTAGAATCAAGGGCTCCCAGATCTCCAGCAAGAAAGAGGAAGGGTACTACTCCATCATCATCTCCAAGCACCGCTTCTGATGATGATGATAGTGACATGGAGTGGACCCGGTAAAGTCTGGGAGATGCCAGGAGAAACAAGGGAAAAGTTCCAGAAAGCCTTAAAATCATAGAAGGGGATGATTACAAGGATGATGACGTTTCAGTCATTCTTTTAAAGTCTGGAAACAGTCATCAGTGCATGATTATTCAGTGCTGTAACAGAATACCAGTTAGAGCCCTGATACAGGAGGTGCCAACACATTGGAACTCAACCTATTGCATGTTGCAACGTCTGTCTGAGCAGTACAACCAGATCAATGACTATGTCATTGATAGAGGAGCTGATACAATGGGAGAGCTATGACCATGGATGCTGCCAAATGGGACCTATTCAAATGCCGCACGCAGATGCTGCTCTCTTTTGAGGTTTTCATGTGGGAAGTTAGCAAGGAGGACAGTACAATGGGCCACACTATCCTCTTATTGCATCTGCTACAGGAGCAGGTAAAGAAGGTGTCTGATATGTTTGCATTCAGGGGTGCAAACGAAAACCCAGAAGCGCATGCCTTGGTCACTAGCCTAAGCTATCGCTTGACTTGTAAAAGCAAAGCATCACAATGACATCTTCTTATCCAAAGAGTATATCTGTGGCAGCCGACTTGATCCACACTACAAAAAGAATTCTTCCTGGTATCATTCTTTTTCTGAGGGGGATGTTTCACAATACAAGTAGTGGACTGTTGAGCAAGCAGAAGAACTGGAAGAGGAACGTCTGGAACTTAGAGTCCCATTCCACAGTTCTGGGGTGCTGCCTTCAACTTCCAGAGACGGCAGTCTTGTTTTACATCCACCAAATCCCACCAATAAGAAAACCGGCAACAACAGCAACAGAAGAATTGGACCCAACCTCTGCATTGGCTTGGTTTCAAGTGGCATGTCTTAGGTCCAGTGCAGAGGCAGAGGAAAAAATGGTCGAGCAGGTGGCAGCACCAATGAACATTCAGAAGATGTTCCAGGAGTATCTGGATGACCAAAAAGAGGTATATGTGGATCAAAACACATTGGTGTATGGGTATGGGAAGATGCGCCAATGGCTAGAGCTCAACAGGCTTGCAATAACGTTTCTGGCTTGTCCTGTAGCCAGCTTGTCTGCTGAATGTGTGTTCAGTGCAGCTGGTGCAGTTTTTACGGCGAGAAGGACCTGTCTCTCTTCTCAAAACGTGGAGAGATTGACTGTGATCAAAATAAAGCCGCATTTCATACCACTTGAGTACACAATTCCTGAAATACCACAAGAGGAGGAAGAGGATGATTGGTCGAAATTAAGCGTGTTAGCTGACCAACTTCTTCTGGGTGAGCCACCAGAGTTTGAGGACAAACTCAGTTTCCCGGATTGAGTATGCTAGGCCCACTACAGAACTTTTTCAATATTTCTCGTTCAGCTTCTTTTTCCCTTTCTTTGTTAAAAAAATACTAGTGCAACATTATGTTTGTGTCAGATTTATGCTGCCCCCATTGATTTTCTAGTCACATGTAAGCCCATGCAGGGAAGAAGTCTTCACATACCCTTCAGGACATTGGAAATGCTGCCTGCCTCCCTCACATGCCATTGCCTGTCCTATACATCATCTAGCAGGGATACCCTAGAAGATCATTGATTCAAAGGCTGGCAATGCCAATGACTAATTCCAATGTGTGCATACCTTCAAAGAGGAGGTATTTTATTCAACCACCATGCTTGGATTGGAAGAGGTAACTAAGTAACTATTGCACCAATGAGTGGTGATATATTGAATGATTGTGATTGTGATTGTGAATTTGTGAGTGATAACTGATGTAGGTGGTGACTGACAGTGAGGGAGTGAGTTCAACAAAACTGTTTCTGAGGCTTTGCAATGTTTGGGGGCAGATGTGTGATCATTTTTTCCTGAAAATGGCCTTTCAAAAGTAGTAATATTTACGTGCAGGGTCTACTCCTTTTGTCTGGTTCCACTTAACTAACAAGCCACTTTACTTACAAAACACAAATCTACACTAAATAATATTCCAGTTCTGTTTCTCTATTTGTTCTTCAGCAGTAGTGCACTTCATAAGTCTACCTTGCTCCGTTTGGGACTGGGACGGAGTTACTCTGACTCTGGAGAAGGAAGATGGAAGGACTCAGGGCTGGACTACCTCAACAGCTAGAAAGTTTTCGACTTCAAAGAAAACCCATGATGATGGCAAAGACTCTGACGCATAGTACTCACTCAGCTCTGTGAACTGGAGAGAGGTGCGTTGATTTGGAAATGCTGCTGAGTATGTAGTTGTTGCATTGCTAGCTCAAACGTGAAAGTCCTCTTATGTTCTTGCTCTGCCTGAGTCCTCTTGACTCCTCATTAAGCTTACCTTGCTTTTTGTTCTTTTTATTTACTCTATAATACAGCTAATGTTTTTTCAATACACAGGCCTTCTCCTAGTCCTCTCCTGCACAAACAAAACTTGCAGAGCTCAAGACTCCAGCTTACCTACTGGACAGGTTCAGGCAGGCACCAGAGTGACGGACATTCCAAGAAGAATGGAGATGCATCACTCAATTTGGAAATACATTATCATTTTCCTTTTAACAATCATAATTTCTAGAACTGTGTGGGTAGCAATCAATCTTTCATATTTCAAAACAAGAGTCCATAACATTTAGGATATACTATCTAGGGTCTCACTGGGGCGGAAGGGCTGTTTCCAATGATTTTACTGAACTGTGCCACACTTTCTTACTTATCCCTTTGTTTCTTTCCACAACAGATTGATGATGGTGCTTCTCAGTGGCCTAACAAATATTGTCTTGGTTTCTTTTGTGTAGTGTTTGTCTTTGTCATACCTTTCCCCAAATTCCCTTCATTCATACTCATCATCCATTAATTGCACCCCTAACTCTCTTCCCGTGGGCTGTGTGATCTAATATTACTCCATAAATGAATCACACACCACACCCCATCAACATCTTCATTCATGTCTTGTGTGTGTGTTCCGTAAATGCTTCACCTGGTCCAAACACTCTTGCGTCTGAGTCCATCTCTGACTCCATGATATCATTTCCTAAGTTTAATTTTATTATACTATAGTTCCTGACCATTGCTCAGAAGAAATTGATATTTCTATATTTTATTATCATATCAGGTCTTCTTCTTTGCTTTGTGTCAATACTGTCAATGTGGTAGTTTGGTCTCAGTCTTCCTACAGTTATGACCTATGATGATGACCCATTAACTCTCTATTTTCTTTCAATCGAGTTGACAAGGATGGATAACCCTTTGATTAATCCTGTAGTTGGAGTTGACATAGGTGGGAGCTGTCAAGTTCTATCTTCCCTGTTAATGTGCTAGCCTGCTACTACTACTACCTACCTACCAGCCCCTTCAGATGCCATCTTGAGAACCCCTCCAGTAAGAAGACTCCCTTAATTCATCTCTTCGAGTAGGAGAAGTACTATGGATTAAAGTGAACTTGTTTAATTAGTATTTAACTCCTTCTGAAGAAGATATTTTCTGTGTTTACTGTGTTTTTGTAGGCAAAATAGGCAAGGGCAGTCATCCCCTAGTGGTCAATAATAGTTGCAGAGGTCAATACAGCAAGGGTCTAAGTAAATGACATACACTTTTTTTAGCAGATTAAAAATAACAGGCTACACTCAAATACACCAATTCAAACTAAAAGTCTAAAACACCAAAATAAAGATTTGAAATGCAAATGAAGCAAAAAAAAATATCTCCTTTATTCATTCAAATATGAAACCCTCCCTCTCCATGAAAAGTCCAAACTTGAAGTCCATCCCATCTCCTTTTATTTTTTAAAAAGGGCACTGTCTATATAGGTCTTGAGCTGGTCGATGATCTTCTCTATCCTAGTGAGCCAGCTCTCCAAACAGTGGATCCCCTGAAGGATGCATCTTTGAAATGCCCTGGTGGAGCGGGAGGTTGCAGCAACAGGTGCAGTCAGGGACCCTGACTACTGGCAGTGGTGGCAGCAATGTAGTGGCTGGGAGGTTAGGGGCTGGCATGCTCTTCTGCAGGGTCCTGGGTCTGAGGCAGCTGTTTTAGCCTCTTCCTCCTCCATGATCACCAGGCACTGGTACTCAGCCCGTAGGTTCCCCAGCTTCTGCTGTCACAGATGGGCTGCTATCTCCTGCCTAGTTGGTGGTGGTAGTCGGGCGGGAGTAGCTATATCGAGAAAAAGAAGAATAACAAGAGACATTGTAAATAATGGTCCGAACAATCACTTGTTCAAATGATAGATAATGGGTGGTACAGTAGGGCTACATTGCTGGTCCCCTAGGGACAATGGAATTTGATGTGATTTTTATTTATGATTAGGAGAGTCACATGGCCAATATTGTATTTGTTTACCTACACATGCTTCAAATAAGAAGCACTACCTGTCTGGTAGAAATGAATTAAGGCAGATTAAGACCAGATTAAAAAGCTGATGATTTCATTTTTTTCTTTTGAAGGCTTTTCTAGTAACTAATTAGACACATTTAGTGGAAAGATAAAAAAATATATATACCTCTCTTATATGATGAGTAAGGCATTGTGCACTATGGAGTACAAGTTGCTGCGCCAAATTATTTGAGGCATGCTAGCCAGCGCTTAAAGCTTCAAATATGTTGCTACTGTCTGCAGCTCATGCAGCTATAGCTGACAATTATCTATCTTTAATTCCAATGGCTCTCCTCTTCCTCACATGCCTTTCACTTAGTTTATTTCTACCCTGACTCCAAAGAGGCAAATGAATAAATATAAGATACATCACACATGTCATGTAAAAAATGTGGATATATTTTCCTGTCTTCTGTACGTAGGCGGGGGCAAATGATGCATTGCACTGCAGGGAAAGGAATGGGCTATATAGATTGTATTTGGCACGTTCGTCACAGAGTATCCCCTATGCCAAACTTGAAATGAAATCTGGCACTTACTAGTCCCACTTTACACACTGGTCTCGCCGTCCATCACATATTCTTTCCAACAAACTGATTGGCTCGGCAGTGAGGAAAGTAAATACATTTGACTTACTCTACTAGAGAGTAGGGCAGATGGATTAGGCAGGTAGGCAGAGCTTTTGTATAGAATAATGGATGGGGGTCGCAGATCTATCTACAAAAGAAGAGTTCTCTTCTTTATTCATGCAAGCAATTATTCAATCGTCCTTTCATTCTTCCCTTATATACACCCTTAGCCATCATGATTTAAGCTTTGCATTCTCTCATCCAGTCTTCAACGCAATTTCACAAGCCTTTATCCATCCATTCAGTAGCCACAATACCCACTCTTTTTTTAATCACTCTTTCACCCATCCATCTATTTGACTCAATACCAATACTCACCCAATCATCCTTTTTCATCCACCCACCCATCTTTTCCTTTCACTCTTTTCACCCATCCTTTTCTTTTAGCCTTCTGTTCTTTCCCTTTTACACCAAGCCATAATTTTTAGCATACATTATGTGTGTTTTTGCTGAGAAGCAGATAGAAGAGGCCATAAGTAACCCAACCTCCACTGTTGCTGTAATCCAGGGGGTTTATGAATCCGATCACAAAAATGTCCTTGTAGCTAGTGAGTAAGAGTAATTGTCAATAAGCATCTCCCCCTGCTCCATCTGCTCCTGCAGTGGTTGAACTTGAGCTGGCTCCTCCTAGTCCACTAGTAGTTGGTGTGGCTATAAAAAAACAGTATGCAGTTTTTAGGTGCCAGATCCCATTCTTAATTTTTTAAATAAAAAATAATGCAACAATTGTTACAGTTTAGTTGGTACTGCAGTATTTTCTGTCAAAAATATCACAATGGGCATTTTGTTGGAATGTTAGAAAAGCCAGTTAGACAAGCCAACCAAAAGCTTCACGTAATAGAGGGGCAGAGATATAGCCTATGACTGACGATGACTCTAAATCATTGAAGAGCAATGAAGGAGTGGAATACAAAATGGTCACTGAAGAACAGAAAAAACGATAGTGCAGAGGTAACAGGAATTAACTGAACAGAACTTGGAGAGGGGACTTGGAGACAGTATAGAAAAAGTAAACAAGGCAAAATTAAAAGTAGTATAAAAATGGGGAGAGGTCAGAGTTAGGGAAATAATAATAATAATATTAATTATTAAGACTTACTGGGATGAGCAGAGCCATCAGCATCAGTGCTGGTGTTCGGCACCTCCCCCAGCTCCTGCCAGACCCACTGGTGCAGTGCCCTTCTTCTTGCCTTTGGGTGCTGATGTAAGATTAGAAATAAGATAAAAATACATTAGTGGTACTGCTAATCTCCACAAAATTATCATATAGCAGGCAAATGCCGTACTCAAATCAGATCGCCCATGGTACTATACTAATATGATCAACTATTAATGAGTTGGCTATACTCCTAAAGTCCCTATTCCAAATTACCTTCAGAAAATCTACATTTAGAACTACTGCATTGCAATGAATTATCTTTCATTCTATTTTCATTTCTCAAGCCCTTTGATGGACCAAATCAGTCTCCCTTTTTTGCAATGCATGCATACTCGCATCAATGTGAAATTGCTTGGGACCGCATATACTAATAAAGTCACAAAGAACGCTAACTCACTGTTATCACTAATTCACTATGGAGTTAGGAGGACAGAGGAGTCTGCATTGCAATAGCTTCTTAAATAATCAGCCAAGGCAAGTTTCCACTTGTGAGTATAAACATCAATGATGTGGCACCTAGTACCTGGCTAGCTCTAACTAGATCACATAATAAATAATAATTTTACATAAACTAAACATAACTTACCTCTGAGTGGAAGCTGCATGCTATTCAGGAAAAAAGTTAGCATTTTAGAACACAAACACAATAGAAATATAATACTCACCAAGCCCTGGGATCTCAATGCCTAGCAGGTTGAGCAGGTCCTGCTCGTGGTTGATATTTGCCCTGTGGTGTGTCAGATGCTGGGTGGGGCGCTGGACCTGGGTGGCTGCCTTCTGTCAACATGGAGTGGAGGTAGCGTTGCACATAAAAAGCAAGTTCTGCCACCTCCTCCTTGCTGAAGATCGGTTGAGACTGCATCCCTTTACGGTGGTGCCGCCCACAAGGCAGGCAGCCGATGTTGCCCGCTGCTGCTCTGCCATGGTGCTTGGTGGGTAGGGTAGGAGAAAAGAAAACACAGGAGGAAAAGGAAGGAAAAAGGGCAAAATAAACAAAAATACAAAAAGTTATAAAAAACACAAAAAATTAAAACATAAAAATAATGAGACACAAAAATAAACACTAATACTATAAATAAAAACATATGGGTAGATGAAGTATTGGGTAGAGGATTACAAAGATTGAGGGCAGATTGAAGTAGAAGTCCTAGCACCATGAACAGAGTGGAAAACAAGATGACTGCGACCTTTTGAACACAAGTACGCACTTTGCGTGTGATGTCAAATGCACCGCAAACAGGTGAAAGGGAGAACTCGGCCTACTAGGGGAACTCCGCCACCTCAGCTAAACCCATGGTAGGGTTGCCAGAATTTACACTGGTTGTTTGGCAGCACCTTAGTAGGCAATAACACAGCTAGAGGTGCTGAAAGAAATCCTTTTTACTGGATTCCCTATTGCTGTCCTCATCTTATTCAGGTCCAGGATATCCCTGAAATCATAGAATATTATTTTTTATAAAGAAATTGGGATAAATTCAAAAAACAGAAATTACATGAAAGTTATTTTTTGTTGTTGAAAATGTACTTAAGAAGGCAATTGTGTACCTTAACAAGTACATATATATCAAATTAATCCTACTCTTTGGAGTAAATAGATTGCTTCTCTATTGTGAATTTCTTTTTTGTCATATGATGTTTTATTCTCAAGCATGGTCGATAGCATTTAAAAGTAATAACACAGGGAGCATGTTTCTTATCTCCACTAAACAAAGACTGAATAAACCTAATTTAAAAATATTAGGCCCTGAATTCCCTGATGATTTGGCTACAAAATAATGCACGTATGAAATATTTATAACCAGTCTGGCACCAAACGCAGCAACATAAAATGTAAAAATAGAACTGGATGGAGATCTGATGATCGCTGCTGTCTGCCCACCCTCGGCGCAGTCATTAAGAAATCCATCCGGGAGCATTTGTAAAGATATGTGTTCACAGACTCTCTTAGCTTGCTAATATTCTTTGCTAAATAAGAACGGCATTGTTGTAAACAAAGCGATTTTATAATTATTTGTTAGTAGTCTTATACCACCAGTGAGATTTAAAACGTGACAGAGCAATTCACATACAGGGAGTGGAGAATTATTAGGCAAGTTGTATTTTTGAGGATTAATTTTATTATTGAACAACAACCATGTTCTCAATGAACCCAAAAAACTCATTAATATTAAAGCTGAATATTTTTGGAAGTAGTTTTTAGTTTGTTTTTAGTTTTAGCTATGTTAGGGGGATATCTGTGTGTGCAGGTGACTATTACTGTGCATAATTATTAGGCAACTTAACAAAAAAAAAATATATACCCATTTCAATTATTTATTATTACCAGTGAAACCAATATAACATCTCAATATTCACAAATATACATTTCTGACATTCAAAAACAAAACAAAACCAAATCAGTGACCAATATCGCCACCTTTCTTTGCAAGGACACTCAAAAGCCTGCCATCCATGGATTCTGTCAGTGTTTTGATCTGTTCACCATCAACAATGCGTGCAGCAGCAACCACAGCCTCCCAGACACTGTTCAGAGAGGTGTACTGTTTTCCCTCCTTGTAAATCTCACATTTGATGATGGACCACAGGTTCTCAATGGGGTTCAGATCAGGTGAACAAGGAGGCCATGTCATTAGATTTCCTTCTTTTATACCCTTTCTTGCCAGCCACGCTGTGGAGTACTTGGACGCGTGTGATGGAGCATTGCCCTGCATGAAAATCATGTTTTTCTTGAAGGATGCAGACTTCTTCCTGTACAACTGCTTGAAGAAGGTGTCTTCCAGGAACTGGCAGAAGGACTGGGAGTTGAGCTTGACTCCATCCTCAACCCGAAAAGGCCCCACAAGCTCATCTTTGATGATACCAGCCCAAACCAGTACTCCACCTCCACCTTGCTGGCGTCTGAGTCGGACTGGAGCTCTCTGCCCTTTACCAATCCAGCCACGGGCCCATCCATCTGGCCCATCAAGACTCACTCTCATTTCATCAGTCCATAAAACCTTAGAAAAATCAGTCTTGAGATATTTCTTGACCCAGTCTTGACGTTTCAGCTTGTGTGTCTTGTTCAGTGGTGGTCGTCTTTCAGCCTTTCTTACCTTGGCCATGTCTCTGAGTATTGCACACCTTGTGCTTTTGGGCACTCCAGTGATGTTGCAGCTCTGAAATATGGCCAAACTGGTGGCAAGTGGCATCGTGGCAGCTGCACGCTTGACTTTTCTCAGTTCATGGGCAGTTATTTTGCGCCTTGGTTTTTCCACACGCTTCTTGCGACCCTGTTGACTATTTTGAATGAAACGCTTGATTGTTCGATGATCACGCTTCAGAAGCTTTGCAATTTTAAGAGTGCTGCATCCCTCTGCAAGATATCTCACTATTTTTGACTTTTCTGAGCCTGTCAAGTCCTTCTTTTGACCCATTTTGCCAAAGGAAAGGAAGTTGCCTAATAATTATGCACACCTGATATAGGGTGTTGATGTTATTAGACCACACCCCTTCTCATTACAGAGATGCACATCACCTAATATGCTTAATTGGTAGTAGGCTTTCGAGCCTATACAGCTTGGAGTAAGACAACATGCATAAAGAGGATGATGTGGTCAAAATACTCATTTGCCTAATAATTCTGCACTCCCTGTAGTATTAAATTGTGCAGCGCAGAGCTGTACATGGAGAAAACGAAAACATTCATGGTTGTCCCCCAAATTTCGTTTTGTAAGAACTGATGATGTACAGGAGAAGGAAACAGACAGTATGAATACATGTACAAGAAATAACTTGATACTTTAGTGGACTTTAGAGTAGATAGGCTATATTAAGTTGAGAGTCTTTTACTTAAATTGATCGAATTTAGAACTGTTTAGCTGTGCATTCCATTGACAAATGAGTCAAGTGGATAGTGAAATATTGATCTAGTTGGTCAAATGCAGGGGGGTAAAACACAGTATTGATTTAATCTTGGAAAGATGTATAGCATTTCTGATAACCATTGAAAATTGTAATTTCGATTAGATGTTGAATACAGATAACAAGACGGTGGTGTGTCGTAGCATACAGGTATTTTTTAGGAAAAGTCGTCAATTTTCATTGGATTAAATTTTGTCAGCAACTATGCCCAAATATTGTCATCTTTGAGCAATGTTCTCTATGATCACAGAAAGCTATGTTTAACAATAATTGTACACAGTCGAATAACAAGCATTTTCAATTCAATAGGTCTTCCATTTACAAGAGTTAGAGCATTCGGCGATGTAAATGCACAATTGGACTTTTTGCCACATAAATTGGTCAACCCTGTCTCATAATTTTGTCCTTTCCTGCCACATAATTCCACTGAGCAAGCAGCTCTACAGGATCATGTTTGGCACAAGAGAACTTTCAATGAAAAACAGTGAAACAAGAATTGTCAAGGATTGGGTATCTCAGCACTATACAGCGATGAAGAAAATGAAATTGCTTAACTATAGTTAAACAAGCTTTGTGCTGCCATTTTGTAAGCTGTGCGTAAACAGGATGCATGGTCCTGTCCATAACTGTGACGTGAGGTAACTAAGAAACAATGTGAAGTAACTGGTAGTAATGCAAAGAGCTCTAATACTGCTCACTGCAATGTGTGAAATGTGAAAGTGCTATGGTCGCCATGAGAGCGAATAAAAAACGAAAAAAAGAATGAGAAGTAACTATTAGTCATGCAAAGCGCTCCAATACTGCCCACTGTGCTGTGTAAAACTTGAAAGTTCCCTGGCCGCCATGAACGTGGATGAAAAACAATATTAACAATGAGAAGCAATTGGTACTCATGCAAAGCGCTCCAACACTGACAATCAAGTTCGCGCTGTGTAAAACATGAAAGTGCAATGGCCGCCAAGAGCGCAAATGAAAAATAAAATAAACAATTAGAAGTAACTGGTAGTAATGCAAAGTGCTTCAGTACTACCCATTGCACTGTATAAAATTTGAAAGTGCCATGGCCACCATGAGCGGGAATAAAAAAGTAAACTATGACAAGTACTGGTAGTCATGCAGAGCGTGGCTGTCATGAGCGTAAAAGAAAAAAAAATTAACAATGAGAAGTAACTGGTAATCATGCAAAGTGCTCCAATACTGCCAATCGAGTTTGCGCTGTCTAAATTGTGAAAGTGCCATGGAGCATGAAGGGGAGTAAGCAAAAAAAAAAGTAGTTCGCTCACAGTAAAACATATCGGCAGTCGTGCAACTATCCCTATAAGAAGGTCGGTGTCCAAGGCGGAACAAACGTAAAGCATGTAGCAATGACATCAAGAGATTTCTGAAACGCAAGCCCACGAACTAATGAAAGTCATCAGCATGAGATGAGCATGGTTAAAAAAGTAAACAGTATATCACTCTCCTAAACGTTCAGAGAGTCAGCTCAATCCAAGAGGACAGAGACTGAAAAATTTAATGTAGAAAACTTCTTTCTTCTTTAATACCAATCCACATTCATTATCAAACTACATATATATTCAAAATAATATACAATATTTTAATCAAGCTTTAAATGAAACAAACCCCCCTTCCCCAAATCATCTTGAAACGATAAAGACAGACAAGACCAGAGACAACTCACCATACACAACAACACATACAACATATAAATACACATTACATCAAAAACATTTGCATCACAAATATTTATGCATGTGTATATCCAACTCGTAACTGAATGGAATATGGGTGATCTCCAAATAGTTTTCAATAGTTCGCTCAAAAAAAGTCTCTGAGACATATGTCAGAATAGGTGTCATACAAATCGGTGCTGATAATATCCATTCAAATATTTACTGACAGAACTCCATCCAGTGAATCCGAAAGATATAGATCATTTGTAAGATATAGTTCATTTCAATTGATGTAGCTCCATTCATACGTATGCCATCAAACTTGCCACGTATGCCATCAAACTTGCCGATGCGCATTTCAGTGGACTTACACGTCAGAGTCAATACATCTTACTCACAGCCACCTTCATCAGGGCATTAAATCCTTAATGATGTACAACATCGTCTCTTCGATTCTGTGTGTAATTCAAATCATAAACATTAACCCATTTCAAACATCTTTCATATAACAATGGGGCATATATTGCGTCTGTTCACCAATACACCTAAACGGGATCAGTGGGAGTAAAAGCATTAAAATCCATTGGTGCAAGTCACCGAACACCAAAGAACCCTCAAGTGAAAACAGTCCAAAGAACCATGCGAAAGAAGAACCCGAGACAGAAAAACCCACATAAAAATATTACGCTTACCTAGTAGAAAAAAAACAAGGAAACTTGTCTCCTATTTAGCAAAGCCGGGCCGCAGCTGCTAAACGTGACAGGAAAACAATCTCTGTAATCAACGCGGACCCATATGAACTACAGCGCATTAAGGTGTTACAGCGCCAATAGCAACATGACAATATACACAGCCTCTTACCTTGGCCGATGGAAACGGGACCAACCAAATGGAAAAACGAACTCGTCTGTGATAACGCTGCCGCGCTGCATTCACCAGCAATTTTAAATTGCCATAAGCGCGAGGCAGAAAGAGGCGAAATAAACATAGAAAAGGGGTGCACGTCCCGAATTCAACCTCACCTAACAAATGGCGGCCATCTTAGCATGGAGCATATACATAGAAAAGAATGCTATGCACATACTATTGAAAGTACAGAAAAATAATCCTACTCAAAAGAAAGAAGTATACGCATGAAAACGGAAAAATTACACATGGAATAAATATAAAACCATTGTTAGAAATGGGGTCTTTGGTTGGCAGTCAGGTTACCCCCTGTCCAAGCAAGGATCCTCACTCTAGTCAGGGTAAATCACACACAATCCAAATTATCTTATGCCCACCCTCTGGTAGCTTGGCACTGAGCAGTCAGGCTTAACTTAGAAGGCAATGTGTAAAGTATTTGTACAATAAATCATACAATAACACAATATAGCACCACAAAAATACACCACACAGTGTTTAGAAAAATATATAATATTTATCTGGGTATTTGCAGGTCAAAACGATAAAAGATGTAATATGAAATTGTAGAGATATCATTGAAAAGTGATATAAAGTGTCTTAAGTATTTAAAAAGCAAACAAAGGTGGTCATTCTGACCTCGGCGGTAAAAGGCGCCTACCGCCGGTCAGAAATCCTCCATAATTCCGCCGCGGTCGCGGTAACCCGCCACGGTCATTCTGACCCGCAGCAGCCAAACCTCCGAAAATCCGACAGCCACAACAGACCGCCAGACCAGCGGTCGGCGGAAAAGTGGAGGTGACCAAACCTCCACCGTCACGCCAACAGAAATACGCCCATGCCATTACGACCCACGAATCCACGCGGCGGTCTTTCAAACGCGGTTTTCCATTGGCGGTACACACCGCCGCGGTCAGAATACACACAAACGAACAAAACTCAGCCACATTGGACGATTTGAATTCCACACACCTGATACACATACACACACCACTCCCACACACACAATACAATATAAAACACACACCCACATCACCCACAAACCCCTACGACCAAAAATTCAGAAAGAAGCACTGAGAGACACAGCAGCGATCACAGAATACCATCACACAGAGGCACACTACACCATCACCCACACAATATCCACACACAAAACAACACACACCACCACACTCAACACACTTAACTACACATACTCCACCCCACACATCATACACACCACTCCATGGCACCCCAAAGACACCCCCGCTTCTCAGACGAAGAACTCAGGGTCATGGTGGAGGAAATCGTTCGGGTAGAGCCCCAGCTCTTCGGCACACAGGTCCAATACACCAGCATTGCCCGGAGGACGGAGCTATGGCAGAGGATTGTCGACAGGGTCAACGCTGTGGGACAGCACCCCAGAAATCGGGAAGACATCAGGAAGCGATGGAACGACCTACGGGGGAAGGTGCGTTCCATGGTATCCAGGCACAACATCGCCGTGCAGAAGACTGGCGGAGGACCCCCACCTCAACCCCCACAATTTACAACATGGGAGGAGGAAGTCTTGAACATCCTGCATCCTGACGGCCTCGCAGGAGTCGGCGGAGGAATGGATACTGGTAAGTTGAAGCTTCACTACTGCTTCCCCCCCACCTGCATGCCAAATCATACCCCAACCCTCACCCCCATCCTCAAACCCCACCCTCACCCCCACCCCCATCCTCACCCCCACCCTCACCCCCACCACCATCCTCACCCCCACCACCATCCTCACCCCCACCCCCAGCACACCTATTCCCTGCCAATGTCTCACCATCACAACCCACACATCCCAAAACCTAGGCCTGCATGCGTCCACTAAGCATGGACACCCATCACCAAAGCATGCCCAATGCATATACACATCCCCCCCACAAGCCACCCTCACCAAAGCCCCCACACACGAATGCCAGCACTTGGGAACACGGGAACCCACAGATACACCCATATGCCACACATTGAAACTATAACCATACCTCTATACCCCTGCAGGACCCGACCGTCAACACACCACCACGGAGGGCCCAGAAATCTCCACACCCCCCACCCAAGAGGCCGTCAGCGATGACAGCAGCTCTGTCGACCTGGACACTGATGACCAGCCCGGACCATCGGGGACCTCTGGACAGTCGGTTCCCCTCACACAGGCACAGGCCACTACAGACCCAAACCCCTCTGGGAACACCAGCACAGCTCCCACCCAGCGGGCCCATGCCTCTGTCTCCAGGGCGCGTCAATCTGCGGTGTGTCTATCACTACAGGGCACCCAGGATAACCCACCACCCCAACAACAACAGGGACCTGGGGGCAGTGGTAGTGGGCACACCGGGCAGGGGGCAGAGGCCCAGGGAAACAGGGCAACTCGGAGGGCAGCTGTGCGACAGGGGGGGGACGGGCCCAGGGAACCCACTCTCCACGAGGCCCTCACCACCATCATGGGAGCATACAACCGCTCCCAGGAGACAATGGCGACGGTACTGGCCCGGTTCCAGGAGATCCAGGTACTGCAGGAGGAACACTATCGGGGGTACAGGGAGGACATCAGAGCCCTCACCTCCACCCTGGTTACCATGGTAGGGCTGCTGCAGGACCTCATCAACACCAGGACGGACACTCAACAACAACAAAGGGCCCCTGCCACTAGCCTGGACCAAGAACAGCCAACCACCTCCGCCGGCGCTAGTGGACAGGAGGCCCCCGCACAACAGCAGCCCACCAGACCCCCACCTCCTGCAGGAGAAGAACCACCCCGCAAGAGGGCCCTGAGATCTCGCAAGAAGACAGAGTAGGATGTCAAGACCCCCGCCAGCAAAGGATACCACCTGATGTCATCCCACTGTCCCACATTGTCACCCTGTCCATCCTTGAACTGCCCATGCTCCATCTCTCCACAGGCCTCTGGACAATGCACCTGTGTGACTGTTACTCTGGACTCTGCCATGGACATTCCTTCACCATAGCCCCCACCCACTTGAAACCACCCATCCCATTTTGAGCACTGAAATAAACACCTATTTTGCACAAAACTATCTGGAGTCTGGCTGTGATTTCAAAATATTGTAATTGACATGACAGTGCAAATATGTCCTTGTACATAGTGAAGTCAACAAACAGCTGCCACAAAGCTGTAGTCCATGGGGAAACGAAGCACAGGACTCGTAGTGGGGACCCCAGATCTGAAATAGGGAGGGAAAAGCCACAACTCAGTCATCATACACTGGGGCAAATAGACAGGCAGCAGAGATGCAGGAGAGTAGTTCACATTTACTAAATTATGTTTGAATTGTTACCTGTGTCCTATTGGAAGTACTGTTCAATGATTCTGTCCCTGTTGTCTGTTTCAGCCCCGTCGTCTTCCTCCTCGTCACTCTCCACAGGTTCCACAGCTGCCACAACACCACCGTCTCGACCATCCTCCTGCAGGAAAGGCACCTGGCGGCGCAAAGCCAGGTTGTGAAGCATGCAGCAGGCCACGATGATGTGACACACCTTCTTAGGTGAGTACATTAGGGATCCACCTGTCATATGCAGGCACCTAAACCTGGCCTTTAGGAGGCCAAAGGTGCGTTCGATCACCCTCCTAGTACGCCCATGGGCCTCATTGTACCGTTCCTCTGCCTTGGTCCGGGGATTCCTTACTGGGGTCAGTAGCCACGACAGGTTGGGGTACCCAGAGTCCCCCAATAGCCATACACGGTGTCTCTCTAGCTGTTCCATCACGTAAGGGATGCTGCTATTCCTCAGGATGTAGGCGTCATGCACTGACCCTGGGAATTTGGCATTTACATGCGAGATGTACTGGTCAGCCAAACACACCACCTGGATGTTCATGGAATGGTAACTTTTTCTGTTCCTGTACACCTGCTCCCTGTCTCTTGGGGGAACCAAAGCCACATGGGTCCCATCAATGGCACCAATGACGTTGGGAATATGTCCAAGGGCGTAGAAATCACCCTTCACTGTAGCCAATTCGCCCACCTCAGGGAAAATGATGTAGCTCCTCACGTGTTTCATCAGGGCAGACAACACTCTGGATAACACCTTCGAAAACATGGGCTGAGACATCCCAGAAGCAATTCCCACTGTTGTCTGAAATGACCCACTTGCCAAGAAATGGAGTACTGACAGGACCTGCACCAGAGGGGGAATCCCTGTGGGTTGGCGGATGGGGGACATCAGGTCGGGCTCCAGCTGGGCACACAGTTCATGTATAGTGGCACGGTCAAGCCGGTAGGTCAGGATAATGTGGCGTTCTTCCATTGTCGACAGGTCCACCAGCGGTCGGTACACGCGAGGATTCATCCGTCTCCTCGCCAAATCCAGCGGACGGTGCCTAGGAAGGACAACATGGAGCACACAGTCAAGCAACCCACAGGTACGTACTCACAGCTTGCACAGTAAACGATTCTCTATGCAGTGAATGGCGTGTCTGAGTGGCTATGCAAGGCCTAGGCCTGTGTGACGCAGTTGAAATTGAGCCATGTGGACCCTCGAAATGGCGGCTGCCTGACCTGTGAAGTGTGACAATGGGATGTGAGGTCAATGCGCTGGCGTGGCACACCGCGGCGGTCGGCGGTCGAAGACCGCGGCGCGTAGCCGCATTGGTTAACATTGAAGCCTATGGGTTTCAGGAGCCAATGGCGAAGGGCGCCGGCGGTGGCGGTACGCACCGCCGCGGTACGCACCGCCGCGGGCGTGACCGCCATTTTCTATCTACTTATCCACTTGCGACTTGAACTTTCACAGGAGAGGACCTATACTGCAAGTGTTGCTGTGACCTCGGTCTGGAAGGGACAATGGCTGCTGCGACTGGGGAAAGGGCCCCTGCCTTCACTGGAGAGGAGTTGGAGAAACTTGTGGATGGGGTCCTCCCCCAGTATGCGCTACTCTACGGTCCTCCAGACCAACAAGTGAGTTTAATTCAATATGGATTTGGGGCCACTGGCTGGCTTGGGGGCCTGGCGGGGGCCCTGGCGGGGATGGGGGGCATGTTGGGGCTCGCGGGGGGCCTGGCGGGGGGCCTGGCGGGGATGGGGGGCATGTTGGGCCTGGCGGGGGGCCTGGCGGGGATGGGGGGCATGTTGGGCCTGGCGGGGGGCCTGGAGGGGGGCCTGGCGGGGATGGGGGGCATGTTGGGGCTGGCGGGGGGGCCTGGCGGGGGGCCTGGCGGGGATGGGGGCATGTTGGGGCTGGCGGGGGGCCTGGCGGGGATGGGGGGCATGTTGGGCCTGGCGGGGGGCCTGCAGGGGGGCCTGGCGGGGATGGGGGGCATGTTGGGGCTGGCGGGGGGCCTGGCGGGGGGCCTGGTGGGGATGGGGGGCATGTTGGGCCTGGCGGGGGGCCTGGAGGGGGGCCTGGCGGGGATGGGGGGCATGTTGGGCCTGGCGGGGGGCCTGGCGGGGATGGGGGGCGTTGGGCCACTGGCAACGAAAATGCAGACAAACTTGAACGTGGTATTTCTCCCTCCCTGTACGTGTCACATAGGTCCGCGCCCATGAGAAGATCGGGATTTGGCGTGCCATCGCCAAGGAAGTCCGGACCCTGGGGGTCCACCATCGACGGGGCACCCACTGCCGCAAGAGGTGGGAGGACATCCGCCGCGGGACCAAGAAGACCGCCGAGTCTCTGCTGGGGATGGCCTCCCAACGTAGGCGGGGTGCCTGCCGTCAACTGACCCCCCTGATGTTCCGGATCCTGGCGGTGGCCTACCCTGATTTGGATGGGCGCGTGAGGGCAGCACAGCAGACACAAGGGGGTGAGTACAAGCATAATCTACTCTGTTGTCGCGCAGTGGAGGTGTCTGGGTGGGGGAGGAGGGCTGTGGGTCCCCCTAGGCCAGGGCGATATCTGTAGGCTGGGCACCCCCGTAAGCACCTGTGTCCACAGCCACCACCCTCAGTAGTGTGTCAGTACAGCCATCCCTGGGCCGTGTCATCCATGGGTGCAGTTGTCAACTCTAGGCGTGTAGGGCATGTTCCACGGAATGCGTAGCGGACCCCAAGTGCGCAACTTAGTGCAGGGGGCATCTGTGTCTGTCATGTCCGCTAACTGTACCGGTGATCCATGTACTCAAAATCTCTTTATTTCTCTCTCCCCCCCCCTTTTTGTTTGTCTTTCTGTGCTTGTGTGCATCAGCATCATCAGGCGGAGGAGAAGTGGCATCGGGGCAGGAGGGAGCTGCATCTCACATGGCCCAGGAGGGCCATGCCACAGAGTCTGACTGGACCAGTGAGACGGAGGGCGAGGGGAGCTCCACAACGGGGACGACTGGACCCTGCAGCGACACGGACACGTCCTCGGAAGGGAGCTCCCTTGCGGGGGTGGCACCATCCGTGCCCCCCGCCATTACAGGTACAGCCACCACCCAGCGCACCATCTCCGCCCTCCCAGCAGCCCCTCAGCGTTCGCCCCGTGCCCGCTCTGCCAGGAAGCCGGGCATCTCCTTCGCCCCAGGCACCTCAGGCCTTGCTCCTGTTACCCCCGCTGCCCTCAGAGAGGAGGTCATTGACCTCCTCCGAACGCTCATTGTTGGGCAGACTACCCTTTTGAATGCCATCCAGGGGGTGGAGAGGGAGGTTCATCGCAGCAATGCGTACCTGGAGGGCATTCATTCGGGTCAGGCTGCCCATCAGCGATCGTTCCAGGCTCTGGCCTCAGCACTGACGGCAGCCATTGTCCCTGTCTCCTGCCTCCCTCTACTAACTCCCTCCTCCCAGTCTCCTGTTCCTCTGCCTGTCCCACCCACACCATCAGACCAGCCTGCACACACCTCAACACCCAAGAGCAGCTCATCCAAACATAAGCACCACAGATCACGCAGACATTCACACAAGCAACATTCCGATGCAGACATGCCAACAGTCACTACCACCTCTGTGACCCCCACCTCCTCGTCTCCCTCCTCCCTCCCTGTGACGTCTACACTCACACCTTCATTCACCTCACCATCAGCCAGTGTTTCCATCACCAGCATACCCTCCACTACAGTCCGCACACGTGCAGTCACCACCCCCACTGCCATTTACACGTCCCCTGTGTCCTCTCCCACTGTGTCTGTCACCCCCTCTTCCACACCACACAAACGCAGCCACCCACCCACCCAACAGCCATCCACCTCACGACAGCCTCCCGCTCCTGCACCTGCACCCAAAGACAGCAAACTTGTCTCGCCTACAACCACATCCTCTCCCTCCACTCCCATACCCACTGTACCTACCACTCTCCATTGTCCCAAGAAAATCTATCTCTCTACTGCTACCTTCTTTCCTGACCCTGAGCCCCCCCCTCCTTCTCGTCGGGGTAAAAAGAGCACCTCAGCCACCACCAGCCCTGCAGCCCCCTTGACAAGGGTGCAGGGGTATTGGAGCCCACCAGCCCGCAGGTCTGGATCTTCGCCCAGCAGCAAGGGGACAGCCAGCCCACCCCCTGGGAAGAGGAGCAGAAGGCGGAAGGGCCGCCGCCGGAGCCCGGATTCGATATCCCCCCAGGACACTAGCCAGCCACCGTCAACAGCCACAGCTCCAAAGGGAGGAAAGGGCCACAGACTCCCGACTAAGGAGGGCAAGGGCAGCAAGGCGGAGAAGTCAGGCAGCAGGCCTGCTGCCCATGGAGGACCCGTCACAGCTGCCCAGGAGGAGCCCGCAACCCCCATAGCCGCTGCCCCGGGAGGAACCGGCACAGCTGCCCCGGGAGAGCCCACCACCCCCATAGCCGCTGCCCAGGGAGGACCCAGACCAGCTGGCCAGGAGGGCCCCACCACCCACAGCCCAGGTGGGCATTGAAGGAGCACCATCCCCGCTGCCCAGGAGGGCACCACCAGGCAATGAGCAGTTGGCCATAGAATGGCCGCCGTCTCCAGCACCGCTCCGCTGGGGACCGCCGTCTCAAGAACCGCTGAACTGGGCCCTTCAAGGCAAGAACCGCTGAACTGGGCCCCGCCGTCTCCAGCACCGCTCCGCTGGGGACCGCCGTCTCAAGAACCGCTGAACTGGGCCCTTCAAGGCAAGAACCGCTGAACTGGGCCCCGCCGTCTCCAGCACCGCTCCGCTGGGGACCGCCGTCTCAAGAACCGCTGAACTGGGCCCTTCAAGGCAAGAACCGCTGAACTGGGCCCCGCCGTCTCCAGCACCGCTCCGCTGGGGACCGCCGTCTCAAGAACCGCTGAACTGGGCCCTTCAAGGCAAGAACCGCTGAACTGGGCCCCGCCGTCTCCAGCACCGCTCCGCTGGGGACCGCCGTCTCAAGAACCGCTGAACTGGGCCCTTCAAGGCAAGAACCGCTGAACTGGTCCCCGCCGTCTCCAGCACCGCTCCGCTGGGGACCGCCGTCTCAAGAACCGCTGGACTGGGCCCTTCAAGGCAAGAACCGCTGAACTGGGCCCGCCGTCTCCAGCACCGCTCCGCTGGGGACCGCCGTCTCAAGAACCGCTGGACTGGGCCCTTCAAGGCAAGAACCGCTGAACTGGGCCCTTCCAGGCAGGAACCGCTGGCCCTTTGGCAGACGTGGCAGGGCAGGATCTGTCTCGGGCAGGGCTGCAGGATGTCCTCTGGCCAACATGCCTCCTCCAGTGGCAGTGGAGTCTGTTATGGACTGTTTGGACTGTGGCTTTGCTCTCCCCAGGATGGCCCAGTGGGCAGGCCACCCACTGTATGGACTGTTTGGACTGTGGCTTTGCTCTCCCCAGGATGGCCCAGTGGGCAGGCCACCCACTGTATGGACTGTTTGGACTGTGGCTTTGCTCTCCCCAGGATGGGCCAGTGGTCATGGAGTCCCCTCGTGGATCTGGCGTCGTGTACTCAAGTGGCTGAGGTGCCCCCCCTTCCCTTCCCCCTGAGGTGCCTGTCCTTTTTTCTTTCTGATGCCCCTGCAGTGTTCTCTCCGTGGAGTTCTTGTCGTGGGACTGGGCCTTGCCCCTTTGCTCAGGACCCCTGTGGTCCACGGACAGTGGTTGGACTACATTTAGTAGCTGTATATATTTTGTACATAGTTTATTTATTTATTTATTTGGATTACTGCTGTCCATTTTTCAATATATCTGCCCGTTTGAGATCTCTTCTTTTGGTCTTTGCATTATTTCGGAAGGGGGGGGTTTGTGGGTTGTGACAGTGATCTGTGGGAATGCATTGATGTGTGTGTTGTAGTGGGTGTGGGTGGGTGGGTGTGTGCCGGTAATCTTTTCCCTCCCCTGTGTCGTAGGTGCAGTACTCACCGATGTCTTCCGCGCCGCCGGGCGTGCTCCTGGTACAGGAGCAGGTATAGGAGTGCGGGGATGACCTGCAACTCGGGTTCCATACTGCCGGAATCTCGCGTGGTGTATGTGGAGGTGAGCGTTTTCCCGTTCGTAGTCTGTTTCCGCCGTGTTTTTATCGGCGGTGCTCCCGCCCCGGAAAAGGTGGCGGATTGGTGGGTCATGATAGGGTGGGCGGTACATTGTCTGCCGCCTGGCTGTTGGCGGGGACCGCCGCGCTGTTTGTTTGTTCCGCCGTGGCGGGCGGAGTGTTAATGCGGCGGGCTGTGTTGGCGGTTCCCGCCAGGGTCAGAATTGCATATTTTGGACCGCCGGCCTGTTGGCGGGTTGGCCGCCGCTTTATCACCGACCGCCAGGGTCAGAATGAGGGCCAAAGTCTCTTTCAAGCACAAAGTACCTGGTTTGGAGTGGAAAATCTCTGCAAAGGGCCGCAGAGGAGGAGATGCGTGGAAAAATGGTGTGTGCGTTGTTTTCGCCCCTTCACACACAGACTTGTGTCGTTATTTTTCACGCGGGGAAGACGTGCGTCATTTTCCGGTGCGCGGACAGTCTCCTTCTGTGGGTCGCGGGATTACCAGATGTCCCGGGGTCTATGCGTGGAATCCTGGGCTTGTTATCCGGCTGCGTGTCGTTCCGGTGAGCTGTGCGTGGAATTTTCTCCCTCACGGCAGGCGTTGCATCGATTTCCTTTCTGGGAGTCGGGCGGCATTGTCCAGGCGGGCCGTGCATCGAAGTTCCGGTCGCCCCGCAGGCGTCGTGTCGATCTTTTCCTTGCGGGGTCGAGCAGAGTCTTTCCGGATCGGCGTGCGGTGAACTTTTCGGCACACAAGGAGTCCAGTTGAAAGATGGAAGTCTTTTTGGTCCTGAGACTTCAGGAAACAGGAGGCAAGCTCTATCCAAGCCCTTGGAGAGCACTTCTGCAGCAAGGCAAGAGTTCAGCAAGGCAGCAGGCCAACAGCAAGGCAGCAGTCCTTTGTAGAAAGCAGTCAGGTGAGTCCTTTTAGCAGCCAGGCAGTTCTTCTTGGCAGGATGCAGGTTCTGGTTCAGGTTTCTTCTCCAGCAAGTGTCTGAGGTGGTAGGGCAGACCCAAATGTGCCTTTGAAGTGGGGGAGACTTCAAAGAGTGGCTTAGAAGTGCACCAGGTCCCCTTTCAGTTCAATCCTGTCTGCCAGGGTCCCAGTAGGGGGTGTGTCAGTCCTTTGTGTCAGAGCAAGCCCTCCACCCTCCCAGCCCAGGAAGACCCATTTAAAATGCAGATGTATGCAATTGAGGCTGAGTACCCTGTGTTTGGGGTGTGTCTGAGTGAATGCACAAGGAGCTGTCAACTAAACCCAGCCAGACGTGGATTGTAAGGCACAGAAAGATTTAAGTGCAAAGAAATGCTCACTTTCTAAAAGTGGCATTTCTAGAATAGTAATATTAAATCCAACTTCACCAGTCAGCAGGATTTCGTATCACCATTCTGGCCATACTAAATATGACCTTCCTGTTCCTTTCAGATCAGCAGCTACCACTTCAATAATTTATGAGGGCAGCCCCAATGTTAGTCTATGAAGGGAGCAGGCCTCACAGTAGTGTAAAAGCGAATCTAGGAGTTTTACACTACCAGGACATGTAAACTACACAGGTACATGTCCTGCCTTTTACCCACACAGCACCCTGCTCTAGGGGTTACCTAGGGCACACATTAGAGGTGACTTATGTGTAGAAAAAGGGGAGTTTTAGGCTTGGCAAGTACTTTTAAATGCCAAGTCGAATTGGCAGTGAAACTGCACACACAGGCCTTGCAATGGCAGGCCTGGGACAAGGTAAAGGGACTACTTGAGTGGGTGGCACAACCAGTGCTGCAGGCCCACTAGTAGCATTTAATCTACAGGCCCTAGGCACATACAGTGCACATTACTAGGGACTTATAAGTAGATTAAATAGTCCAATTGGGTATGATCCAAAGTTACCATGTTTAAAGGGAGAGAGCATGTGCACTTTAGCACTGGTTAACAGTGGTAAAGTGTGCAGTGTCTAAAAGCCAGCAAAAACAGAGTCCAAAAAGTGGAGGGAGGCAGGCAAAAAGTTAGGGGTGACCGCCCTAAGGCATGTCAGGTCTAACAACCATATACACAAATCTCTAAAAGAAGACCTAAACCACTATTTAATACTCTATGACACGAATATTTATTGACCGATAAAACAGCCGGGAATGGCAGATAACAAGTGAAAAGGATAAACATAGAGAATGAATACTATCCCAGATCAAAACACCTACAAATAGGTGGTGGCCATCTTTCCATCCAAAATATGTATTAAAGAGGCACCTAGGATATAATCCTGCTCCACACTCAAGAACTCTAAAGAATAACCACAGAAGAATGAACGCAAAATAGCATATGGAGGATCTCACAGGGCATTATACCAAGGGATATCCTCGTTAAGACCACTTTTATAGGTCTCTAGAAAAAATATCCAAAAAACCTCTTTCTTCTTCCTCAGTTGTTCAGAACCTATGTCATCTCTTGCGGATACCTTTTCTAGAATGGCCCATCTGATATCATCATCATTATGATTGTGGGAAACCGAATGAGAGACTTAAGGAGCATAGGTTTCTGGGTTTTACTTGAGGACTTGTGTTCAGACAGTTGAGTCCTGAACTCTCTGGATGTCTCACCAACGTATCCAAGATTTCACGGGCATAAAATGAGGTAGATCACATTCTTAGATCTGCAATTTGTCATCCCAGTGAGAGGGGTTTTCTTTCCGTTATGCATGATGTCTTGGGTTACTAAAGCTGTTTCACAAGCATGGTTAAGCCAACGTAATAGAATACAACAGGTCTCAAGTGCTTGCGCGCTCGACCTAAAAAATTACCACATTGTTTTTCATGAGCGTGCATTTTTTGCATTACACTAGACAAGCGCTAGAAGCATGGTTCAGTGAGCTGAATGCTCTGCTGTGATTTACATGCCAAGAGCTGGAACAATGGTGAGGCCACCTCAGCCTTCCATCCATCTGAAGTCTGAGTACTCAGCAGGAGTGGGGTATGATTTGTTTAAAAAAACAAGTTATTATTCATCGACCGACAATAGAGGGACCAAGTATGTAAAGAGAAGCCATGTAAGGCAGGGATGCTCCGACAGCATCTTTTTGCATCATCTACACAGATCAAAAGCTTCACAAACAGCAGAAAGGCAAAACAATTTGCCAGCGTTACTTGCAAAATGGGAAAAAGTACTAATAGAATTCAGGGATAACCACAAGTGACAAGCTCAAACTGCTGGAGCAGGTAAAGGGAACCAGGACTAAGTGCAAAAATGTATGGTTTACATAGATCTCCATTGGCATACATGGAGATTGTTATGATTGTTCTTTTTCTTTGCAGTTTTATGTAGCGTGACACATTAGAGCATTTTATGTGTGCCTCAGATTACATTACAAAAAGTGAGAAATCTAATCAGGGAACATAATCTTCTGTGAGCACATTACAGACTTCTGATAATCAAATCAGTGTCACATTCTCACACTGTCTATTGTATGAAAGAAAGGGAACAGCATTGCTGAGGAGATTGACTACACTGGGTGAGAAGGAAATGGCACATACCACAGACACTTATTTTTGTGTGAAAAAGGCACTTAATTGAAGACAGGTGGGCATTACAAAACAGCCCTAGGCCTTTGCCTTACAAACTATAAACCTCACAATACATAAAATGGCCTACTATTAATAACCCCCACCCCTAACATTCCCTCTCCCAACAACCTAAATTTATCTAACTCCTACCCTGTTGTACTAAAGAAATATTGACCATTAACCTCCCCTACTCTTAACCTACATCTAATGACCTCTACCTATCTTAAATCCTACAACATCACTTTAACTTTCTTGCTTTAACCACTTGCCCTTCCTCGATAGCCTCCCCTTTTTCCTGATTCGCCTATAGCAACAACAATAACTTTACAGATGTTTCAACCTGCCCATGCCTTCCTTCCTGCAGAGATACATAGGGGGTGATTCTGATTCTGGCGGGCGGCGGAGGCCGCCCGCCAGAATTCCGCCCCCATTATACCGCTCCGTGGTCAGAAGACCGCGGAGGGTATTATGAGTTTTTCCCTGGGCTGGCGGGCGGTCTCCAAAAGACCGCCCGCCAGCCCAGGAAAAAACTCCCTTCCCACGAGGATGCCGGCTCGTAATCGAGCCGGCGGAGTGGGAAGGTGCGACGGGTGCAGTGGCACCCGTCGCGTATTTCAGTGTCTGCAATGCAGACACTGAAATACTTTGCGGGGCCCTCTTACGGGGGCCCCGCGACCCCCCCTACCGCCATCCTGTTCATGGCGGCTTTCCCGCCATGAACAGGATGGCGGTAGGGGGGGTCAGAATCCTCATGGCGGCGGAGCGCGCTCCGCCGCCACGAAGGATTCCCCCGAGCAGCGGTAAGTCGGCGGGAGCCCGCCGACTTGCCGCTTCTGACCGCGGCTGAACCGCCGCGGTCAGAATGCTCGTGGGAGCACCGCCAGCCTGTTGGCGGTGCTCCCGTGGTCGGTGGCCCTGGCGGCCACCGGCCGTCAGGGTCAGAATGACCCCCATAATCTCCCTGTTGATTTTCCTCTTGGCTCCATCGATGGCAGCAGGCTTTCTCACCCCTCTCCATTCTCTTCTCAAAACAAATTCTGTCCATAAGATGTGGCACTCTGCCCATAGGTGCTTTATTTCTCTCAAAAGCCTCTTCATCTACTTCGGTATGGCCAAACCATTGGTAACAACTAAGTCATTCTCCCGCAAATGCAGTACCAACACACCTGGGTAGCTATTGCCCCGCCGCTATTATTCAAGCCGTGCAACAATTCCCTCCAGTGCATCCCTGCTTCATCATACTAAGAGACATTAAATAACAATTTACTGAAACCCAGGTTAGAGCCATGGCCTTCCTGCACTTTGTGCCCCTCTGCCAATTTTATGAACAAGTGGCTCACAATCCGGATGGACAGAGCAGTGACCTCTGGGCCTGCAACTGCTACTGCGAAGATAACAAGAACAAGCAACACAGACACCTAACATCTTCATAATCAATTTACCTTGTTCAACCTCACATATCTCTTGAAGCAGTGAGATGACCATCTCCTCGAACCCATGATCATGATCTTGTGCCTGTTCCAACCCTACCCTGCTCCCTCAGTGGCTACTCCAATCCTGAATTAATGAGTTCCATAAGCACCCCGCTCTTCACCCAGCAATGCTAGGGCCTTGCACAACACTGCCAGATGCTGAAATGATGTCACTCCTGATCCACTGGTATGGTGAAATACTTCCCTACTCACATCCCCATTCATGACCCCAAACTTCTCACCCCACCGAACAGGACACAATCGCCACATTGGGCATACCTGCAACACCACCATATTTTCCTGATCCCTCTGTCCATCATGGCCTTTCTCAGGAATAGCTCCAAACTCTCCCTAACCTTCGTGACATCCATCCAAGCTGTGCCCCCCCCCCCAAACAACTCTGACAGCAGAAAGGCTCCGAAAACATCCACAACATAAATGTGGAATACAAAATGGATTCCCTTTCCCTGTGGCAAACCTCCTGCAAAGCCTCCAGGACCCTGCCGAACAGATGCCTCATCAGTGGCTTCCTGTGCCTACTGTTGCCACCATGCTCTCTCACCTAATCTTCAAGCATTCGCTTGCCCAATTCCCCACTGACAGCCCACCCCACAACAGAATCTTTACCAGAAAGCAATTCCTGGCCGCTTACTAGTGATCATCATTAGTGACAAACCATTCTCAATCAAAACCAATATGAATTGCACCACATCTTCAGTCCTGTTTCCACTCACAGGCCTCAATTATGCTCCGCAAATTAAGAGCTTCTCCCATGCCTGCAGGTAAGAGCTCAAGGTGGAGGCAGCCAACAACCTTACCTCCAGCTGAAGCATCCTGCAGTCTCCTACACTCTACAGCTCCGTCTGCAGTGGCGTCTTGACCTTGTCCGGTTCAGGGCCAGCCCATGGAATTTCTCCCAATGTGAGTGAGATAAAGCATCCGTAATGCCATTGTCCACTCCCGGCACGTGGCGTGCTTTGAAACCGATGCCATGCCTCAAGCAACACATCATGAAAACCCTCAAATTCTTCAGTACCTCTGCATCTCTGGGTGACTACTTGTTAACAATATGTACTACTGCCATGTTGTCAACCCTGAACACCACCTTCTTATGTGTCAATTCTTATCCCCACAGAGACACTGCCACCACCAGCATGCAATAACTGTTCTTCCATCTTGCGGGACATTCCTCTGTGCACCACCTCACGTTCCAGTAGAGACCAAAACCTATCCCTCCTGCTAGATCAGAATAGATTTATGCATTCCACTTGCTATCTCTAGGTGACATCAGTGGGATACCATTAAATTCTTCAAGGAATTTGACCCACATGCGCAAGTCCTCATGTGTCCCTGCAGATAATCTCACATGATGATGTGCCTGTGACAGACATGCCCTGGATAGTCCCAGGCATCTACAAAAAAATCCTGCCTGCACAAACTACTCTGCACACAAAGTTCAAATGCCCCAGCAACACTTGTTCTTCTTTTATAGTCACTTTGTTTTTAGCCAGCAATGTGTCCAACAGCAAACCCATAGTCATTTTCTTGTCCGGTGGTAAGCGAGTCGCCATAGCCAGTGAGTCACGTTCAATTCCCAGGAAGAATAGGACCGTGCTAGCTGCCAAAGGCACCTCTAGGTCACCTATGAGCTCTTGGAAACTTACCAACTGTTGTTGGCAGTCCACAGAACCAGGTTGAACCACAAAAAAGAAGTCATCCAGAAAATGTGTTACTGCCTGGTGCCCCTTGCAAGAAGTGAACAACCACTGCAAAAAAGACCTAAAACACTTGAAAAGTGTGCATGAGATTGAGCAACCAATAGCAATACCTCGTCCACATATCAGTAACCGTCGAACTGAATGCTCGGAAGCTGAAAATCATCAGGGTGTACCAACAATAGCCTAAAGGAAGACTTTAATCACTCTTGCTCATACGTGCTCCCTTTCCTGACTGCTCCCCCAACGACATAGCAAGATCCACAGATGAATAAGACACCGAGGAAATGTCTTCTGCTATGAGGTAATTGACTAAGTTCCCCTCCGGCCATGACAAATGCTCTATGAGCCAAAACTGACCCTTCTCTTTTTTAAGGACCACACCAATGGGTGATACAATCAAATCTGCCATAGGCCAGTCCTCGAAGGAGCCCACCATCTGACCCTCACAAATTTCAGTTTGAGGTTTATTGTGAACCACCTGTTTTTGTGTCTTAGCAGATCATAGATTCTCAGCCCACCTCCTCAATCTTGGTCCTGTATGTCCCAGCCTGAAACGCCAATGAAAACCCCCACTCAAAAGCTGCACGTCCTCTCTGTGGGGGGTGTGGTGCCACTAGAAATCAGGTCGGACCTGTTTAATTGGTGTATGAGCCCTTTCCCATTGTCCTTATGTCCCCCGAGCCCCCTGGAATGCTGCATTCTGATGCACCAAAAAAAAGACACTGGCATACACCTCCAGATGACTACTGTTGTGCCCACTGGCCCGACGTTTGCCCTTGGGAACCCCCTGCTGTCCTGTAGCAGTGCATAAGAGTATACCGCCCTGCACACTTCGAGCACTCAATCCTGAACTTTAAATACTGCCTTGTACAAAGACCTTTGTTAAAGTCCCAGAAGGCTCTGAGCGCTCTACCTTGTCCTTTGTCCGGAGACCCAACCCCTCCTTGAGTGGAACACCCTTGAAAGGGGCAGTATACATTAGGGAGACCACTAGCTGTAAACACTGTCTTACCAAATTTCACCACACCCATCATGTGCTGCCACAGATCAGTATCAATCACCTACATTTAAACGCAAAGTCAAGGGCCAAATGGCCTGGAACTTGTCATACAACTGAGCCCATGTGTACCCCCGTACATATTCTATGCTGTTCAAATTATGTCCATATATTTAAACAAGGCCAACCACCGTTCTGGGAATTTTTCACAGTATACACTAGGAAGGATAAAAAATGGTGCCATCCAAATCTCTATTGTCATTGGTACCTCAGGCCTCTTTGACAATTCATAATCTTCCTCATTGGATCCTTCCTTCGCCATCAGCTCCCTATGCAGGAGCATACTCATCTCCACATACTCCCCTTTCCATATCCTTTCTTTAGTTGATCATTAAGTGTGATCCTAGGGGTTTTGTGACCCCAAAATATGGCAACATTTTGATCTTAAGCTCCTTATGCTCTGCCTGATGCAGCACTTCTTGCCTCCTGGACCTCTCTACCCACTCCTGTGTCTCATATATACAAACCTTTCTGTAGGCGTGTATCCCCCAGTTGGGTATCTCTTCCAGCATCCACCCCTGGGGAGACCATTGCTTTATGGGCCCCAGGCCCCCAATCACCCTTAACTGGTGTGAAGGCCAGCATCCACACCTGATTCTGCTGTCTAACCAGCTGTAAAGGACCACCATGACCGCCATCTGCCACATGATCCATCCATGTGTCCTGTAAGGTCTGCAAAAGATTAAGCACAACCATGTTATTCGTTCCCCCTGCCGCATGCATCACCTTGCCACCATCTCTGCTCCTCAGCCACTGTATTATCACCTTCCACCAGCTCACCGTATTAAAGACTCATTTCATCATAGTCCAACTGCTGCCTTTCCGCTCTCACATCATCAAAGCCCAGACCCACATCACTCTGGATATACCATTGACGTGCTGATTCCTTCTGTGCCACACTTGTAAACTCAAGATGATGCCGAACTGCTGCAAAACGCTCTCCCTGCATTGCTCCAGCATTCAGTTGCTAGTCTGTCCACCCTGGGGGTCATACTGACCTGTACGGGTTGAAGTACCTCTGAGGCCACACTAAACCTTTGTGTGGCAGTGTTGTCGAGGACCCAGCCGCAATCTGGCTGGCCGCACTGTGCCCTACCTTCTCTTCACCTGAGGGCTACTGAGTTCCACCAAGCTCACCAAGTCTGCTTGATAGTCGCCGTGAGGCGCCTGTAAAATAAAAGCAGAAAGGTCCAGAGTGCTGGGGACCCTGACACCACTAAAACTCCCGCCCCCACCCCTTTGGGAAGCTAGCACCTCCTGCTGCACCTTCTGTAATCCTTACAACCCAGCTTTGACCCCACCCATCTCACCCATGACCTCCTCCCAGCACCTTAGTCCCAACTGAGTCCTGAATGTCTGCCACCAAATGCCCCCCCACCCAACTGAGCAGGAGCAACAGCTCTACCCTCACCGGGCATGAATAAACTTTCTGCGGATGGCCATCCACCAATGCATCATCCCAGTCGGCCCCCCACTTCCACTCAGGCTCCAACACTTGCAGGGGTACCAGAAACATCCTCTCCATCATTCCACCCCAAAAAATCTGCAAACAAGGTGGATGATGAGACCCTTCCCTGTGATGCCCTGGTGCAGCTGCCATGGAGTCGTACTGCAAGCTAGGGCCCTTGGAACCCCCCTCATACCAATGGGACCATAGCCTTGTGGGGCCCTCTCCAACCACCAATCACAGTCTAAATATACCACCAACCATTTTATGGGCCGCTCAGCTTTGCTTTTGCCCCCACATCAGCAAGCAGCTCAGAAGTCTTCCTTTTGCCCCATTTGTCTTGTAGCTGTAGCAGGGGACCCTCCTCCACTCGGGCCTCATTGGGCCCCCTGGTCACCAAGTCTAAGTCCTCTGGTCCTACCACGAAATGTCCCCAGTAGCAGATCGGCATTCCACCTTGAGCCTTCCACCCTCCACCCTTGACCTCTCAACAATATCCAGGCCTCTCCAGGCCACAACCGCTGCTCCTGCCACACTTGCGGCGTTCACTGACAATGCAGATCCTATTGCATGCATCCCCTTGCCTCCGGTAGCATTGCCCTGTGTCAGCAGGAGCCTGCTTGAGGCCTCTGCCAACACACTTTGATGTAAGGGCCAGCTGCTAATCGCGAGCTGCCCGCCGCATCTTCACCCAGCCCCCCCCCCCGTCCAGTCACAAATTCCAGCACAGGCCACGCGCAGCACACTGCGATCCTCCTGGTCATCTGAGGGCTGATCCTCTAGCTCTCAAGTGTCCCCTATCCCCTACTTCACTTTTCCTGGGGCTGCCTCGCGGGGCGTGCAGGCTAGCACGCTGTGACTACCCCACCCACTGTTCTGCACGTCAGGAGGGCTGAATTCTGCATTTCTATCTAGAGCAGGTCCAACCTGCCAGCAGCATTAAGGGCGTAGCCTCCTTTACTTGATCGTCCTCCTAGCTGCCCTGCATGTCCACCGTGTCACCTTCCATAAAATGGTGTCAGGAAGGGAAAGATGGTGAACTATATATGTGTGCTACAGTAAAGCTTTGTGAATAGCCCAAAAATACCCCAGGTATAGCCTGGGCCATACCACTTCCCCAATAATCCCAGTGGTGACACTCCCTTGTTAGTCTCCCCCAAAACCCATTGTGAGGAAGGGACATGCCGTGTCAGGTTCAAGTCAAGTGCACATTACTGTGCCAAACTAAAGGTATGTCCTAATGACACAATATATGCCATCATAATGATAACATGCAACAATAACTTGTCGTCATATGTTCCAGAAATGCATCACGATTGAGTAGGCCAATGTCTGCAACATATAATCCAGGCATATACTAATTGCCTTCAACTGGAGTATCTGTCACTAGTGAATTCAGTATTGATGCAGAAATCCACTTTCATTGTCACCCAGTGCCTTCAGTGTAGGGCCCACTGCAAAGATGTTTGAGATCAAACCAAAACCCTACGGTGTAATTAACTTCACGCATGCCTCAGTACTATATAGGTGAAATCATGCCACTGAAGTTATAATAGGAATAACTAAAACCATTCCTTGTACTCATTGTAGGGTAATCTACTTGGTATGCACCAATTCTGCAGGCATGCATAAAGATGCAGCCTGCATTCTGTAAATGTTATTGATGTCCTACTGACATGAAAATAAATAGTTAAATATATTTAGTGTTTCTGCTCAGCACAGTTAACACACTGCCTACGCACTGATTTTAAAAATATAGTTTAGATGATAAATGTGCCTGTTCAGAGGATTTGTACCGATCATGTATATTTGTGGACCAGCAAAAACGTTTAATAGAAATACAGGTATGGATTGAGGAGCTCTAGTGATCAGCTGACCAGCCTAGCTCTAGATTTGGAGATGCGCAGTAGAGAGTATTTCATGGCGAGATACAAAGATATGCAGTAATCCAATCTTGAACCAGTCATGGCAGAAATTACTAGGCTAGATTCTAAAAGGAGAGGGGGTGGGTGAGTTTAGATGATAAATGTGCCTGTTCAGTGGATTTGTACCAATCTCCTTGTATATGTGTGGACCAGACAAAAACGTTTAATAGAAATACAAGTATGGATTGATGAGCTTTTTGTGATCAGCTGACCAATAACAGCACCAACACCACAGCTGGCATACACAATACCGTCAGACACAGGGATCAGGAATGAGCACTATGCATTGCACTGGCATTCAGTTGGCTAGATGCCACAGCAAGATGACGACCAACCACAGCCAACTACACCCCTCCTGGGACCCACAAAGCCCTGACTGACATGGAATGCAACCGAGCTAGGTTACCTGAATTTGCTAGACACCCATTACCCTTGAGCTGGATCATGCTGCAAACTCTGACCTGGCAGTGAGGGGCACCCACCACCCGAATCCCTTGCCACCTACAGGTTATTGTAGTAATGCTCACTGTACTCACCCCCTTGTGGCTGCTGTGCTGCCCTCAAGTGCCCAGCCAGCTCTGGGTAGGCCACCGCCAGTATGCAGGCCATTAGGGGGGTCAGGTTCCGATGGGCACCCCTTTCTCATTCGGAGGCCATCCCCAGCTGGGCCTCCGCGGTCTTTCGTGCCCAGCGTCTCAGGTCCTCCCATCGTTTCCTGCAGTGGGTGCTCCATCTGTATAGACCCCCAGGGTCCGCATGTCCTTGGCGATGGCACGTCACAATCCCTTCTTTTGATGGATGCTGACTTGCAGAGGTAATACAGACAGGAGGACACCCTTACACATACAATCCAGCCTGCCACAAATATGACCCACAAATCCTGTTTCCAACTCCACTGGCACACACATCGCCTGACGCACACCTTGTACACTACCAACAGACACTCCCCTCAAATGACACGATGCCTGCACACACATCTCCATGAAACCTTCCCACATGCATCGTGCCCAAGTTGTATTCACCTGTTGGTCTGGAGGCCCATACAGCTTCCCATACTGGGGTAGGACCTCATACGCCAATCGCTCCAACTCCTCCGAAGTGATGGCAGGGGCTCTTTACCCGCTCACACAGGCCATGGTAGGTTCCAGACATAGGTCACAAAAGCACACACAGTGTAGGTGTTCTCCTGTGGAAAGTCAGGAATCAACTGAGGTTATAAACAGAAAATGGCAGTCACATCCATGGCGGTGTACACCGTCACCGCCGCTGCTGATCCCCATTGGTCATTGTAATCCATAGAGCCCCATATTAGCCAATGAGGAAATACATAGCGGTGCAAGACCGCCTTCCGCCACAACGCCCAACGTCGGCAGAGTTACCTCACGTCCACCTGTCCCTAGATACAGGACAGGCAGTCGCCATTTCATGGTGATGGACTACATACAGATCTTCCATAAGTGCGTCATTGCCGAAAATTGCACATACATTGCCATTCTCATTGTCCCATCACGTTAATGCTGTATGCACACTGAGGCGGTGGTTCCATTGTTCAAATTGAGACGGCCTACTCACTCTTGTGTCCCTTAGATATATACCACTGCGGATGAATAGGATGAGGAGGAGACAAACCCCCGGTCAAAGACCTCTTGTGGACTTGGTTACACTGGAGGACAGGCACACTACACTCACCTATAGACTGGACAGGGCCACAATCACAGAGCAGTGTGTACAACTGGAGCCTGACCTGATATCAGCTATCTGTCATCCCACTGGGATCCTCCTCTACTGCAGGTTCTATCAGTGCTCCATTTCCTGGCAACTGGTTCTTTACAAGTGACAGTGGGCTTGGCAGTAGGAATGTCACAGCCAATGTTCTCAATCGTGCTGGCAAGGGTATGGTCTGCCTTGGTGAAACACATGTGCAGCTACATTTCTTTCACCCAGGTGGTAGATATGGCCACTGTGAAGGCCAGATTCTATGCAATGGGACATATACCCAATACTACTGGGGCCACTGACAGTACACATATTGCGTTTGTCCCCCCTGCCAGAATGAACAGATGTTCGGGAATCGGAAGAGTTTCCACTCACAAATGGTGTGCCTGGCGGACCAGTACATCTCCCACGCCACTGCAAAGTATCGTGGGTCGGTGCATGGCACCTTTGTTCTGAGGAATAGCAGCCTCTCAAATCTGATGGCCCAACTACAGAGGCATAGGGTGTGGCTAATAGGTGAGCCAGAGTCTCCATCCACTGAATGTCAGTGTATGCTTTCAAGTGTTATCCCCATAGGATTGTGTAAGGCTAAATTGTGTCCCTCAATATTTGCAGGTGACTCTGGCTACCCAAACCTACAGTGGCTCCTGACCCCTGTGAGGAATGCCAGGACAGGGGCTGAGAACCGTTATAATAATGAACATGGGCGAACCAGGAGAATAATCTAGAGGACCTTCGTCCTCCTGAAGGCAAGGTTCAGATGCCTTCAGATGCCTTCATCTGCCTGTGCTACTCACCTGAGAAGGTCTGCCAGATAGTAGCGGCATGCTGCATGTTGCACAACCTGTCCCTCAGATGACATGTGCTTTTTCTGCTGGAGGAGGGGACTGGAGCAGTGGACCCTGAGGACAGTGAGGATGAGGAGGCAGAGGATGAGGATATGGACAACAGAACATCAGTTATTCATCAAAACTTCCAATGACACACAGGTGAGACAGTGCAACTGACCATTACTCTGACTATTGATGTTTTCTGTGTGGATGTAGCATGAAGGCACTCCTGTCCTTTGCATCTCAGCTTACTGTCACCTATGGCTTTCCCTTTTGCAGATGTTGGAGATATGACAACTGTGTCCTGATGTGTTTACTACAGACAGCTATAGGTCATTATTTGTATGCTATCACAGTGTTCAGATCATTTGCACTACATGTGACTGTTCCCGTAAATGCAAATTTTCAACACATAAAATGGTGTCACTCAAGTTGTGTTTATGGTGTTCAAGGGTGTTTATTGTAGTGCAAATAATTGACTGAAAAATGCAATGGTATGGGGTGATGGTAGAGGAAAGTCCAGGGTATTGGTCCAGTGTCAAAGGGGCCATAGGAAGGGGAGCAAAGGCAGTTGAAAGTGGACAAGGGAACAGGGTGGGACAGAAGGGGGACAATCAGGAATGTCTCCTTTCCTGGCAGTGGTCTTGGTCTTGGCAAGTGTCTCTAGCTTCTGTCTGGGTCGCAGGGAACGTTTGCGGGGTGGTTCACCTTCCTCAGGGGGAGGGGTGCTGGTGGCCTGTGGGTCCAGTGGCGGGGCCTCCTGCCCACTAGCTGCAGCGGACGTGGAGGGTTGATCAATAGACTGGCTAGTGGTAGGGGCCCGCTGGTGTGCTGTCCATTACCTCATGATGTTGGCCATGCCCGCCAGCACCCCTGCTATGGAGATCATGGTGGTGTTGAGAACCTGCAAGTCCTCCCTGATATCCTGATGGTGTTCCTCCTGCAGCCACTTGTTCCCCTGCATGTTGTTAAGGATCTGGCCCATTGTGTCCTGGGATTGTTGGTAGGCCCCCCAGGACATTGGTGAGTGCCTCCTGGAAAGTCGGTTCCCTCGGCCTGTCCTCCCCCGGCGTACATCGGTCCTCCCAGTGTCTCTGTTGCCCTGTGCCTGTGTCCCCCGAAGGGTGTGCCCACTGCCACTGACCCCAGGTCCCTGATTGTCTTGGGTGTGAGGTGTGGACTGGGGTCCCTGTAAAGGTGGGCACACTGCTGATTGACGTGTCCTGGGGACAGAGGTGTGGGGAAGGTGGGTGGGTGCTGTGGTGTTGGATACTGATGGGGGAGGCTCTGTGATTTACTGGGAGTGGGCTGGGGTGACCAACTGACCAGTGGTCCCTGATAGGCCAGGTAGTTCATCCAGATCCCGAAGTCCAGACTTACTGTCAACACTGGGGGCATCTTCTGTTGGGGGACTGGTTAGTCGTGTCACCTTCTCTCCACTGAGATTGGCTGGGGCACCTGTGGGGATGTAAGTGATGTATTATGCTTCATGTCTGTGACATATTGTACATCCCTAGCTTCCCCTCTATTGTTGCTGTTGCCCTGCCACCTTTGTTTGTGTATGGTGATGTATTGTGGGATTGTTAGTTCTCCATGCTGTGCATGCTTTTGTGATGGGTGTCCATGCAGGGCTGGGAGGGCTGTCCATGCATTGGTATGGCATGCAGGGCTTGGTATTAGGGTTAGTCATATGTGTAGGTGCAGTGTGTGGGTTGGAGTGGAATGATGGGAATGAGGGTGAGGATGTGAGATGGCATGCAGGTATGGGAGGATAAGTAGTAAATGTTGACTCATCAGTGTCCAGTCCTCCAGCAACTCCAGTGAGTCCCTCAGGATGCAGTAATGCCAAGACTTGTTCCTCCCATGCTGTGAGCTGTGGGGGATGAGGGGGGTCCACCACCAATCCCCTGTATGGCGAGCTAGTTCCCGGCTGCCACGGAATGTACCTTCCCCCATCGGTCGTTCCACCTTTTCCTGATGTCGTCCCTTGTTCTTGGATGCTGTCCCACGGCGTTCACCCTGTCCACGATTCTCAGCCATAGCTCCATCTTCCTGGCAATGGATATTTGTACCTGTGCTCCAAACAGCTGTGGCTCTACCCTGAATATTTTCTTCACCATGACCCGCAACTCCTCATCTGTGAAATGGGGGTGCCTTTGTTGGGGCATGGGTGTTGTGTGGTGTGTGTAAGTGTGTGGGTGTTGGGTAATGTGGTTGGGTGTGTGAAGTGAGGTGCGTGAGGAATATATGGGTGTTTATGTAGTGTGTGTGTGTCTAGTTGTCGCAGTGGTCTTGGTGTCAGTCTGGTGGCAATAATTTGTATTCGTAAAGGGTTGTGGGTAATGTGGGTGTGTGTTTTATTGTGCTGTGGATGGGTGGGTGTGGTGTGTGTATCAGTGTCAGGTGTGTGTATTTGGTATTGGCCAATGTTGTGTAGTTTAGTATTTGGGTGGCCATTCTGAGCACACCGGTGTGTACCGTCAATAGTTTACCGCCATTGAATGTCCACCATGGCGATTCGTGGGTCATGATGTGGTGGGCGTTGTTTTGTTGGTGTAACGGTATGGGTGTTGGTACCGACACTTTAGCACTGACCTTTGGGCTGTCGGATTTGTGTATGTGGCAGTATTCTGTCAGATTGGTGTGTGTGTGTCATAATATGGAGAATGGTAAGAGGTAAGTGCCATTTACCGCCAATGTCATAATGGCCACCTTAGTGTACCACACGCTTAAGTAGCCCCTTAAAACATAACCCAGGCCTGCCATTGCACCCTGATTATAGTTTGAAACTGCCATTTCGACTTGGCAATAGAAACCAATCGGCAATCTCTAAACTTCCCTCATATTGTATACAAGTTACTCCTACGGCAGGCCCTGAACAGCTATAGGGCAGGGTGCATTGTATTTAAACATTTTAAATTAATTTTTAAGTCGTGCGTGTTCTGGTAGTGAAACACCCTTAAATTCAATTTTCACTACTGCAAAGCCTACCTCTCCCATCGAATAACATTGGGTTTCCTTTTATATTTAATAAGTGATCACTTTCAATTGGGAGCAGATTGAAAGTTTGAGTTCGGTGTCTATGGAATTGTAACTAAAAACCCTCTTTAATGGTAAAGTCAGATGTTTTTATCACAATTCTTTTAGCAATCTGCTATTTTCTTGTCCCAACCAGTTGGTGCCTGCAGTCTGTTCCTGGATCACATGACTAGCTGTAACTGGCAGTTTTGTATGTTGCTTCCAGATAATGAGAAAAAGGGATGCTAGTTGTTGGCAGAATGGGCCACTCTGAGTTGACAAGGGGGGAAATTCTGTCACAGACCACTCTTGCACATCGCAAAGGCCCTCCCTGAGCTCTCTCACCATTCTATTGTGACCCCAGACAATTTGGGACCAGGGCAGGGAGGGAGGAAATTCCAAGCCCCCTGTGGGGTGGAAACTGCTAGAAGCTTCTCCTGCTTCAAGGTCGGCTCCAGGTATAAATAGCGGACCTCAGACCCCAACTCTTCAGGACACATCTGGACCTGTGGAAGACTCAGATGGAGGACTGCTGTGCTGCCGTGCTGCAAGAAGGACTGCCACTCTGCTGCCTTGTTGTGCTGCTGTGCTGTCTCCGTGCCTGAGAGAGAAGGACTGGACTGGCATTTTTAACCCAAAACCGTCAGAGTTACTCCAAGGTCTAGTTAGCTAGGTTCCTGATCAGAAGCTTCAGGTACAGAACTGGTTTCTCCTTCTTCAACCCAGCACATGGTCTCTACCAGCTGGGAATTCTGCCCTCCCATGTAGTGCCACACAAGTCCTGGACCCTTGGAAGTGGGTCTGAGGTGTTTCTACCAGCCTAACTGTGGTCCCAGCAGAACTGATGCATCATCAACCAGAAACTCTGCATCAAAGCCACTGCTCAATGCATCACCAAACCACACTCTGGTGCAGAACTCCGCACCACTGACCACAGCCTTCCAGATACCACTGCTGTGCGATGCAGCCTTGACGCAGGCATTCACATGGCAACCATCTCATCAACTGCATCCATGAAGATGAGATAGGACTCCACATCGCAAGCCCAGCAGCTACTTCATAACTAGCCAGTGTGCGGCTTAGCTTTACCGAGATTTCACATTGCAAGCCCCTCGGTGATGACCTCCTCTATAAAAGCTTTGCAGCTGTTAGGAATCACCTCTGCACAAAGCATCCTCTGCACCAGACTACGCAATGTTCAACAACCAGGATTTAAGGTACTCTTGTTCAGTGGGCCTAACTGGGTCCCTGTAGCTGGCCCATGCTCCATCTGTTTGGTCTGAAAATGTGACTTTGTCCCAGTCTGGCATGACCACATACCCCCAGTTGGCGCTTTGGGCTTTTTGGTGCTATTTTCACTTAAAAGTGCATTTCTCTGGTTATACTGATTTGATTTTTTTTTGTTTTGGCCTCAAATTATTTAGTAAATGTTACTCTATTTTTATAAATTGGGGCGGATTTTTTCTTGTGTTGTGTTTTCACTTTAATACTGTTGGAAGTGCTGCATAAATATGTAACACATTGTCTTGAAGTTAAATCTGACTGCTTTGTGCCAAACTGCCAGAGGGTACTAAACACAGGTTAATTTGGGGTTGCTGCTTGAGTAGGGCTTCATCCCCCACCCAACCAGTAGCCCAGTTTCCAACACTCATCCTCTACCTCCTGATCAACAAATGAACTGCAGCTAAACAAGACAATTTACATCTGGCCTTTATGGACCTACGCTCAGCATTTGACCTTGTCAATCATTCCAAACTTTGCTCTATAATGTTGAAACTGGGGATAAATGAGCACATTCTAAACTTCTTGAGGCAGCTGCATTTTTAGGTAAAGCCAAATATGAGTTATATCCCTAATTGGGAGACCACAACAGCTATCAGATTGACCAGGAGCATCAAGTAAGGCTGTGTGCTCGTACCTTTCCGCTTTACATTCTACATTAACTATCCTGAGAACCTTCTGATAAGCTCTGGTTGCGATTTCACATTGGTGGGCTCCCGCCCAATAAAGGCTTGCAGTCCTCATTGCCAGAACCCCATTTGGCCTACAGAGACTAATAGACTTGTTCTCCTGTTTCATGGCTGATGTAGACTTAACTGTCGATTTAGCTAAATCTCATAGCATGGTTTGTGGCCCGAAGAGAACAAATCAGAGAACCTACAGTGTAAGTAGTGAAATGAGTGGGTCATCCCTCTAGTTTCCTTATTTGGGGAGGTCTGCTTGAGGATACATATAGCTGGAAGCCAGATGGGTGAGTAAGGCCAGCTGAGTTTGAGCAGACCACTGAGGCACTTTTAAAAGTTTATTCATATTTGCGCTCTACGACTTCACAAGACTAGTGACCACTCACAAGACCAAGGGCTACCCGAGTGCAGCTTATGGGGTGTGTTAACGCTGAATTTTTCTAATGAATATTTATGTATGCGGAGTGTTGAATTTGCATAGAAAATGAGTTAATGTAGAGAAATCATGCATGCATTTGAAACTGGGTCTACTTGAGTGGCCCCCAATGTTCACAAAGTGTACTTATTAACAGCTTATTAATGTAAAATGTTGAGCTAATATTTTGATTAAGGTAGTAGTATGCCATATTAAGGGTTATGTATTATGTATTAGCTTTATTAATCGTAGGCCTTAATTTAGCGAGGTCTTGGGCCTAGTTGCACGGCCTCATGTCAAGTTGCATTTCTTAGGAGACTTATAAAATTAAGTTGTGATTTTACACTGTGTTGACAAAATGCTCATAGATGAAGTTTCTTTCCCATGATAAGTGCTTGCTAGAATATGCTGTACTAACTAGGGATACAATGTATAACGTAGTGTGTGTAAAGGTAACCTTTCCAGGAGAAGGCCATGGATGTACTGACTGGAGTATAAGCCGAGACAATTTTGTTACCTGACAAGCCCAGCGATGGGAACATGAGGAGAGGAGTCAATCATCGACATGAGAAACGTGTGCAAGTAAATTCTTAGATTTGGGGTTCTAATTTCTTTGGACTAAATGTAAATGTATGATTCTTTGACCAATCACAACATGGGAAGTAGTTTTAGGAAATATAACTTAGCCAGACTGCACCAAGAGGAGATAGGATATTTTTTCCTTTCTTTCCTAATCATCCAGAGTTGCTATTAGTTATTAATCTTTTCCAAACTGCATGAAGAGACTTTGCTTTTCCTGAACTTTACTGCTGAATTCTGATGCCTTGCTGACTGAACTGATGTCCAATTGATGTCTTTTCCTTGCTGATTCTAAATGTATGCCATTTCCTTTGCACAGTTATTTTTGCTATTGATTTGTACTGTACATTGTGATTCTTTAGGCAATTTGGGCAGCCTGTATTGTTTCTGTATGCTCATCATTTGATTTTGATACTAAGTTACGTGGCATTGGCATTGTTAATACAGGAAATAAACATTCAAACTTTTACATAAAGGTGTGGTTATTCATGGCTGAGAGGTCATGGTGTGTGGAAATTACTGACTCCTATGATTATCAGAGTTATTGATTGTCACTGCTATTGATTTGTATTGGTACGGGGTCTCATGGTGGGTCCATCGACCTAAAAACGCGTCCCCTTATAAATTACCCAAATATTGTCAAACGGGCTAACAGAGGGAGGTGTGGGGTATGATGACAGTCCTGGTTTCCTGCATAGGCTGCTGGCAGTCCCCTCATCTACATCTACCTATTGTCATGCTGAGCTAGATCTTGATTTTATTAGTGATTATGTAAAACCTCGCCCCCTTAGGTTGTGGATTTCAATTTGGGCTAAGAAAAATACTAATTTTAACTGACAGGTGCTGCCACATTGCTTGAAATTAGATGGGTTTGGCAATATTGCTTGGTTAACATATCTGAATAAACTTTTCTCCTGTCTGGATCCTTCAGAATAATTTTCCAACCTGAGGCCATTACTGCTAATTGTAAGGAAACAGTGAAAGCATGTTTTAATCTGTGCCATGGTCAAAGAGAAAAAAATGAATTTGTAAAACCTTTGTGTCGACTTATCTCCTGATTATAACATTGCAGCCATATCAAATTTGTGTTAAAATTTACAACATAAATATGTCCCTACACACTTAAGAATAAGAACCCTTCACCTTTTGTTCACATTTCCTGAAGCCGGACAATATTGTCCTATGCTTCCCCTCTACCCCTGCTATTCTTGCTCGGCCCAAATCACAATACATTTTATACTTTTTTGCAAATTTTATAATTCTTTTAGAAAGATCTATTTATAAATATCTTGTGGCGTTCAATTATTTTCATTACTCTCTCAACTATAAAGGCACTTGCCTTCTGTCCTTATGTAATGCTATTACTTATTACGTAAGTATTTATTATTCTTATGATGACTTATTACAAATCTGTATGTTATTGACAATCAGCTGTCTCTCTCTGAGTGTTTATTTTTGTACGTTGATGTATTTGAATGCACCATGTATTTTATCTTTTTATCTATCTTTTATGGTTCAATCTTAACCAAATAAAGAGTAATTGAATTGAGCATCACTGTCTATAATGAGATTAGTTTTGTTTCCTTCCAAACAGAAAACAAGCATTGGCATAGCTAAGAGGTCTCACCTTTGGGACCTTATAAATGTTTAGCCAGAGCTATTGGCTTTGCAAATGCCCTTAAACTATTGTAGAGAGCATTGTGGCTGCTGTGCAGCATGTTGAAAAATTATAATAAAAGAGTGCTATAAGCAATAAAATATCCCAGAACACAAATAACAATAACATGATGATTTAAGGTACAACTTGAATCATTCCAGGGCACTGCAAACCAAACAATGACTAATGAATCTAAAAATCTATATAAACAGAAAAGATGAAAAAACTGGAAGTCATAGACCAGGAACTTTAAATAGTATATATGATAGTAAAAACTATAACCCTGGAAGATCATTATAAAGCTACTCAAAGACATTTCAGAAACACTTATTTATTGTCTTCATTTAAAAGATTGTGACAACAACAGCATCAGGCAAGGAGCAACAAGTATTGTTTAACAGGAAGGATAAAGGATAACGTACAAGGTAAATTCCTTCTAAGACTGATTATCAGTCACACATCACATTAGCTGTGGTGGGACTGATGAAAACATTGTACTTTCCATATAGCTTGATGAGCAGACCTCCAGCCAACAAGGTCAATGGCAAGAACCCACACAGTGCTCTGAGCACGCTATACACAAGAAATGTAACTAGATGTTATTTGTAGCTCTTAAAAACAGCTGTATGAAGTACTGAGACTTTTTTAAATAAAAATGTGTTCCTATTAATGTAATTCTATTGCACTCTAAGAGTTTTGTAGTAGACACATAAACTGGGTGAGCAATCTCACAGGTTTTCGGTAACAGTGCTTGGACACTACCCATGTGAGCGCTATAATAACACATGCCTAATAAGAACAAGAAGTGCCTGACAATAACACCCATATCGTCCAAGGAATTGGTACAACGGGGAAATAGACTTGCAAAGCACCCACACACTTCCAGAGCATTGCAAAACAAATCAGCATCCTCGCCCCCTCCCTCACTCTCGGCACAGACACAGTGAACATATAGCAGGTTGAACCATTCATGATTTTATGAATCATACACAATGTGATGCAGCCCACAAATGTGTCTGCCTCATTCCAGCTGGATCCCTGTTCCTCCTATTGCAATGGCGGTAGTACAGAAAAAAATAACAATGGTGAGAGCTGCAGGACAACCACTAGAGTTTGTAAAAACAAGCCCACAATAACCCAAGCTGAGGAAAAGAAACCCAAAACAAGCCAATCCCCAAAACGATGTTTTAATTGCATTAATGGCAATGTTGACATATGTCTTTATTTCTTCCTTCTGCATTAGAATTGTCTGAGTTTATTTATTATCATTAGTAGTATTATGATGCTGATTGTTAGACCTGACATGCCTTAGGGTGGTCACCCCTAACATTTACCTGCCTCCCTCCACCTTTTGGACTCTGTTTTTTCTGGCTTTCAGACTCTGCACACTTTACCACTGCTAACCAGTGCTAAAGTGCATATGCTCTCTCCCTTTAAACATGGTAACTTTGGATCATACCCAATTGGACTATTTAATATACTTATAAGTCCCTAGTAATGTGCGCTGTATGTGCCTAGGGCCTGTAGATTAAATGCTACTAGTGGGCCTGCACCACTGGTTGTGCCACCCACTCAAGTAGCCCCTTTACCTTGTCCCAGGCCTGCCATTGCAAGTCCTGTGTGCAGTTTCACTGCCACTTCGACTTGGCATTTAAAAGTACTTGCCAGGCCTAAAGCTCCCCTTTTTCTACACATAAGTCACCTCTAATGTGTGCCCTAGGTAACCCCTAGAGCAGGGTGCTGTGTGGGTAAGGGTAAAAGGCAGGACACGTGCCTGTGTAGTTTACATGTCCTGGTAGTGTAAAACTCCTAAATTCGTTTTTACACTACTGTGAGGCCTGCTCCCTTCATAGGCTAACATTGGGGCTGCCCTCACACATTGTTGAAGTGGCAGCTGCTGATCTGAAGGGAGTAGGAGGGTCATATTTAGTATGGCCAGAATGGTAATACCAAATCCTGCTAACTGGTGAAGTTGGATTTAATATTACTATTTTAGAAATGCCACTTTTATAAAGTGAGCATTACTCTGCACTTAAATCTTTCTGTGCCTTGCAATCCACGTCTGGCTAGGTTTTGTTGACAGCTCCTTGTGCATTCACTCAGACACACCCCACACACAGGGTACTCAGCCTCACTTGCATACATTTGCATTTTGAATGGGTCTTCCTGGGCTGGGAGGTGGAGGGCCTGCTCTGACACAAAGGACTGCCACACCCCCTTCTGGGACCCTGGCAGACAGGATTGAACTGAAAGGGGACCTGGTGCACTTCTAAGCCACTCTTTGAAGTCTCCCCCACTTCAAAGGCACATTTGGGTATAAAACAGGGCCTCTGCCCTACCACCACAGACACTTGCTGGAGAAGAAACCTGAACCAGAACCTACATCCTGCCAAGAAGAACTGCCTGGCTGCTCAAAGGACTCACCTGCCTGCTTTCTACAAAAGACTGTTGCCTTGCTGTTGGCCTGCTGCCTTGCTGAACTCTTGTCTGGCTGTAAAAGTGCTCTCCAAGGGTTGCATAGAGCTTGCCTCCTGTTTCCTGAAGTCTCAGGACCAAAAAGACTTCTTAGTTTCAACAGGACGCCGTGTGCGCTGAAGAATTCGACGCACAGCTTGTTCCATGGTGAGAAATTCACCGCACGCCGATCCGGAAAGACGCCGCTCGACGCGACGCCTACGATGCGACCGGAACTTCGACGCATGGCCTCGCCTGGACAACGCCGGCCGACTTCCAGAGAGGAAATTGACGCAACGCCTGCCGTGAGGAAGAAAATTCCACGCACAGCTCCCCGGAACGACGAGCAGCCGGTTAACAAGTCTAGGATTCCACGCACAGACCCTGGGACATCTGGTAATCCCGCGACCCACAGAAGGAGTCGGCCTGCGTGCCGGAAAACAATGCACGTCTTCCCTGAGTGAAAAATAACGACGCAAGTCCGTGTGTGAAGTGGCGGAACCGACGCACACACCATTTTTCCACGCATCTCCTCCTCTGCGGCCCTCTGCGGAGATTTTCCACTCCAAACCAGGTACTTTGTGCTTGAAAGAGACTTTGGGGGTGATTCTAAGCTTGGCGGGCGGCGGTAGCCGCCCGCCAAGCGGGAACCGCCAGAAGACCGTACCGCGGTCAAAAGACCGCGGCGGTCATTCTGGGTTTCCCACTGGGCTGGCGGGCGACCGCCGACAGTCCGCCCGCCAGCCCAGCGGGAAACACCCTTCCCGCGAGGACGCCGGCTCAGAATGGAGCCGGCGGAGTGGGAAGGTGCGACGGGTGCAGTTTCACACGTCGCAAATTTTAGTGTCTGCAAAGCAGACACTGAAATTCTTTGTGGGGCCCTCTTACGGGGGCCCCTGCAGTGCCCATTGCCTTCTAAGTTAAGCCTGACTGCTCGTGCCAAGCTACCAGAGGGTGGGAACCGGATAATTTGGATTGTGTGTGACTTACCCTGACTAGAGTGAGGGTTCTTGCTTGGACAGAAGGTAACCTGACTGCCAACCAAAAACCCAATTTCTAACACTGATTAAGTCCTGTATTTTGGGACATGGAGGGAGAAGAATAAACAAGCTTCAGTAATGTCACCTTTCATCAAAACAAGTTTGCTTTTCAAGTTAGGGGTCTGAGAGGATGTGGCATAACATATAGAGCTGCCAACTTTGGTACTGGGGAAACAACTTTGATTCTTGGCGTCGACTCTTCTCTAATAGCAAATAAACTAAAACACTTAAACAACGTTAATCAAAACTATATAGGAATGAAACAAAATTACAAATGCTGATCCAAATATGGCAATGGTTGAAGCAATGGTTGAACTCTCTTCGTGAACGAAGCCACATGTGCTGTTGCAACAAAAGCTGTGGGAAATTACAAATGCTGATCCAACTATAGCAATGATTGAACTCTCCTCGTGAACGAAGCCCCCCTGCTGACGTAACAAAAGCTGTGGTTGAAGCAATGGTTGAACTCTCTTTGTGAATGAAGCCACGCAAGGGCTACAAAAGCATTTAAATGTGGAAACTTTTCCCCACTCACCTAGTTCCTAATGCCACCAGCAGAGCATGTTTCTGTTTTTCACTGGTCAAGCACAGAGAACACCACATTCCTAAAACACCAGCAAGAGGAAAAAATAAATAGTGCACTGCAAAGGAGTATAATCAACAGGCCTGAAGAGTACATGTAATAAGGCAGTCGCCATGGGAGGGAACCAAGCACACAAGGGAGGGACAAATACAACCAATGAATCAATTAATATTAAAAGCCTGCATTTCAGAGCAGCAGACAAACTAATGAATAGAAATCGATGGGCATGCCAAAAGCCCATAGAGGAAATACAGCATGTCAAGAGACAGCACATTCGGACTGCCTAGCCTCACCTGAAAACAGGAGGAATTATCTGGTGGTCTGTAAATCAATAAAATAGGAAAAACATTATTTTCTAGCCAGAATTCAGTTCATAGTTCCATAGGTCAGGGGTAGGAAGAACATAGATTTTGAGATAGGATTTATAGACTACTGAGACCTGCGACCCTCCCCCGCTTTTGTCTTCATGGGTGTAAATTTGAAGAATGGAGTAGTCGTTAGGTGTAACCTCCAACACAGAAGTTATGTCACACTACTGTGTCAGTATCAGTCATTACAAAACTACATTGCTTGGCTAATTATTAGTTTTTTTATGGGACAAATGTTTAGGCAGGGAACAATTATTCATAGGACCTGTAAAAGTTTTGTGTTATTTTGGGAGTCTAGGGGAAGATACCGAATGGAGCGGGTTGGTGCATGAAAAATATCACATTTAATAAGCATTTTGATAGTGGAGTCACTGAGCAAACTTTAAACTATACTGGACTACTCTGGTGTAGATTATGGTTTGACTAATAGACACAGGTCTGGTTTTAGCGCTGGTGGCACCCTATGCGACAATCTTTGTTGGTGCCCCAATTACCTCCCTGGCTACAGATTCCCTAACCACCACCCTGCAAGACTTCCTTTCATTTCTTTGTAGCCCCACTTTTATATATATTTTGTTTGTTTAATAGTGTTACTCTACCAGTGTCAGGTGTCAGAGCACTTTACAGCACACACATGTCATACAGAGACAATGAGTCGTACATGAGCAAATCATAATACAGGAAATGTTACATAAAACAATGAGGACAACAAGGTATAGGAGTCACAAGCCATCCATACTGTTAGGCATACAAATTCATCATAATATGTGGGGGGAAAAAATCGAATTCCACCAGATTGGTTAAATTCAATATATTGTAAAAATAATTATGACTATTAATTGTAATAATAGCAATTTAGTGCTTAAAATGTTGACAAAAAAACTTCATTGTACTCCTCATATATTGATGTAGATTATATGCATAATTTTCACTTACAATTTCAAATAATAATAGTTGTCACATCTTACAAAGGCAATGTATGTCATGAGTGAACATAAACACAATTTTATCATTCACATTCGTCATCATCATCTTCTTCTGAATAGGTGTCATTCTCTGCGTCCATTTGATTTTCACAGATGGGAAGTCTACACATCAAAGCACTTGGGGTCATTTAGACAGCAGACACATGTTGGCAGTTTGCAGTTCCTAATGCAGTTGCAAACTAGTAGATCTAACACAGCATGAAGTGCTGGCTCCCCCTCCACCCAGTCCAGTACCAGTTGCTCTGCTCCCTTGTGTTTTTTCAACTCCCACCCTCTCCCAATTGGACTAGGTCTGGGGATCATCTAGAAGACACCATGGGCCAGATGTAGCAAAGCTTTAGCGAGTCGCAAACGGCGAAAATCGCCGTTTGCGAGTCGCTAAAGCCACTTTGAGATGTAGAAATGCATTTTGCGAGTCGGAACCAACTCGCAAAATGCATTTCCGAGTCGCAAATAGGAAGGGGTGTTCCCTTCCTATTTGCGAGTCGCAATGCGATGTGATTCCATTTGAGACCGCGAATGCGGTCGCAAATGGACTCGCAGTTACCATCCACTTGAAGTGGATGGTAACCAAGTCGCAAATGGGAAGGGGTCCACATGGGACCCCTTCCCCTTTGTGTCTGGCATAAAAAAATATTTTTCAGAGCAGGCAGTGGTCCAATGGACCACTACCTGCCCTGAAAAATACAGAAACTAAAGGTTTCGGTTTATTTTTCAAAGTGCAGCTCGTTTTTCTTTAAGGAAAACGGGTTGCACTTTGAAAACCAAAAACTGCTTTATTTAAAAGCAGTCACGGACATGGAGGTCTGCTGTTCCCAGCAGGCCTCCATCACCGTGAGTGCCCTGAATCGCTATGGGGTCGCAAATTGCGACCCACCTCATTAATATTAATGAGGTGGGTCTTTGCGACCCCATAGCGACTCGCAGACGGTGTCTGAGACACCGTTCTGCATAGCAAATTGCGAGTTGCAATTTGCGAGTCGGAAGGACTCGCAAATTGCAACTAGCAATTTGCCTTCTTGCCGCATCTGGCCCCATGTGCTTATGGGGGCTTGATGACCTGCACATTCTGCATGTTTCTTCAGACAGTCCCTTGCAATGTGGAAGTTGATGACTGTCTATTTCACCCTTCTTTGCTCAGAATAGGTGATATCTCAAGTCATTCATGTGATGAATAGAAGATTTTGGTGCATACATCAAGCACAAGAATTGCTCCACTTCGCCCATTAGTTCTTCAGAGATCCCATTCATCTCTGAGCTGCAAAAATGTTTCCTGTGTATGTCTGTTTTCAGACAGGATTTTGAATGCACTTATTTTTCCTTCTGGTGCAAATGTGCTTACTGTGTCCCATCCGATAAATGTATGGAGACCTATCATAGCCTGAAAAACAATTTCACCAAGAGTTGAAGCTATTTTCCCAATGTCTGTGGCCTTCGCCTTAGTGAAAAAACAATCATTTATCAACAACCAGAAACATGCAAGAGGTTGTATGACACATTCCTGCAATGTTTCTCCTCACACTTCATCTACCACCTGTCATTATGTGGCTTGAAGGATAACCAGGAATCCCACCTTCACCTCTTAGAGGTGGTCCCTGTATTATTATCTAGGTGAGTAGGAATCACCAGTTTCAAAAAGGGAAAGAGTGGCTAAGGGATGATGAGGAAGAAAGAGAGATAGCACAACTCTCATTCACAGAAGGATGGTTGTTAGGAGACCTGGACTGGGCTCTTTGACATATAGGATAGCACTGCATTGCAGTGGCACATTATGACTCACTGTCAAGAAGGAAAAAAAGAAGACAGTGAGTATTGGCTTACTGAGTGCACGTCTACAATAGATAATATGAATGTAAAAATTGTTATGCTGCTCACTCAGTGTGAGATGAGGCGTTGCTGTGACTAGCCCCCAGGCAAACCAGGATTCCGGTGAACTATTGTGACCTCTGCCGTGCTGTCTAGCAGCTCTAGTGCCCACTTCTTGTTCCCCAATAGAGCCCTCTTCTTGACTGGAATGACAAATCGCAACTGCTGCACTTTCTTCTTTTTAAATTGGGGTTTTTGTTGGGGAAGTTTCTCTTCTTTTTTAACAGAAACTTCTGTAGAGCGTTGTGAATCCTGTCTCGGTTTCACATTCTCAGTTCTTCGCTCTGACCGCGCACCTCTCTCACTGCGTTTTTCCAGTGAGTCCTGAAAGGAACGAGATTGCCGTGTATCAGTATATTGATATCTGTAAGGCATTTTTATATTATCTACATTTCTGAGATTCTATCTATTCTGTGGGGTCTCCATATGCGGAGATTCTCCCATTTCTTTTTTAGGTGTTTGTTGTTTTTTATCCCAGCGTTTTTTTAAACTCTCAGGAGCTTGCTTGGTAAAGTCTTTATTAGATTTACCCTGAGCTGTGGTTTTGTGGATCTGGCCCCCAGACTATCTTGACCAATACTAGAGTAGGTCTCCGCGATAATCTTTGGCAACTCACATTCTTGTTCCTGTGGAGAAACGTCCCGGAGCCACATGTGCACTTCTACTGCAACTGCTTCCCATTTAAGTTTACTTCATATAATTGAAGATACTGTGGCAACATTGCACATTAGTTGCATCCCCAAGTCCAGGGCCGGGGCAGCCCCGTATTCATCTTGAATTTGTTTTAACACTTTCGGTAGATTGGCAAGTGTTGGTGTACTGTGTGCGGAAGTATAGAGCGTGGCAAATACCGTGCCCCAGGTATTGCAGTTATCTACTGTGGGAACCATTCCAAATGGCAAGCACATAGTTAATATTCTATGCTTATCCCGAGGTCCTTTATGGGGAAATACTGCTTCCAGTGCATTTATTTATTGAGCTAACCAAAACGGAATCTCCTCTTGTTTGGCAGTTACTTTACCCATTATCGACGGTACAGTCGCAGGATTAATACCTGTTGTTACTCCACGTTGTTGTGCCGGTGCAGCACATGCTGGGGTTTTATTTAATGTTTGCATTATAAACTGTACTAATCGTCTGTATATTGACATAAGCTCAGCATATAAGTGACAGACTTCAGCGTTCGTCAAGGTTGCTACAGCTGGAAGAGTTGTATATGTGGCCAATAAAGGCCAGGTAGGGCCATCATTACTTAGAGGACCTAACCTAACATGTAGAATTGCATGGGGTAGGGCGCCATCAAACCAATTATTATGTTCTTGATAAGATAGAGGTATTTCTAGATATGCATATGCTCTATATTGTGCAGGTATGTTTGCAGGTGTATAGTGATGAAATGTATTTGTGTTCCCATCAGCTGCTGGAAATGTGACCCAAGAATAGAACATTTCTGTTCTATAGGCTGGATGACTCTCAACAACTAATGTAGCAGGACCCCCCTGAGCCGTTAGGCCATGTGCCAATAAATGTGCAGTAAGGGGTGGTCGCATATTGACTGCAATTGCTACCTGTTGTGGGTTCACCATAAAGAATGGTGAATTTTGTTCAGAGATAAGCACACCAAATGGAGATTATCCCTTTACGTCTCTGTATGTAGTAATGAGGTGTCGTTGCATGTAGTGAGACAGAGATACTCAGGAGGACCCGAAAATTAGTGCCTGACCAAACACTGGCGGCGCCAAGCACATTTTACACATCCTTTCACTGTGCTTATTTCACAGTGTAGAGAATGTATTTAATTTAGCTTGCATGCGCTGCTTATTTCTACTTGGCTTATTTTTGGTCTTTAAAGAAATATTTTTCAGCCCTGCCTGCCTAAAGGGGGCACTTCAAGGGGCCAAACAAAAATATGGGGTGGGCTGGTCCTACCAGGACCACCCCGGCTCCCACTGTAGCTACCTCACCGCTTTATAAGCATTATGGAGCAATCATCCAAAGCATTTCTTATATCCATCACAAAGCATCCAAACTCAGGTTGTGCAGAGAACCCTTCTTTGAATGAATTGCTCAGATTTCTTACAACTGGTGAGGAGTGCCAGATGATTTTAAGAAGCATCACTTTGGCGCTTGCAGCCAAGCAACAGTTCTTGCCAAACTTGCTGAGATGTTTTCACTTTAGTCTTTCAAAAAATGGCACACAAGCATTTGTCAAATTTTTAGACATTTTTCTCTTCTGACTACCTCCATAAGAAAGGTGTTGTATTGTAGATTTCCTGTTATGTTGCTTTAATGCTGACTGTTACTTTAATTCAGTTAGTTTCAAACTAAAGTATTTTAACTCGTCCTTTTCTGGTTGTAATTTCGTAAGTGTTTTTCACTAATTTGAGTCCTGAGGACCCCACTGAATCACTACTGAAATCTAAGGAACCCCAAGCAATTTGCACAACTTATATTTCAAACATTAAAACAGTAATTCGCAAAAAATACACAAATAAGTACATACCAAACAAAATCTGGATTTACTAAGAATATAATTATTTTATATTGAAAAAATCGAAAAATGTTAATGGGATGTAGGCACTTTATCTCAGAGACTAACTTTACAATTTTTGGTTCTATTTAAGAAAGCTGAATCCTCAGGTCAGATTTTACATTTCCCAATCAATTTTTTTTTTTTTTTTTTTTAGGTACATGAGATCTGAGAAAGCTTTTTCACATAAATATGTGGTGGGGAAAAGAGGTAAAACCAGAAGGACCCCTCATCTCTCCATAGCCTCTCTAGCACATGCAATTCATTTGTTTTATAGCACCTCTCATACCACTGTAGGGTGTCGGAGCACTTTATAGGCAGGGCCATAGCCACGGGAGCATTTGAGGGACAGGCCAGCTCATAATTATCTTTAGACCTTCCAAAAAACAAGGTACCCCACACAGTATAGAGGTGCGGGAGTTAAGACAGTGAATGAGCAATAAAAATGCATTTACGTGTTTTCATTTTGTTGCATTTGGTGTCTGTTTCAGGACAGGTTAAGTGTCAGGCTATGTCTTTTAAAAAAATGCTGCTTATTCTTCTAATGTGTAAATGTTTAAATGTCTTCCTTTGACTGCAAAGTGAGAAGATTTTGCAAAGTGAACAATGTGACAATCTCTGTGGAACAAACAGGCCACTGAAATGATGTGACAGGGGAGGCCTTAGCCATGCGACAGTGTTGACTAAATTACGTGCCAAGAAAACACAAATTATGTGGCTTAATGCAGCATACTTTCCGAACGACCTTTCACTGAATGGCAAAACATGTTGCAGCATTTTTAGCAGATGATGGATTATTTAGCAAATGCGGTAAATCCATATTTATGCGGAAAACGCTGTGACAGCAGAATTGAACAATTCTGCAGCCACAGAATCAAATAAATCCAGTGGCCTTGTGTACAAAGAGAATGAAAATAAATGCTGCAGGATGTCAATTGTTTACTAATTCACAAAAAATTACTACTAATTATGAACTTTGACTTTTTTAAACATGATATACTAGCACTTATGAAAGCAAAAATGAAGCACATCTTGTTTCATAATTCGGAAGTGTGATAAAAACAAAGATTGTCATAGGATCAAAACAAATCTTGGTGAGTCACAAATTATAAATATTGTATTGTACTGACATTTGTATAGCACTTACTACCCCTATGCGAGGCTCTAAAGCGCTTACCCACATGGGCACAAAGCTACACATAAAGGGTTATGTGTGGTTATAAAAGTGTTGTCCTTGTTTTGTGATCGTATGTGGGAGGTGTTTCCATGTTGTGCAATGATGATCACCAAGTTATAGTGTTATGAGATGCAGCACGTAGCCATGTGGAGAATGATGAGGTGTCAGAGACACAAATGTGCAGTGTGTGGTTTTTCAGTAAGCTGGAAGCTTTGAACAGCTCTCCAGATCCCAATATGGAATTTCTTCTGATTATAGTCTATATAGCTGGCCACTGCACTGGGTTGTCCAATCAGACGTTTTGGGGCAGATTTACTTACACTTCACGCAGTGAAGCAAGGCAACGTGCTGCACTGCATTGAGTGAAAGGAAGACAGCAAAAATGCATCATATTTACAAAGATATGGCATATTTCTTCTGTCTCCTAGCATTGGTGTAATCTGTGTTGCCTAGCCCCAACGCTGGCACCCATGTGCCATGGTGCAAGGGTGCCTGTGTTACAGGCCGGGTTGTTTTTGTGCAGAAATGGACAACTTATTGTACAAAAACAATCCTTAGAGGCATACTACTCTTTCTATGTGTGCTGCACAATGCAGCACACATAGAATGAGGAATTAACAAGGAGAAAGAAAGATATTGCGCCTTGTTATGCCTCACTGTGGAAAGCGTAGCATTTTCCCAGATTTACTAACATTAGTAAATCTGGGGATGTGCCTGAATCCATGAGAGGATGCATGAGAACACCCTTTCTCCACCCACAGAACGCCTTCCCAATGCATGGCAATGATATCCGCTTCCTCGTGTTAGTTTGTATTTACTGAACTGCCCAAAGCCATGCAAGATGACTCTGCATGGCTTAGTAAATACCAAAACTTATTTTGCATCTTGGCTGGGCCACCAAATTGACGCAACCCTGATTCAAAATCCTAGTAAATATGCCCCTAATGTGTAGATCTGGGCCATAAATGTCATTGATGTAGGAAGAGAGAGGTGGATTGATCTGCTGGGATGTGCATTGCTACCATCATCTCATATCTGAAGCCACTGTGAGATGAAAATAAGCACCCGTAGTGTATAAATGATCTCATGGACTAGATTAAAGTTCTTTGAGTGAGTAGGAGCGTGTGACAGATCTCTTTAGTTATTCCATGCCTGTTCATTTAGTGATGTCTGGTTCATTTCCTGCACACTACTGGTGATGGACAACCCTTGTAGCATATATGCCATAATTGAATGTAAGAGGTGTAAGTTACAGTTGGCTGGTGACAACTGAGCATTCTGGTATTAGTATTAGTTCGGACCAGAAATGTAATGTATGAATGGATATAACAATGTAATACCCCGGCAAAGCATAGGTTCGCTCTCCCTAACTTAACAGCTTATCAGAAATAGTTTGTTTGTTGGGTTGTTTCCAGTCTGTGGATTGAAAGCTAAAAATTACGCTTGAGGGTACAACTGACTTTCCATGTTGTGTTGGCAAAATATTTGGTGGTGTAGTTGTATTGGAAATAGCCATGTTTTCAACTGTCTTCTAAAGTGTATCTGCTTATTGATGCTCCGAATGTGAACTAGTAGTGTGTTCCAGAGTTTAGTTGGCACTCAGAAAGCAGTGACTCCTAAGTATTTCTTATGGTAAGGTAGTATATGATAAGTGATGAAAGCTTGGAGTGCAGTGTCCTGATTTGTTTTTATTGCTTGAATTTAGCTTGTTGGTATAGTGGCCTTTTTCCTTGGAGGCTATGTGAAAAATGCAAAGTGTCTTGAACATTGCCATTCTTGATGGAGGTAACCAGTGGAGTAATTGCAAGACTGGAGTTCTCTTTGGTGAATGCAGAGAAATCTTGGAGCAGTATTTTGGATGAGTTGTATTTTGCATAATATGAATGCTGCTGCACCAGGGTGTAGGCTGTTGGCATAGTCAAGCCTGAAGAATACGAGTGTTAGGATGGCTTGCAGCTTCTTTTGGCATCCAAGGTATGGAAGGATGCAATGTGGTGTTTCTATTGTGTAGAATCTACTCTGTTTTATGTTGTTACCATGTGGTATCAAATATAGGTCTGAATCCATGGTTACCCCTAGGTTTCGGACTTCTCTTGATATTGTTGAAGGGACCTCATGTTCCTTAGGCCATACGGAGGTAGACTAGTATTTATGTCATGGTCTGCAAGTCATAAGCTTTTTCTTTGTGGTATTTAGCTTTAGATGGTTATTTATTATCCATGTGTTTATGGCCTGAAGGCAGTCATCAAGTTTTAAATTGTAGAGGTCTTTCAACCCATCCATTAAAAAAAAAGTTTAGTGGCAATTACATAGTTGTAACAGGTGAGGTTGAATGATTTAATCAGTTTTGCCAAGGCGATTAGGTAGATGTTGAAGAGTAGAGGGTATGTGATGGACCCCTGTAGGATGCCACAGTATTGTGTGCGAGGAGCTGATATGAAAGGTGGTATCAACACTAGTTTGCTTCACGGCTGAGAGACCAAGAAGTCAATGGGAATTAGCTTGACTATTTGATAGCTTTTGAAAGTTGGATTGTGAAAAGTTGATTAAGTGTGCTTTAATATGTACCTTAAAAAATCCACATATTCATTCACATAGAATCAGTCTGAATATCCAAAACAGAATACCGATTGCACAGAATATCAAGGAGTAAGTGTAGTTCTTCTGTTCCTCACTCAACATATAGTTACCTATGCAATACCCAGATAGATAGATAGACAGATAGATAGATAGATAGATAGATAGATAGATAGATAGATAGATAGATAGATAGATAGATAGATAGATAGATAGATAGATAGATAGATAGATATCCAAGGTATGTAAATGTTGAGTTAGGAATAGTCAATCTATACTTATCTATAATCATATATACACTTACCTTTGGATATCCTGCCAGCTTATACCACAATATATGAGGGGGGTCATTATTTAGTAGTACAACCAGTATTTGGGAAAGAATGCTCCTTTTGAGCCCATCTTTAATGTTTGGTCATAGCTGAGGGCCATGCCCCCCCCCAAAAACAAATATACAGCTGGCTACGGGACGGTTTACAGGGGACTACAAGCTGTAGGATTCACATGTCATCCACACTGGTAGACATTTTCTAAGAGTGCTTGGTCTGGAGAAGCACAAAATCAGGATTCAGAACATACACAGTGGTTAGCGTTGACTTTAATATTAAGAATGTATTTCTACGCAAGCAAAACTTTTTTAGCAGCATAAGGAAAATGAAAAATTAGGGAAAAAAACATACATTTCTAATTTGTGCCATTCAGTTTGCATGCAGCTGGAGTGGGGCTGGTAGCACACTGTCTCACATCCCACCACAGTTCGCCCCTTTGCATTCTGGTAAATGCATTTCACAATTAGTGCTTACTTCAAAATTAGCTGTCGTTTTTCACCAAAGTTGGTGCAGACATTGCTGTATATCTCTAAAACATGTTTCTGGGTTTATCCCTTCATCAGTAGAGAGCAAAGAAAATTAATCTGGGGTTGCTAGAAATGCTGCCAAATTCCTCCCAGGTCACAGTACCACATGCATACAGCTCTTTGACAGCAGTTCATAGCTCACTGTGAATATAATTGTAATTTATGAACAGCACTGTGTCAAAAGAATCTGTGACAAAAACAGTAACCCACTGTGCTATGCATCTAACATAATGTTCTTTGCATTATACACGTTTTTTGCAGCAGGCATATTAACCATCTCCGCTACCTTAGATGGGTCAAAACTGCCACTAGAAAAAACTCCCATGTCACTCCAGCAGGTAAATTAATTACCAGAGTTATATTGACGCTTTTATTTTTGCCTTGAAGATCTTGGATGTACAAGGAACTCTGCAGTGCTTTTAAAACCGCTGCACAAAGGAAGTAATAAATAAAAAAAACATGCATTTGTTTCTGTCAGAGGCCCCAGCTTGGGAAGTGCCTGACTACCTGGCCCAGGTCTGCCGACCCCCCTGGGAATGTGCCACAGACCCCTGGGGGGTCGCGGACCACAGGCTGGGAACCGCTGATGTACACTTTATTGTTTTTTTGTTGATTCACAGCTCTTTATTTCCTTTTATGAGGATTTGTGATTGATCTCCTCTCAAAAACTATTCAGGTGCAGCCATTGATTGAACTAATAAAGGATGCTTTTAGTACAACCTCTGAACTAAGGGTACTTTTTGTGCCTTCAGCCCTCTAGTTAGAAGAACATTTCAGACTAAGAGCAGGGCTATTGGAACTTTGCGTCTGTGGTGTTATCCACATAATTAGGAATTTGCCACATTTACATGTATTACATCGCCGCCAGCATAATCTCCAGATTTTAATGAAAAGCTAAATTGCTTCTAGCTCTCAAACAGATCAAAAGTTAATGAAAACAAGACAGAACCTACGCTACGTAGGGTTCAAAAGTGTAAAATAACAATATAATGAAGTAATACTATGACAAAATGTGTCACATTACACCACATTATTTGTCTTTTTTTATGTATAATTTAGTCAACCCTGTCACATAATTTGGTCAGGCATATGGCCAGTGGCCAAGTCTATTATATTCTACATCACTAGTAATACAATGGACGGGATATCCCTCAGCTTTGTGGCAGAGTAATCCGTTAGGTTTAAATCGAGCTCAAAGATATAGATGGAATATTAGCATTGGTAATAAAATAATTGGTGTTGATTTACACAAATATTTGGAAATTATGAAATTCCCGGTCACGTATTGCCCTCATTTTCTAGTATTTGCCAGACTGAAGAGCAAGTCTGATTTACATGTGCAGGCATGTAGTTAATTACCTACATATTACATATCAAATATTACATATCAATGAAAATTCTGACATGCCTGTTTCCCTACATCTCTTTGTGCATAGGTGGCACGTGTGTGTGCTGTACACATTTCATACACTGTGCAGGCCCAGGGTTTAAACCTTCACTTTCTTTAGATTTACCATTTCTTATTCAGAAATGTTTTCCTTTCTCTGTTTTCATTTTTTACATCTTACCTGCAATGTCTACTGATTCATGCACTTTCACATAGCACATCACTGCAGGCACGTACATCCGGTGTCACACAGATGCTCAGCCTAATGTAGTGAATATCTTGCAAATCGTGTGATGTTGAGCACATCTGCACTGTATTTCTCATCCCAGCCCCAGACACTCTCTTGGGACCCTCACCTTTCTAAGCTAAGTGTATAGGCACCTGTGTAGTATACTCATGGGAATGTTATACTTGTTAGTCTCACTTACATGCAAGCTCTCGCAAATGTGCCATCCACTGCTAATCATGTGTAACTCTCCTGAAATTATCCCTAATTACAGCCAGACATCTGACTTTGTTGCTGGAAAAAGTCATGTAAATCTGCCCAGATGTATGTTGATAAATACATTTCTTTAGAATATAAGCATAGTAAAATAAATGATGAGTACCTTTAATGTGCCTTTACCCACAATATTGTCAGCATGAATTACAATACAAGTAAAACACACGCTTTTTTGATGTTTTATCTTGTTCTGGGACCATTTCCGAAGTGATTGATGCTCTCTATTACATGGAATACCTGCTGTAACGTGCTGCATTTACCGTAAATATGCTGATATTCAGAGCGTTTTTAACATTAAAAAGACTCTTCACGCACATAATCCCAGCCGTCCCTACTGTGCACATATTGGCCTCGCTAATATGACAATTTCTCATTTGTGAGAGCACCTTGAAGGTAATAATGAACAGTATATGGTCCATTATCATGGAAACTCACTAATGTAATATTTTATTGAGTTTAACTGTAGGTCTAATTAGTGCGAACCGGGCCCCAGACAGCGCCAGGGCACTGCCCTAGCGGAAGTAGAAATGACGGAGATATAAACCAGCACTTCATTTATTAAGAAAGCATAAGCGCAGGGACACAAAGGGGCATATTTACAATAAAGTGGTGCATCAGCTCTGAGGGGCCAGTTTTCTTGCATCGCCCTCCTAATATCACCGTTGTAGCACTGTATTTACTATTGAGTGCACCATGGTGCAGGTTGGCACAATGGCGTCATAATTTATGATGTTAATGTGGCGCTCTGCTGGTTTAGCACCACAAATTAAGGCGCTAGTCCAGCAAAGTTCAGGGAGGCCCGTAGGTTATTATGGGAGCTTCGCTTTAACCCCTGCCCTGAGCAGGCGTTAAAAATGACGGAAAAATGATACCATGAAATCTTGTAAATTTCACTGTGCCATTCTTTTGGGCCTCCTTGCGTGGGAACGTCCCCCTTGCACACATTATACCTGGCGCAGGTAATATGTGCCGTAAGGGGTCACAAAGTGGCGCAATGCATGCATTGCACCACCTTTTAAATATGGCACACAGTGGGGGCCTCTTCAATGCCTCTTTAGCATAAAACATTGACACTAGAGCGGCATAAGAAGGTGTTGGGGGCTTGTAAATATGCCCCAACATTTATTTTATGAGCCCCACCCGCGCTGCTGAATAATACTGTCTTGTTAGTCTTGATACCACCTCGTGCCTCTGTCATCCACTGCCCTACACTTCCTGTCTCTTTATCCTACTCTCGTAGGTTCTTTTTAATCCTTACGTATTTTCCTTTCTCTGTGTTTTCTTTCTCTCTCTGCCTCATTCTTTCTCCGTTTTCTGTCTTTCTGTTTCTTCCTCTGTATCAAAGTCTGATGATGAAAAAGTAATTCCCACTCCTCAAAAATGGGCGCCCTTGCTCCCCAGCTGTACCTAAAGCACAAAATTAAGTACCATGTTGGATTATTTTTAATAATTTAAGTGATTTTTAAAGTGCACTGATGTTTATGTAGAATGATATAAACTATTCAACACCTCCCTTCTGTGCTGTTCTAATAGGCATTTGAGTGGCAACCATGAGAAGTCAAATTAACTAGCATGAGTGAGCGATGGGCACTTCAGTGAAAAACACTGGGCAAATGTGCCTGACCACATCTCTGCATCTTCAATAACGTTTTGAGGATGCTCTAGTTCCGACATATCGATTGGGTCAGTCATCCATCTGGAGTGGTCTCTGTCTAGGAGGTCAGGCCATTTATTCCTCTGCAGTTGTTCTTCTTATGGTGAGGTTCAGGCAGCCATGTACCCAAAACATAATCTCTCTCTATTGTGACCTAAGCAAAAAGTCTCTATTGCCTTTGTCTACCAGCTCCTCCAGCACAACATATTGCAGGTGGGCTAAGGGGTGGTTTCCAGGGGAATCTAATGGTCATTATAGCCACTAAGAACAGCTGATAATTCACTCCTAGGTTCTAAAAATGTCCTCTTCCCAAACGGCAGGACACAATCCTCAAACTGTGACTACCTGTCCTTAATGAGGACTAAAACTACTTTTCAATGAGTTCTCAAAAGTGGGCAAGCTCACCAAATATGCAAAAGTCTACCCACGCCTCTAAGTCCTCTGCAGCATCTTCTTTTGCCTCTGGAATCAACCTAACTACTAACTGTAGCACCAATGGCACATCTATTAATATTAATACTTCTAAGATTCTGAAAGGCGAAATGCCAGTTTGCAATTTTCAAAGTACCTAATGTGCCACTATAGAAACATCTCAGAGATCGATCGATAGTCGCCCTATGTTTTGAAAGGATGAGCTTTCCCTGGCTTTCCTTCCCCCAAGTTTCCAATAAAGGGCCTACAATATTGTAGGAAAGTACCATGTTGCATGGCATGTTACCCCCATATTTCACTGCATATATGTTGTTTTAGTCCTTGTGTCACTGGGACCCTGCCAGGCAGGGCCCCAGTGCTCATAGTATGTGCCCTGTATGTGTTCCCTGTGTGGTGACTAACTGTCTCACTGAGGCTCTGCTAACCAGAACTTCAGTGGTTATGCTCTCTCTGCTTTCCAAATGTGTCACTGCAGGCTAGTGACTAAATTTACCAATTCACATTGGCATACTGGTACACCCATATAATTCCCTTGTATATGGTACTAAGGTACCCAGGGTATTGAGGTTCCAGGAGATCCTTATGGGCTGCAGCATTTCTTTTGCCACCAATAGGGAGCTCTGACAATTCTTACACAGGCCTGCCACTGCAGCCTGCATGAAATAACGTCCACTTTATTTCACAGCCGTTTACCACCGCACATAAGTAACTTATAAGTCACCTATATGTCTAACCTTCACCTGGTGAAGGTTGGGTGCAACGTTACTTAGTGTGTGGGCACCCTGCCACTAGCCAAGGTGCCCACACATTGTTCAGGGCAAATTCCCCGGACTTTGTGAGTGCGGGGACACCATGGCACGCGTGCACTATACATAGGTCACTACCTATGTTTAGCGTCACAATGGTAACTCCAAACATGGCCATGTAACATGTCTAAGATCATGGAATTGTCACCCCAATACCATTCTGGTATTGGGGTGACAATTCCATGATCCCCGGGGTCTCTAGCACAGAACTTGGGTACTGCCAAACTGCCTTTCCGGGGTCTCCACTGCAGCTACTGCTGCTGCCAACCCCTCAGACAGGTTTCTGCCCTCCTGGGGTCCAGGCAGCCCTGGCCCAGGAAGGCAGAACAAAGGATTTCCTCTAAGAGAGGGTGTTACACCCTCTCCATTTGGAAATAGGTGTGAAGGGCTGGGAAGGAGTCGCCTCCCCCCAGCCTCTGGAAATGCTTTGATGGGCACAGATGCTGCCCATCTCTGCATAAGCCAGTCTACACCGGTTCAGGGATCCTCCAGCCCTGCTCTGGCGTGAAACTGGACAAAGGAAAGGGGAGTGACCACTCCCCTCACCAGTACCTCCCAGGGGAGGTGCCCAGAGCTCCTCCAGTGTGTCCCAGACCTCTCCCATCTTGGAAACAGAGGTGTTGGGGGCACACTGGACTGCTCTGAGTGGCCAGTGCCAGCAGGTGACATCAGAGGCTCCTTCTGATAGGCTCTTACCTCTCTTGGTAGCCAATCCTTCTTACTTGGTAGCCAAACCTCCTTTTCTGGCTATTTAGGGTCTCTGCTTTGGGGAATTCTTCAGATAACGAATGCAAGAGCTCACCAGAGTTCCTCTGCATCTCCCTCTTCACCTTCTACCAAGGATCGACTGCTGACTGCTCCAGGACGCCTGCAAAACCGCAACAAAGTAGCAAGACGACTACCAGCAACATTGTAGCACCTAATCCTGCTGGCTTTCTCGACTGTTTCCAGGTGGTGCATGCTCTGGGGGTAGCCTGCCTTCACCCTGCACCAGAAGCTCTGAAGAAATCTCCCGAGGGTCAACGGAATCTTCCCCCTGCTAACGCAGGCACCAAAAGACTGCATCACTGGTCCTCTGGGTCCCCTCTCATGCTGACGAGCGTGGTCCCTAGAACACAGCAACTCTGTCCAAGTGACTCCGCAGTCCAGTGACTCTTCAGTCCAAGTCTGGTGGAGGTAAGTCCTTGCCTCCCCACGCTAGACTGCAAAGCTGTGTACCGTGTGATTTGCAGATGCTCCGGCTCCTGTGCACTCTTCCAGGATTTCCTTTGTGCACAGCCTAGCCTGGGTCCTCAGCACTCTGTCCTGCAGTGCACAACCCTCTGAGTTGGCCTCCGAAATCGTGGGACCCCCTTTTGTAACTTTGTGTGGACTCCGGTTCACTATTCTTCTAAGTGCCTGTTGGGGTACTTCTGCGGGTGCTGCCTGCTTCTGTGAGGGCTCTCTGAGTTGCTGAGCACCCCTTCTGTCTCCTCTTCCAAAAGGCGACATCCTGGTCCTTCCTGGTCCTCAGCAGCACCCAAAAACCTCTACCGCAACCCTTGCAGCTAGCAAGGCTTGTTTGTGGTATTTCTGCGTGGGAACACCCCTGCAAGCTTCATCGCGACGTGGGACATCTGTCTTCCAAAGAAGAAGTTCCTAGTCCTCTTCTTTCTTGCAGAACTCCAAGCTTCTTCCAACCGGAGGCAGCTTCCTTGCACCTTCATCCGGGGTTTCCTGGGCTCCTGCCCCCCCAGACACTGTCGCGACTATTGGACTTGGTCCCCTTGCCTTGCAGGTCCTCAGGTCCGGAAATCCGTTGTCAGTGCACTGCTGGTGTTTGTTGTTCCTGCAGAATCCCCCCATCACAACTATTGTGCTCTCTGGGGGTAGTAGGTGCACTTTACTCCTACTTTTCAGGGTCTTGGGGTGGGGTATCTTGGACACCCTGACTGTTTTCTTACAGTCCCAGCGACCCTCTACAAGCTCCCATAGGTCTGGGGTCCAATTGTGATTCGCATTCCACTTTTGGAGTATATGGTTTGTGTTGCCCCTATACCTATGCTTGCCTATTGCAACCTATTGTGATTCTACACTGTTTGCATTACTTTTCTTGCTCTTACTTACCTATTTGGGGTTTTGTGTACATATAACTTGTGTATATTACTTACCTTCTTACTGAGGGTACTCACTGAGATACTTGTGGCATATTGTCATAAAAATAAAGTACCTTTATTTTTAGTAACTCTGGGTATTGTGTTTTCCTATGATATTGTGCATATGATATAAGTGGTATAGTAGGAGCTTTGCATATCTCCTAGTTCAGCCTAAATTGCTTTGCCATAGCTACCTTCTATCAGCCTAAGCTGCTAGAAACACCTCTATTCTACTAATAAGGGATAACTGGACCTGGCACAAGGTGTAAGTACCTTTGGTACCCACTACAAGCCAGGCCAGCCTCCTACAAATATGACCACAGTAAGCCTTTTGAGGTCTGTTTTTCTCGGCCGCCATATCAAGTCACACAATGACACCCGAACCACTGCCTGCTCCAAATAGTCCAGGGGACAGATTTACTAACATTCCAGACAGCTCAGATATGGTGCATTTCTGTTGCCTCCTTGCGCTGGCACTGTGTGCTGCGTAGCACCAACATAGACTCAATTGCACCGTGGTGCAAGGGTAACTGCATTGCGAGCAGGATTGTTTTTGTGAAGGAAGACAATCCTTAAAGACATTTTCCTTTTTCTATGTGTGATATGCAATGCATCACATATAGAAAAATGAAGAAGGGAGGAGAAACAAATATATTTCTTCTTGTTATGCAAGGGTCTAGGAGGTGTACTATTTTGGCGCGTTCCCAGGTGTACAACTCTTTGCAAACCTGAGAATGCCCCAAAATCCATGGGCGGATGTGTGGGGACGAACACACTCCACCCATGGGACGCTTCCCTCCTGCAAGGCAACACAAGGCACTGTGTTGCAGTACAGTACCTTGGGGTTACCTAACCACGCAGAGCCACTCAAGGTGGTTTTGCATGGTATACTAAATTATTTTCCCCATCCGTGAGATCCTCATCAGTTATTGATTTTGCTCCACAGGCTAACTTGGCCTCAAGCTAAATTTCTCCATTTACAATGGTGGAGCAGTTCAGCGCGCTGAACCTCAGAGATTTGCGACTGTGATATCAGTGTTCCAGCTATGTTTCCACATGCAGCCCAGTTTTCGAAATATTCATGCAACGTAGTGACCAACTGTAAGTAAGTAGCTTTTTGTGCAGATATTAATATCCATTACAATCAACACCCAATATCGATCAATTACATTAGCATATAAACACCCACTTCATGGTGTGTGCATAGCTTTGAAGCCCTGTATTACTGCTAAGAGCACAACACTAATATCAGACAATCTGATCACAATAAAAAATAAATTACTATATATACTTATGCATGAGAGCAGCAAAATAAAAAGAAAAAAAATCACAAATGCAGACAAACAATGCATATGAAGCAGGAAAATACATTTCAGTAGTAGCATCAAAAAGGCCCAAGGAGCATAGTAAAAACCAAAACTGCAAAATTCAATAGGCAAAAAAACATATTGCACAGGTTGATTGCTGAAACAGCTGCAAGAGTTCTTAAAGTGCGTGTATGCTTGCCATATTCCATCTCCCGTAAAGGGAAAAACACTCATATCAATAGTGCGAACAACAGTAAAAAATCTAAAAAGAGTAAGCACTACAAAAGTCCAGCATTATCACGTTGTCCTATAAAAACCAGTTTAGCAAGAGCTAAGGATGTTCACATAGCCCATTAATCACTGCTCACAGTGCCCCTGGTGAATCTATTTAGTACAATGTTAATAAATTTTGGTCAGCAAGACATTCAGCATCATGTTATTTGGATCCAAAGACGCAATTATAGCCTGCCGACAGGAGTGGACCCCCAGTTCATTCCACTTGCCCCGCAGTAAGAATCTGCGCTCCTTCAATAATGCTGGGCACAGTGATACCACATGTTCGAGAGATTCTTCTGAGTTGCCACAACCCCTGCAAATTACTCCAGCCACTTGCTGCTGTCAGCTGGGAAGATTTAAAAAAAAGTCCAATCTCCAAGCCTAAGGGCCATAAATGTGTCCATCAAATGAATCCCATAAGTACACGCGAGATAACTAGCTGGGGAGGCCGGCTGATAAGTACTAATTACTGCCCAAGCGTGCTTACGTTTGGCAAAGAGGGCTTTATCTGAATGAAAGGGCCACAACGGCACACTTTTTTTAATACCGATTTTAAGCAATAACTGAGATTGATTATTAGTCCAAAGGTCTTCTACTCTCGGTAACCGTTTACAATCTTCAAAAAAACGGTAGTGTGACCTTTGTATCTCGCTGGAGTTGATTTCAAGCCATAAAAATGACTCCAAACTACCTACTTTTGCCCTCCGTAGCTTATGACACAGTTTCAGATAGGCACCAGCGCCTGCGGCCAGCTGATCTGGAAGGTCAAATTCAAGCCGAATCCGGGCAGGCAACAATAATTTCGGTAGACGGAAGACCCTCTTATAAATCTTAATAACCAGATTGTTCAAAAAACTGCTGTCTCTGCCCAACTGAACTACCTGGCCATAGGTCAATGAGTGTGCGATCTTTGTTCTTATGACTTCCAACAATGGTGACAAACTTGGCCCACTGAGGGATTTAAATAGTTTCAAAAGAGACGCCTGCAAGGCCAGTCCTTTTGCTTCAACCTCTTTTCTCTGCTTCACAAAGCTGCCCCTGGCATCAATGAACACTCCTAGATACTTATAACATTGCTCTGAGATTATTTTATTATAATGCCAGCAACTTTCCATGTGGCTTTTCTTACCAAAAGAAACCACCTTTGTTTTTAACAAATTCACTTCTGAATTATTGGAAGCTGTATAGGATCATATCTGAATAAGTAGCCGCTGAAGGCCTACCATTGAATGGCTGACCATTGCCACATCATCAGCATAAAGCAGGTGGCCGATCTATAAACCACCAATCCTGGGGGGATGACAATTAGTAGAATTAAGTAGTGTTGACAGATCCGCCAAAAAAAGGATTGAGCAGCAGGGGAGCAAGCACACATCACTGCTTCACACATAGGGAGATTTTCCTTGAAAGGGAGTGCCCATCTCCCAATTTAAAGCAGACCCAGGTGTCAGTGTGCAACTCGATTATTGTCCCCATAAGCACAGATGATATTCCCCATTTCTGTAGTTTGGCCCACAAAATCCCCCTGGGGACCCAATCAAATGCTGCCGTAAAATCCACAAGGCAGCAGTGCAGCACAGAGCATGATGACATTACCTTGTCCATCAAAACAGATAGAGTCATTAAGTTGGGCAATGTGCCAGATTCATCAATAAACCCCGTTCGACATATTGGAATCAACCCCTTCAGCTCAGCCCAAGCCCGCAATTCCTCTAACCGGAGACTCGCCTATTATTTGGCCTCAATATCAAGTAGTGCTATAAGCCTGCAGTTGCCTGGATCTGACCTTGAACCACCTTTATGCAACGGGTGGATTAGGGGCAACGTCATGACTTAGGAATTCTAGAACAATTTGTGCAGTAGCCAAAGAGGTTTGTGAGCCAATCAGCCCAAAAACTTGTATCCTGCTTAAACAGCAATTGGAGGAAGCCATTGGGGCCTGGTGCGGTGTCTCGATTTGCCTTGGATATAATGCACCGAAGTTGGTGTGAAAGGGGAGTCATGACCCAAGACTGAAAATGCAGAGACTCCAAAGCTAGGGGCAGGAAATTGGTTGAGACTAGGGTGGTGCTTTGCACTCCCTTGTACAGCAAATGATCTTCCACCTCACTTGCAGAAAAGTGGCTAACCAGAAATGATGCCCATTCTCCTTCCGGGATGTTGGCACTGCCTGTCCCCCTCTGCCCATTTGCTGATTTATTAATTTTGGACCACAAATTTCTTGAATTCGAGTCCTTGCTGGCAAAGACAAGCTGTGCCCAGAATAGGTCGGAGAGTTTACGTTTTTCCTCAAAAATGGCCTTCTGCACTTCCTTAAATATGATCAGTGAAACCTTTGAATCTGGACTCTTACGGGTTGCACTAGCCGCTTTATTACGGGCTCTCTTTAACTCTTTTATCTCCCTTGAGGTGATGAACTGTGTAGTTGGAACAAGGTGACTAGATAGCTGGTGAAAATGTGTCCACAATCTGGTAACAAGACTAACCCCTGACGTAATGGGAGACACTCTGCCAGCCTCAGCAGAGTCTGAGTATTCAACACATTCTGCCATTACTGCATCACTGATGGAGGTACTCCATTTTATGCGCTTTAAAGTTTCAGTGCAAGATCCGACGCCGACAGCCCTCACCGCAACGTACTGTTGGAGGCTGGACCTTATGAAACTAGTCTAGAGACAATGGCCACTCTCTACCCATGGGATATTCAAATTTTTTCAATGAAGGGGAACATTTCCACATTACAAATGGTGTAGTCCAAGAAGGAACGTGTCAGCCCATCAGATCTCGTCCAGTTCAGACGGATGTCCTGCAGCCATTCAATACTTTGTATCCCATGCTGTTTCCCTGTAGCACCATATATTCACCCAAGGGACAGCTAGGGCATCCTTTTGGCTTGGATTGTTCTGACACCAGTAGATGATTACAGAGATCGGGCCCCTCAAGGACCCACCAAATCTTGGAACAGTTTGTGTTAAAGTCCCCAGTTAATAAACAATCAGCACAGGGATGATCACTGGCTAGGTCACTCATTGTTTTAAACAAGCGGTTGAGCTTCCCCCTTTTTTCCTTTACCCGAGGATTTATGTAAACAATTATCAGGAAGAGGGTTTGCTGCAACTTCCGGTTACTGATCTTGATGCCTTGTACTGAAGTAACGTAAACTCACCTCGAAGCGTTAGTAAATCTGAGCCTTATAGTTGTAATACACAACATAAACCAGTAAGTGGCCATTGCGGGATGGTAAACACAGGAGGTAAATACACAGAAGATTATATGGATGTGGGGCAAGAGCTGCAGGGAAGTGCCAGGACCTTTTGTTCAGATAACTTTTAAAAACAGAAGCGTCATCACAGAGGTTTACAGTTGGTTCACCAATCCTGCAATAAAAAACTCTCAGGCACAATTTCTTAATAGACGTTCTGGGAACAACAAAAAAGTAAGGGTAACAACATTAAAGGAAACCAGTGTAATCTCAAAGACTGGTCCTGGCCTAATCAACAAACACATTTTAAAAAACCACATCGAAATTTGAACAAAAAGTAGCTACAAGTAATCTTTTATGTAGTAAAATTCTTAACTTTCTAGCTCGTCCAAAGTTTAATGTTTGAGAAAACACCAGACATCGCATCATCACAGAGAATCACAGCGCATGGCCTTCATTCTACCTGATTTTCCAGCTGCCTAGAGAAAACAATTTATTGTTTTTTGCTGTGATGGGTCAGTGGAGGAGTGAACCAATGAATCATACCCCTTCACTTCTGCGCCGCACAATGCATGATACATCAGTCCATAAGAAGCAAACACCTGTGAGAGAGCGTATTTGATATTACATATTATAGACGTGAAATGCTTATGTCTAACAATGCTGTATTAATAAAACATTCATTAAAGCATATTCATAAATATGGAGAATCGTTCATATGTATAAACTAATGTCGACTATAAGAAATAATCGTTTATAGTTTGCCTAACTGAGCACATTAACACGTATAAAACTGCATTCATTAGAACTTGTATATCTTAAGTTAGCATGAGCCAAGCAAAGCTGTGTAGCTCTCATATTAGAAGCGTATTTTTCTGTCTCTTCAGAGTGCGGACTTGCAAATGGCCATGACCAGCTATTGTTCTTTCTGTATTAGTTTGAAACATGGGGAAATTCTCCCATCCGCATGCTAGCATCTTTTAGTATAAAATGATGTGCTTCGAAACATTTATGGATACTTCCAAGGACGATGAGACGAGGGAAAGAGAACTTTTAACCTGAGATGTGTGCCAAGATGGTGAAGTAACCCCGGATATGCCACCTACGAAATGCCGATTATGAAGACCAATCAGAAGACAAACTAATATCAAGAAATGACAAATGCATTACTTAATGTATAATTTGATAGGTTAACAATGATGGGGTGTATTGACTGACCAATAGAATTTTGGGGGAATGCATCACGAAAAAGGGATAAAAACCCATGACACAGGAGACAAACGGTCATTAAGTAGGGAATGATATCAATTGCATCCCGAAACTCTGTCACACTATTTTGTGACTTGAGACTTAGACAAACCATCCTTGCCCATAGACTGCCCCTTACACTTTTCTCCTTATGAGGAGAGTGTTTTGCCTTTAACTTAGATAGACTGACGGTGATTTAACTGATGTCCTGAAGACGAAGACTGATCCTGAATGCTGACTTAATCAGAGGAGGGTAATTATAAAATTGCTAATGAAAATTCATTTATTTGCCTTTCTTTCTAGGTACCAACTGCTGTATGTTTTTATTAGAGACCTTAGTTAGATGTTTTCCAAATTGGTGTTCAAAATTGTTTTGCATGACGCCCAACATGCTAATGCTAATTAGAGGTTAGACGAGGTATTCACTCCGACTGACAAATTGACGTGACTGACGTGGTGCTATGCTGAACTAGTATTTTAGAAAGTTCGATGTGTTACAATCTGCTTATATCTATCTGATTGTCTATGCTACTGATCTTTGCATTATTGAAAGCTTATTATGGTTGTCATCTTGTGACTGTGCTTATATGCTTTCTGGCTTTGAGATTGATGCATTTGCTACTAGATTGTAATCAATAGGGAATAAAATCATAAAACTTCATTAAGGTGTGGTTATTCATGACTGAAAGGTCATGGTTGCGCCGAATGTTTATTAATGTCTAAAGTAAGATATATTTTGGTGTTAAATGTTGACAATGTTATTGACATATTGATTGATATTTTGATCAGTTATCTCGTCCTACGGTGTCTCACCACTGGACCCAAAGATTCATTAGCCTAAAACGAGTCCTGATGTGTATAAATTGACATAGACGGACGCATTAACAGTTCTGGTAGCAGAGTACGGTTTGGCCCTTGGGGGCCCTAGGACGGAGTTTTCACTGTTCAATTGTTTTCTTGTGATAATGCAATCTGGCAAGATGATGAGTTGCTAGATTTGCCATGGGCTTTCCCGGGATCTCGGAGCCTGCCTAAATGAGTTGGGAATGTTCTCGGGCCATAGCATGTGTGGTTAGGGTCTCTTGCGCTTATTAAATCTTATGCACTTTGCAGGTGATTGTGAATATTTGAGTGCGACTAGGCCAAATTAAGTGTTGTTTAGAAGGAGTGGGCATACTCCACAGCATGAGAGTAGGGAAGTCGGCGTACTTCATGTGAATGCAGCGCTTGTTGCTCAAAATTATCCACGTGGTTGGTTGTTGTATACGGGCCTATTGAGGTCTAAGACTCCGGAGTATGATGTTAAAATGGTTTATGTTGTAATCTGTGCGGTTTAATAGGTCAATCGGGCGTGGTTGACAGGTCGAGTTTTGAGTTATGATGCATGCGTGTAACCTTCGATGGAGATTTGACAAGTTCTAAAGTGCACTAGAAGGAGTCATTGACAAGTCGAGAGTAGGATTTGCAGGTCAAATTCTGCTTGCGTATGAGGGAACTGAGAAGGAGAGAGTAGCGGCCGAGGCTTCAAGTGAAATCTCTGTAAAGTTCTGAAGCGAATGTGTTACCCTTCCTGTAGTAAACCGGCAGATTTGTGTTGTCATTTAAGTGCTAGCAATAATTCGCATTAGTTTGTATGAGTTGTAAGGAGTTAGCAAGGTGTGGACAAGCCGCAAGACTTTGTCAGCTGCAGTGTGTGTGAGTGTGACGTCAGTGGTGCCGCGCTGGGATAGGGCAGATGTCGAGAGGGGTCGCGCACGGATTGGCTGCCGTCCGTGAGAGGCAATAGGTTGAGCAAAGGGTAGGTGAAGAGTGTCCTGGGAACTAAGCCGTTTTTCTGAGTAAATATAAAATAAAATGAATTTTGTTAAGGCATTTAAAAGCGCTTTGAAAGGAGATGTGGACATCGTTGCAACTGATGGGGAACCTACACCACCTGAGGGTACACCAGCTTACACGGTTATGGAGGAAAAGGGTGTTGCACCGTGTTTATGGATAAAACAATGGCGCAAACTAAAAGAGAAAGAAGGGTGTCTAGCGTTTCCAGAACATGGAACATTTAATCAAAAGGTGTTAGAAAATCTGAGGTGGATGTTAAATACGCAGAAACCACCTCCTCGACCAGCACAATATGAGGCTTTGGCAATTTGGGACCTGATGGCTCTTAAACATAGACAAGAAAGATTTCACAGAAGATTGACAAGAGCAGAAAAATCCTATGCAGAGGCTAGGTGGGATAATGAGAACAAAATGTGGAGACGAGGAATAGTGGATGGGTTGAAGCTGTTTCCGGCAATAACCCAGGGAGAGGAAACACACGGAAAGAAAGCTTCTTGCAAAACTGACAAAGAACCAGGCAAACACAAAGAGAATAAAAGATCTTGGGAAGAAGAGGACGATTCAGATGATGAGGCGTTTATGGATAGATTGTTACATGATCGTCCGCCACCATACGCGGTGAACGACAGTGCTCCAAGTACTAGCTTGGATCCTGGGAACCAGACGAAAGAGAAGGGTGTTACTGATACAGTGCAGACTAGCGATACAGCTTTGATACAGAATGGTGTCAGTGTACCCACTGCACCAGACTCGCCGATACAGTTACAGCCTCCACCACAGATAAAAAGAATTTATCCCGATGTTCCAGTACTCGAGACAACTACGAACTTGGTGGTACAACCAGACCCGATATATACAAAGCCAAGGTTAATGCAGATCGAGTCAACTCCACAGTTAGTGTCACAACCGCCACAACTGATACCTGGATATAACCCAGTAGCGGGTCCTTTAAAAGAACCTGCACCAGGATTATTAGAGCAGACTTATGGTGTTGAAGCTCCAAGAAGCTTGGGAGCAGGCCAGACACCTGCCGCTATATCACTACCCATTACAGTTGGTCCCCCGGTGCCGTTATATGCACAGGAGAAAACAAGGACGTGTGAACAGGGAGTCATAACTCATGAAACGATAAGAGGAGGGCCTATTATAACTCCACAAATAATGGCACAGAGAGGACAGGTTTGTGAACAATCAAGACCCTTAATGGACCTCAGTCCAATAGGGGCACCTCTTGAGGCAATGCGACAAGCAGGATTGGGAGTCCTGACTCCCCAAACTATGAGTACAAATACCTCATACACTCCAATGATACATGCAGGGAACATTTCACTGCAGGGTTTTACAGTACAACAGTTAAATGAGTGGTTAGAGAAAACTTGCACATCACAAAAGACTACAGCGACTACAATCGAACCTGAGAAAGAGAAACACAATGAATACCTAAATCTAGTACGACTAGGAGCAGAAGCTGCTGAATTGGTGGATGGAACAATGGGAGTAAATAGGTTGGAGTCTTACACTGAGGCAGAATTAAGGTACTTATGCCCTAAAATCACTAAAGAGGTAGGCAAAGTACACCAGAAATTAACGAATTTGGCAGACAAATACAATATCGACATTGGAAACACAAAACATTTGAAACGGAGTTACAGATTAGATTTTGACACAAAAGATTTTGAACACATGAGATCTGCAGGCATGAAGACACATTTGAAAGAGTTGCTGCAAAGCGCACAAATTTGGGGTGCACTGGAGAAATGGGAAGGCCGATGGATGAAGAAAAGAGATAAGGGAAAAAGAGATAGTCCAGGATCTAATGAAACAACAGTCACACCAAACTTAGAGACAGTGAAAATCCTACCTATGAGAGAAACAGCTGGTGGTGTTTTGGTGCATGTGCCTTGGTCCAGGGGAGACATTTTGTCCTTTACGAATGATTATCCTAGGTTAAGAGAAAAAACGATTGAGTGGTATCAACAGACAGATAGATTCGTGAAACTTGCGAAATGTCTCTGGGAAGACTTAAATACCTTGTTTGTGATTATTGTTCCGCCAGACTTGTGGCTTGAGTGCAAGAGAGGGGTAGATTGGCCCACAAAGGAACCGGCAAGGGATAAAGTGACTGGAGCACCTTCTGAAGAGGTGATGAAATATTATCATAAAGTAATTGAGTTTTTGAAACAAAAGGTGTCGCCGAAGGTGACCGATTGGCAGAAAATCGACCGGACCTCTCAAGAGGTTAAAGAGTCAATACATGCATATTATGAAAGATTGTTAAAGGCATTCAAACATTACAGTGGTACTGAAACAATTGAGCCGAAGGACATGAATCATCTTGTGTTTAGATTCGTCGAAGGGCTGAGACCGGAGGTCAGCCAAATGATTAAAAATCATTTGATTTGTTGGCAAGATAAACCGATTGATGAAGTATTACAATACGCGAAATACTGTAGTGACAAAATTGAGTTAAAGCAGAAAAAGTTGAAGGAGAAAGTGATGGTGATGCAGATAAGGGCTGCTCAGGCTGGAATACAGGGAAATGGTGTTCAGCAAATGATACAGCAACAACCGCAATTGAATGGTGCGTTTCAGGCACAACCAAGAGGAAGAGGTCGAGGGTTTGTGAACCGTGGTTCGGACATGAATAATGTTGTTGTTCAAGGTGATGGTCAAGGAGTGAAAAAGATGTCACCATGCCATGTGTGCGGGGCGTGGGACATTGGAAACGGGATTGTCCAAATGTAATGCAGGATGGTACAGTTCAGCAGAGTATCAATGCCGGTACATTGCAAAATTCATGAGGTCCAAGAATGAGACACCAGAATCAGGACTATCAAAATAATTTGGTGCAAATGTCAGGGGTGCAACCTATGCAGCAAATGCAAATGCAGCGTTTTCAAACAGTGTCAGTACAACCAATGCAACAGCAGATCCCTATGGTGCCTAGACAGCAAATGCAGTTACCCCTAGCTCCAATGGGACAGCAACAGGTGACGCTTCCTCAACAGGTCACAGGTCAGGTAACAAATCAAAACAACACTGTACAACAATTCCCATTACGAGGTGAAAATGAGATGAATGAGGACTGGTCAGATGATAGCTCAGACAGTGAAGAGTGCAGACTCGCTGCATCCTTAGAGGTAGACCAGAGAGGCCCATATGTGGAGGGAAAAGTAATGGGCTACAAAGTTTCATTTTTAGTTGATACAGGAGCTACACGCTCTACGGTTCGCAGTGCAGAGGTACCAAGATTACCTCTCTCAGGGCGCACCATACGAGTGGTTGGTGTGGCTAATCAGTACCTGACTAATCCAATCACTGACCCAGTGCAGGTTGAAATCTGAAATTTTCAGGGCCTGCATAGATTTGTTGTATGCGATTCAAGCCCAGTATCCTTATTAGGAAGAGACTTATTGTGCAAAACCAAATGCTCAATTACCTGTTCCAATGGTGGAATAGAGGTTCAGACAAACAGTGATGATGAGGCAGATGAGGGTCAGCTCACAGAAGAAGGAGGAGAGATGAATGAAGATTACCCTCTAATTACTCTTTTTCCAGTGTTTACCTTGATCAATCTACCTGCTGATCTGCAAGGATCGGTAACAGAGAAGGTGTGGGATTTGACTGGAAAGGAGGTTGGATTAATAAAGGGAGTAGGTCCAGTCAAGGTGCAGATAAAGCCGAACGCAGTGTTCCCACAAGTGTCACAATATCACATGACTCAGGATGTCCTTATTGAAGTGACACAGATAATTGCAGATTTTCTCAGACAGGGAGTTTTGAAAGAGGTCCTGAGTAGTCCGTGTAACTCTCCAATTATGGGTTTGAGAAAGCCCTGTGGGAAAGTTCGAATTGTGCAGGATTTGAGAAAAATAAACGAAATTGTGGTAAAATGCTGCCCTGTGGTTCCCAACCCAGCAGTAATAATGTACCAGGTTCCTTGTGATGCTGAATGGTTTACCGTAGTAGACCTATCGCAAGCGTTTTTCTCGATACCACTTCACGAAGACAGCCAGTTTTTGTTCAGTTTCAAATTCCTGGATAAGGTATACAGTTGGTGCAGAATTCCTCAGGGGTTTTCTGAGTCACCATCCATCTTCAATCAGATATTGAAGAAGGATTTAGAACCTCTTGTGCTGCCTTACAATTCGACTCTTGTGCAGTACATTGATGATTTGTTGATTGCATCCAAAACTAAAGACAGCTGCAAATATGATACCATTGCCTTATTGAATCATTTAGGGAAAAACGGACATAAGGTGTCACCTAAAAAGCTGCAGTACTGTCAAAAAGAAGTGAAGTATTTGGGGCATCTGATTGAAAAAGGGTCCCGAAGAATATCAAAAGAGAGAATAACAGTTGTTTTACAAATGAATCCCCCAACAACAAAGAGAGATGTCAGAATGTTCTTGGGAATGGTGGGCTACTGTCGCCAGTGGATACCCAACTTCTCGATCATTTCAAAACCATTAACAAAACTGACAGGAAAGGAAGTTAAGGATGAACCATACACAATCACATTGACAAAAGAAGAGCTTGAGTCATTTCTAGAGCTGAAAGAATGCATGTGCAGGGCTCCAGCATTAGGAATGCCTGATTATGAGAAACCATTTTTGTTGTTCTGTCATGAACGTGATGCTTGTTCTTTGTCTGTTTTAACACAGGTCCATGGAGATGCAAATCGCCCAGTAGCATATTTTTCAGCTACTTTGGACCCTGTCGCAGCAGCCTTACCGGGTTGTTTGCGAGCAGTCGCAGCAGTTGGTCAAAGCCTTTCACAATGTGAGGGCATAGTCATGGGATACCCTTTGACAGTATTGGTTCCACATTCTGTTGAAATTCTGCTGACACGAACTAAGACACAACACATGACAAATGCACGACTTACCAAATATGAGACAATTATTCTGGGGTCACCTAATGTCACATTGAAAAGGTGCACTGTGCTGAACCCAGCAACTCTACTTCCCATTGAGAATACAGAAATAAAGGATGGGGAAGAGTTTGAGCATGATTGTCTGGAGGTGACTGAGCTCAGTACCAAACCTCGCTCAGATATAAAAGATACCCAGTTAAAGGAAAACAATTACATTATGTTCGTTGATGGGTCCTGTCTAAGAGAGTCAACAGGAACCTTGAGAGCTGTTTATGCAGTATGTACCATATCTGGTATAGTCGAGGCCTCCTGGCTCGAGAAAGTGTTTTCTGCACAAGTGGCAGAATTGATAGCTCTCACAAAAGCCTGCCATGCTGCTGTAAATCTGAAAGTCACAATCTATACAGAGAGCAGATACGGATTTGGAATTGTACATGATTTTGGTCAACTGTGGTCACAGAGAGGGTTCATGACATCCTCTGGTTCACCAGTGAAAAATGGAGAACAAATAAGAGATTTGTTACATGCGATTCAGTTGCCTCTCGAAATTGCCGTGGTGAAGTGCAGTGCTCACACCAGATCACAAGATTTTGTATCAATGGAGAATGGTTATGCAGACCAAGTTGCCAGATTTTGTGCATTGAACTGTATATCTTTTAAAGAGCAGTGGGAACTGTTACCACAACCTGAAAATGACACAACCTTAAGTCTAGCATTACGAGTGGTTGATACTTTAGACGAATTAAAGACATTACAAAGCCACGTTGGTAAGGAAGAAAAACGTTCCTGGCAGAAAATGCAGTGTGTACAGAGAGCAGGCGATATTTGGGTATCAGGAGAGGGAAAACTAGTTTTGCCAAACAGACTTCTGTCACAATTTGCCCGATTTTATCATGGGCAGGCACATTTAGGAAGAGATGCCATGATCAGATCATTTAAGATTGATTGGTTCAATCCAAGATTCAGACATGCCGCAGAAATTACTTGTCACAGGTGCGTCATTTGTCAACAGATGAACGCTGGAAAAGGAACTGTGGTAACTTTGAGCCACATTGGGAGAGCTGGTGGTCCATTTAATAAGATACAAATGTATTTCATTGAAATGCCTGTTTGCGGAGGTTTGAGATACGTGTTGGTGATTGTGTGTGTTTTTAGCCATTGGATTGAGGCATATCCCACACGTAGGAATGACAGTCTTACAGTTGCAAAACTACTACTCAGAGAATTAATACCCAGGTTCGGGTTTCCGGTTTCTATAGAATCAGATAGGGGAAGACACTTCGACAATGAGGTGATTAAACTTCTGTGTGCCGCACTCAACATTGAACAAAAGCTGCATTGTAGCTATCGCCCTGAAGCCTCAGGACTAGTCGAGCAGATGAATGGTACTTTGAAATCAAGAATAGCAAAAATGTGTGCAGCAACAAACATGAAGTGGCCAGATGCATTAACTCTAGTGCTGATGTCTATGAGAAACACGCCAGATAAGAAAACGGGATTGTCCCCACATGAAATCCTCATGGGCAGAGCAATGAGGTTACCGGCGGCACTAGTGAATATTACAGATGATATGGTGTTGGATTACTGCAAAAGTTTGGCTGACGTGATTCGCTCTTTCTCTCACCAGGTGGAAGCTAACACGTTACCACCAATCGGCGAACTAGGACACTCTCTGCAAGCTGGAGATTGGGTGGTTGTCAAGAAGCACGTAAGAAAATCGTGTCTTGAGCCGCGTTGGAAAGGGCCATATCAAATGATATTGACGACCACTACTGCTGTGAAGTGTGCCGGGGTTCCCAACTGGATACATGCCAGTCATACAAAAAGGGTAGCGTGTCCTGTTGAAGAGGAACTTGAAAATTCCGGTACAGCAACTCCAAGAGAAGAAGTCTCAGAGTCAGAGATCAGTCAAGAAAGATCTGAGACTACAGGAGAGCCCGCTGAGAACAGCCGTGTCCCTCAAACTATCAGTGAGTTCGAGAGAGGTGACGAAGTGCCAATCTCAGTGGAGGCAGCAGGAGAACAAAGACAAGGAGAGGTTCTCCCAGAAGCAGACAAATACAATTCAGAATCTGAATACAGTGTTGAACAAGGAGAGAGAGACGAAGAAGTGGCAAATTTAAATCAGAACGAATCAGAATCTGCTGAACAAGTTTCAAGCCTATCAGGAGAAAACACCATATTACCAGAGGAGAGTGCTGTCCAAAGTACTGAAGGAAAACGCCAAAATAAGACGAACAGAGGTGACAATTGGCCAGACAAATCACACTTTAGAATAAGAGAAATAGCAAACGAAACAATAATAGAGGAAAGCGATACCTCACGAGCAGATGATCTGAGTGAAGGAGAACAGCAAGGAGAACGAAAAATAAAAAGAAAAAGAATAGCAAACAGAAGATATACCGGTCCTGAATGGGCATACGCTACAACCTCTGAATGGCAACAAGAATTCTTAGCATTTTGTTTTGATCGAAAAAAACCAGGCCAGTACTACGGTACCTGAAGAATATACAACAAGAAAACTGAAGATAAAAGATTGAAAATTGTAAAAGCTGAAAAATAAAAAAAAAGAATCTTAGAGAAAAGAAAACTACCGGAAAGTGACATTAAACCTGGATTTGACATAGAAACCTGATTACGACAAGCTGCTAACCTGAATTGACGAAAAGGGTCCTGGAGTGAGTGAAGACGCTGTAAATTACGCAGAAAGAGTTTGCTACTCAGAGTTGATTGTTAATCTGCTATTCTGATTCTATACAAACATGGCTTATAGTAACAAAGGAAGTAAAGTGTGTGGCTGGTTAGGACTTATGATAGGTGTTGTATGCGCAATAATGATTGTGGGAGTGATTGTGGGAATGCCATGGAGAGAGAGTGAAACTATTAATGCAACTTCAAAACCTGAGACTACTACTACAACTAATAAACTATCACCATGGGAGAAATTTGAGCAAGACACAAGACATCTGCATGAGGGAACTAATGCAAAAGGGGAGCTTTCTACTAATGTTTTCTATCGCCTACTAAATGAGTATGTGGAAACTATGAATGCGAAAGACTGTTATGTATGCACTAAAATTCCTTCATCTGTGCAGGAGGGAGTTACTTATCATAGCCTCCCTCTTACGTATGGGATCAGCTGTAGCTTGCTACTGACAAGATTTTATGATCAAGAGCATGTGCAATATTTTTATTCAAATTTAGACGTTGTGTTTTCTTTTGTGCCTGTTATTGAATTCTTAAATAAGTTAGCTAAAGAGCATGATATAAAATTAGTTAGAGGATTCTTTGAGCCAACACTAACATTTGGAACTGCTTATGCACATCGCAATAATTTAACATGCTTACTGTCTCCTGTAGAGAAAACCTTTTTAGATCACACAGATGATAGACGAAAAGCATTAAAAGAAAGATTAGAAAAAGGTTTAGAAAAACGCACTTATGCAAATGATTATGCTTATACTGAAATTAAAACACAAGGCAAGTTAGCTATAGATGCATTACACGTAGGTAGACTCTGCATATATGGACCAAAAATCTGATCAAGATAATTTGTTTGTGGGAACGAGTGAATGTAGGCATGTGTTTTTGTTTCAGAGCAAATGGACCTTTATGTTAAATGGACAAGACCCAACGATTCCTGGAATCTATTACATCTGTGGGTTAAATGCATATTACCGTCTCCCTAAGGGATGGTATGGGACATGTTATTTGGGAATAATATTCCCAAAGATTTACCAGATTGATGACTTAAAACAACTACCTAAAACGTCTGAATTACAACATACCAGACAAAAACGAGAATCAGTGGCGGCTGTCATTGGTGACATATTTGGAGCTATAATCCCTTCAGTGGGGGTTATCCTAAATTCTATGAAAATTCAAAAGTTGTCTACTATTGTGGATAACATGCTGACAAACTTTACAGGAGCTATACTTCTGATGGATACTGAACTTGCTGCAGAAAGAGCTATGACTCTTCAAAACCAGCTTGCTTTAGACATTCTTTTAGCAAAGAGTGGAGGTGTGTGCAAAATGCTTAATGAACGTCATTGCTGCTCATATATACCTGACAATAGTAAGAAAATTAGAAGCATGCTTACTAACCTGACTAGAGATAGTACAGATTTAAAGGATCTAAAAGAACTTGGTGGTTGGGAGAAATTTGGAAAAGGAATTGCCCGAGTGGGAAGCTGGTTTACCAACATTTGGAATGGGGTACTTGCAAAAATCATGATGGGACTACTAATTGTTCTGATTTGTTTATTGGGATTTTGGGGAATATGCAAAATAAATGATAAAGTGAAAAGAAAATTGACTAAAAGAACCCAAAGAAACGAAGAAAGTGAAAGAGAGAAAATGTTCAATGAAATATGGGAAAGCTCACATAAGAGAAAAGATGTTGAAATGCGTATTATGCGCAACGTGAAAAATTAAGACCAGAAAGATTTGTGATGAAGAGCGTCATCAGAGGAGGGACTGAGAGAGCGTATTTGATATTACATATTACAGACGTGAAATGCTTATGTCTAACAATGCTGTATTAATAAAACATTCATTAAAGCATATTCATAAATATGGAGAATCGTTCATATGTATAAACTAATGTCGACTATAAGAAATAATCGTTTATAGTTTGCCTAACTGAGCACATTAACACGTATAAAACTGCATTCATTAGAACTTGTATATCTTAAGCTAGCATGAGCCAAGCAAAGCTGTGTAGCTCTCATATTAGAAGCGTATTTTTCTGTCTCTTCAGAGTGCGGACTTGCAAATGGCCATGACCAGCTATTGTTCTTTCTGTATTAGTTTGAAACATGGGGAAATTCTCCCATCCACATGCTAGCATCTTTTAGTATAAAATGATGTGCTTCTAAACATTTATAGATACTTCCAAGGACGATGAGACGAGGGAAAGAGAACTTTTAACCTGAGATGTGTGCCAAGATGGTGAAGTAACCCCGGAAATGCCTCCTACGAAATGCCGATTATGAAGACCAATCAGAAGACGAACTAATATCAAGAAATGACAAATGCATTACTTAATGTATAATTTGATAGGTTAACAATGATGGGGTGTATTGACTGACCAATAGAATTTTGGGGGAATGCATCACGAAAAAGGGATAAAAACCCATGACACAGGAGACAAACGGTCATTAAGTAGGGAATGATATCAATTGCATCCCGAAACTCTGTCACACTATTTTGTGACTTGAGACTTAGACAAACCATCCTTGCCCATAGACTGCCCCTTACACTTTTCTCCTTATGAGGAGAGTGTTTTGCCTTTAACTTAGATAGACTGACGGTGATTTAACTGATGTCCTGAAGACGAAGACTGATCCTGAATGCTGACTTAATCAGAGGAGGGTAATTATAAAATTGCTAATGAAAATTCATTTATTTGCCTTTCTTTCTAGGTACCAACTGCTGTATGTTTTTATTAGAGACCTTAGTTAGATGTTTTCCAAATTGGTGTTCAAAATTGTTTTGCATGACGCCCAACATGCTAATGCTAATTAGAGGTTAGACGAGGTATTCACTCCGACTGACAAATTGACGTGACTGACATGGTGCTATGCTGAACTAGTATCTTAGAAAGTTCGATGTGTTACAGTCTGCTTATATCTATCTGATTGTCTATGCTACTGATCTTTGCATTATTGAAAGCTTATTATGGTTGTCATCTTGTGACTGTGCTTATATGCTTCCTGGCTTTGAGATTGATGCATTTGCTACTAGATTGTAATCAATAGGGAATAAAATCATAAAACTTCATTAAGGTGTGGTTATTCATGACTGAAAGGTCATGGTTGCGCCGAATGTTTATTAATGTCTAAAGTAAGATATATTTTGGTGTTAAATGTTGACAATGTTATTGACATATTGATTGATAATTTGATCAGTTATCTCGTCCTACGGTGTCTCACCACTGGGCCCAAAGATTCATTGGCCTAAAACGAGTCCTGATGTGTATAAATTGACATAGACGGACGCGTTAACACCTGCAATACCTGTTTCTGTCTCTGGCCATCTACTATTCAATAGCAGTTTTAGTCACATTTCCATACTCCAAAGATACATTTTATTTCATAAACTATCTATTTGAGAAGATTAATTGTATGCGAGCTACTGCCACGTTTCCGGAATGTTTGCATTGTTCCTCTGATGCAGCCTTTGAAGTATTTGTCATGTGCCTAACTTTTGATTTTTCATTTTGATGCAATTTGGAGGTTTCTTTCACTTTACAAATGAAATATTCTAGTGATTAGGCTGTAGCTTTTCAGAAAGACTCCCGAACCTTGCCTGGTGTACAGCACACTGCTACAGCTCCCCTCATTTACAAAACTATTTGCACCTCATCAATATATCCATATGCCATTTCAATCATGTCACCACGTTGCATCCCTGTGCACCACTCATTACCAGGCAGGTTCATCAACATCCCACTGACCAGCTCACAGTAAAACCAGTGAGGGAACTTTGCATTTCACGTTGAGCGATGTTCACTATGGAACCATGCAAACAGCAGGCAACCTTAGGGGCTGATTCTAACCGCGGCGGGCGGCGGTCGCCGCCCGCCATGCGGTTACCGCCAAATGACCGCACCGCGGTCACAAGACCGCGGCGGCCATTCTGGCTTTCCCGCTGTGCTGGCGGGCGACCGCCAAAAGGCCGCCCGCCAGCACAGCGGGAAAGACCCAGCAACGATGAAGCCGGCTCCGAATGGAGCCGGCGGAGTTGCTGGAGTGCGACGGGTGCAGTAGCACCCGTCGCGAATTTCAGTGTCTGCTAGGCAGACACTGAAATTCTTTTTGGGGCCCTCTTACTGGGGCCCCTGCAGTGCCCATGCCATTGGCATGGGCACTGCAGGGGCCCCCAGGTGCCCCGCGGCACCCCCTACCGCCATCCTGTTCCTGGTGGGAGACCCGCCAGGAACAGGATGGCGGTAGGGGGTGTCAGATTACCCATGGCGGCGGAGCGCGCTCCGCCGCCATGGGGGATTCTGCAGGGCAGCGGGAAACCGGCGGGAGACCGCCGGTTTCCCGCTTCTGACCGCGGCAGAACCGCCGCGGTCAGAATGCCCAGCGGTGCACCGCCAGCCTGTTGGCGGTGCTACCGCGGTCATTCGCCCTGGCGGTTTTTACCGCCAGGGTTAGAATGACCACCTTAGTGTCTTAACAAACGTAATGCCATCTTTATTCGAGAAACCTGGTTCACTCAAACCATCACGGGTGTCCTGCTCGTACAACGCTACAGTATATATCCCATGGAGGATGAGGCATAGCACTTGTCCATCACTCCTCATGGCTATGTAAGCTTCAGTAGCCATAAACATCAATCTCCTTATAATCCTTCTTTGCCACTTTCCTCTACTCTACACATGCCGATCAATGCATTTCACCTCATTGTCTGCCATTCATCAGCACCAATTAATTCCTTGTCAATGCAAACAACATCTTCCAGGGCAGCTTCAATTTCTCAGACCATGTCTTCATCAAGACCTTGAGGGATGCTTTTTAGGGTCGAGCCTGCGTTGCATGCGCTCGCGCATGCGTATCGCAGCGAGACGCTTTAGTTACTAGAAAAGGGCTCGGAGCCCTGTCGACGTCACGTCAGTGTGTTTCATTGGTTCGTGGGCTTGCCTAGTAAAATCTGCTTGCTTTCATTAGTGGAAGGCATGCACACGTCATGCCTTTTCCGGTGGTTAGCCCTACTCGAGCGCAGCGACCAAGTACAGAAAACATGCAAGGCTCGCTGTTTTCTGTCGGATCGTGGACTACTTTTCCTCTATTTTCCTAGCGCGATTTAGCTTGGCAGAAGTCGAGCGCTTTACACAGTTAATTTCACTTTTTCGGGTTACGTACATAAAAGCACTTTTGCCGATAGATGAAAAGTCGGGTTAGGAGTTTACAACGCGATCAGCTCTAACATGAGCAAACGCGAGACCCGTTGCATTGTAAATGCTTGTTTTTAACTTGATCGCACTGTGCAGCCCATAAGGAAGTATATGCACACAGCCGGGTCCTTGTGTGCGTATTCATGGCCAACCTTACCTGCAATCAACAACAACGCGTAGGCTGAACAGACCATGCTTCTATCCCCTTTGAACAACTACACTCCTCTCCCACTTTCTGAGGTTAGTCAAAGACCATCAATATAATCGACGCATCACTTTAAGCTCTGAAGATTTTGCACAAAGGCAAAGTCTTAAAAGTTTCCATAGGTGGAAAGACCTTAAAAGCAGATGCCTAACATACCTGTGCTAGTCTTTGCTGTGTGACTAGAATGAATGTGTAAAATGTGCATTCAGAAATGTTATGCGGGATGCCGAGAATTTAAGCCTTGCTTGAATTTTGGGATTTAGCATGATATGTGATATGGAAGTTATGCATTGGCAAGTCTCACCAGAAGTTTTGGAAGTCTTTTTTCAACCTCATTAGAAGTAGAAGCGCGTTCCACAGTATGGAGTCCTGAAAGTGGACATATGTTCCCCCAGATGTTGTTCATTTATGCGGTGGATTGGCCGATAGATATGCAGAAGCCAATTCCAGATGCCATGATGGGCGGTAGGGCTCAAACAGCCTGATCAAATAGCCTAGAACATGGTTGTGGACAGCTGTGTGTACATCATGATCTAGGACCAAGGTGGATATTGTGTCTAAGGTCACAAATAAGCAGTACGGCATAATGTTGGTAGATTCATGGCTTGTTTAAAGATTTCTCAGAAAGCTTCATTATGATGGTGGAGTGGTGGTCTCAGTGAGACAACACCAAAGTGAGGGTCAAAACTATTTTTGTGGCAATAGGGAGAAGGAGATGTCCAGGGGTAGCTATAAAATATAAAAAGGAAACGTGGTGGCTATGTTCACATAGGTGTAAAGGTTTGATTGTTGTTGATGATAATACTAAGAGTGCACACCTTCTGAACTGGCATACTAGGAGAACTGCAAATTATGAAACAAATGACATTGTGTGTGAAAGGAGGAGGGAATGTGACCATGGAGTGGGCGAAGCCTAATGTCAAACAGTGACTGAGAACCCCTCCAAACTTCCCCAAAACAGAAACAAAAGCTTCTGAGTTTAGGACTGAGGTCAAAGGAAGTTTGCAAAGCCCATTAAGGAGACTTGCTAGACACAAGCTTCAAGTCAATTCTTTGAAAGGGTTTCTAGTGCACCTTTTGTTGTGCCATGTGATATCAGCTCTTCACTGGGAGACCTGTGATTAGAGACAATATTGTATTACCCATGGATGCACCATCAACATGTGGGTTGGCAGAGCTGTGATAGGTGGACGCATGCAGTCTGCCCAGGAAAAACATAAGGTAAAGGATCATCTCGTCCCACAAGCAGGATTTTTTAAATCTGACTATGCAAGAAAAGCTCATTTAGAAGTATCCAATTCTGAATTTGTCAGTATTGTGAAACGTGATGATAGATCTGACATAGCAAGCACCCAGTAAATGTACCAATTAAGCACTGTAGAGAATAGGAGCGATTGTAGAACAATGGAGGACTCCACAAATAATGATGGTTGGCACTGAAAGTAAATGACCTAGCTTGACTTGGTGAGTGGTTATTTCTCTTCATGGGACACCAATTAGTTATGGAGAGTGTTACAGTCCGTGGTCTCAAAAATGGCACAGAAGTTCAGAGATATCAGGGTGGACTTTTTCTTATACCCTGTGAGGTTAATAACTCTTCTTAGCTTGGTAATAACTATATCGCAACATGCAATGACTGAAAAAGACTCTGAAAGTTATTGATGTGAATAAATGAAAAAACTTTGTAGAGCACAAGATAGTGACATCACTGAATTTTCCTGATGCTAAAAAGCTGAGAGTGGGACCTCAGACAGTAGGTGGATGATCGTGACATGTCTACAGATTTCAGGGCCATTGTCTTGCATGGAAGTTCAGAGATGGGTCAATATTTGAACATAATCATAGGAATTACTTTGCTTTAAGGAAAGAACCCTAATGAAAGCAAGCTTATGTTCTGTAGGTAGTAGTCACCACCTGACCATATAAACATTTAAAAGACTGGTGGCATGTAAAATAATGGCTTTCCTAACATTTGTCTATTTCACAACTCAAATAAGTTATCAGATAATGATTGCCAATGATGGAGCATGGGGTCCTATCTTTTCATCTGGGGTCCGATGAATCTTTCTTCCCTGTTCCGAGTATTGACGAGATAAATGATGAAACCATTGAAATCGATTACAGTGTACCTCAATAGTCACACATTAAACCTCAGAGTCCAAATTAAAGTTTCAAAAGGCTTTATTACAGACCTGAAGCCAAAGATACATAGGTACAAAATCACCAATGGAGAGTTAAGGCGTCACACAATATTGACCCCTTAGCTGCCAGGCCTTTTACCCCTCAGGTGCCAAGCCTTTTTATGGCTGTTTGGGGCAGTTCGCGCTTAGGCCTTCATAACTTTTTGTTCACATAAGCTACCCACGCCAAATTTTTGTCCTTTTTTCCCAACATCCTAGGGATTCTAGAGATGAAAAGACTTTGTGGGTTCCTCTAAAGGAGACCAAGAAATTAGCCAAAATACATCAAAAATTTAGTTTTTTTCAAAAAATTTGAAAAAAGGGCTGCAGAAGAAGGCTTGTGGTTTTTCCCCTGAAAATGGCATCAACAAAGGCTTGCAATGCTAAAATCACCATCGTCACAGCTTTCAGGAACAGGCAGACTTGAATCAGAAAACCCAATTTTTCAACACAATTTTGGCATTTTACTGGGACATACCCTATTTTTACTATTTTTTGTGCTTTCAGCCTTGTTCCAGTTAGTGACAGAAATGGGTGCGAAACCAATGCTGGATCCCAGAAAGCTAAACATTTTTAAACCGTAGACAAAATTCTGAATTCAGCAAGGGGTAATTTGTGTAGATCTTACAGGGGTTTCCTACAGAAAATAACAGCTGAAATAAAAAAAATATTGAAATTGAGGTGAAAAAACAGCCATTTTTCTCCACGTTTTACTCTGTTTTTCCTGCAATGTCAGATTTTTTAAAGCAATATGCCGTTACATCTGCTGGACTTTTCTGGTTGCGGGGATATATAGGGCTTGTAGTTTCATCAAGAACCCTAGATAGCCAGAGCCAATAAATGAGCTGCACTTTGCAATGGGTTTCTATACTGGGTATACAGCAATTAATTTGCTGAAATATAAAGAGTGAAAAATACGTATCAAGAAAACCTTTGTATTTCCAAAATGAGCACAAGATAAGGTGTCGAGAAGCAGTGGTTATTTGCACATCTCTGAATTCTGGGGTGCCCATACTAGCATGTGAATTACAGGGCATTTCTCAAATAGACATCTTTTTTACACACTGTCTTACATTTGGAAGGACAAATGTAGAGAAAGACAAGGGGCAATAACACTTGTTCTATTATTCTGTGTTCCCCCAAGTCTCCAGATAAAAATGGTGCCTCACTTGCGTGGGGAGGCTTAATGTTTGGGACAGGAAACGCAACATGGACACATCACATTTTTACATTGAAATCTGACATGTTTTTTGCAAAGTGCCTAGCTGTAGATTTTGGCCGCTAGCTCAGCCGGCACCTAGGGAAACCTACCAAACCTGCGCATTTTTTTAAACTAGACACGTAGGGGAATCCAAGATGAGGTGACTTATGGGGCTTTCACCAGGTTCTGTTACCCAGAATCACTTGCAAACCTCAAAATGTGGCCAAAAAAACACTTTTTCCTCACATTTTGGTGACAGAAAGTTCTAGAATCTGAGGGGAGCCACAAATTTCCTTCCACCCAGCGTTACCCCAAGTCTCCCGATAAAAATGGTACCTCACTTGTGTGGGTAGGCCTAGCGCCTGCAACAGGAAATGCCCCCAAAACACAACCTGGACACATCACATGTTCCCAAAGAAAACAGAGCCGTTTTTTTCAAAGTGCCTAGCTGTGGATTTTGGCCGCTAGCTCAGCCGCCACCTAGGGAAACCTATCAAACCTGCTCATTTTTGAAAACTAGACACCTAGGGGAATCGAAGAAGGGATGACTTGTGGGGCTCTCACCAGGTTCTGTTACCCAGAATCCTTTGCAAACCTCAAAATTTGGCCAAACAAATAATTTCTCCTCTCATTTCAGTGACAGAAAGTTCTGGAATTTGAGGGGAGCCACAAATTTCCTTCCACCCAGCGTTCCCCCAAGTCTCCCAATAAAAATGGTACCTCACTTGTGTGGGTAGGCCTAGCACCCGTGACAGGAAATGCCCCAAAACACAACTTGGACACATCACATTTTCCCAAAGAAAACAGACCTGTTTTTTGCAAAGTGCCTAGATGTGGATTTTGGCCTTTAGCTCAGCCGGCACCTAAGGAAACCTACAAAACCTGAGCTTTTTTAAAAACTAGACAGCTAGGGGAATCCAGGATGGGGTGACTTGTGGGGCTCTCACCAGGTTCTGTTACCCAGAATCCTTTGCAAACCTCAAAATGTGGCAAAAAAACACTTTTTCCTCATATTTTGGTGACAGAAAGTTCTGGAATCTGAGAGGAGCCACAAATTTCCTTCCACCCAACATTCCCCCAAGTTTCCCAATAAAACTGGTACCTCACTTGTGTGGGTAGTCCTAGTGCCCACGACAGGAAATGCCCCAAAACACAACGTGGACATATCACATTTTCCCAAAGAAAACAGACCTGTTTTTTGCAAAGTGCCTAGATGTGGATTTTGGCCTCTAGCTCAGCCGGCACCTAGGGAAACCTACCAAACCTGCGTATTTTGGAAAATTAGACACCTAGGGGAATCCAAGATGGGGTTACTTGTGTGGCTCTTACCAGGTTCTGTTACCCAGAATCCTTTGCAAATCTCAAAATTTGGTCCAAAAAACACTTTTTCCTTACATTTCGGTGACAGAAATGTCCTTCTACCCAGCATTCCCCCAAGTCTCCCGATAAAAATGGTACCTCACTTGTGTGGGTAGGCCTACTGCCCGTGAAAGGAAAGGCCCCAAAACACTATCTGGACACATCAAAATGATCAAATACAAAGCTACTTGTTTTTGTGGAGGGGGCGGGCTCCTGCGTTTTTTGTCCCGGGCTCAGCAGCCATCTAGGGAAACCTACCAAACCCAGACATTTCTGAAAACTAGACAACCGAGGGAGCCCAGGGAGGTGTGACTTGCATGGATCCCCCAATGTTCTCTTACCCAGACTCCTCAGCAAATCTCAAATTTAGCTAAAAAATCACATTTCCCCCACATTTCTGTGTGGGATCAACGCACTGAGACAAATTTCCTGCCACCCAACTTTCCCCTCAGTCTCCTGGTAAAAATGATACCTCACTTGTGTAGGTGGGCCAAGTGCCTGTGACAGGGAAGAGCCAAAAACATGTCGAAATTGAGGGGGAACCAAAGCGGGTCCAAAAGGGCAGTTTGAAAAAAAACATTTTCAGGCTGACAAGTGCAGCAGACTTTTTATTGGTATAGATGAGACAATGCTGGGTGGTAGGAATTTTGTGGATTCATGCATTGGGTTTCTGGAAGGTTCCATCACAAAAATGTGGGAAAAATTTGTGATTTTCAGCAAAGTTGGAGGTTTGCAGGGCATTGTGGGTAAGAAAGTGGTGCAGGGTGCATGTGAAGCACACCCCCCTGGAATCAATCAGATGTTTAGTATACAGATGTGTCTAGTTCTTGTGGATTTTTCTACATGGCAGCGTTCCAAAGTCCAAAAAGTGCACCCCTCACCATTCCAAGTGGGACGATTTTAAGAGTTAGCCAAGCTCTCATGGCCCAAATGTAAAACCAAAACCCAAAATAATCAAATGTCCTCTTGAAGGGGTAATTGCCCTTCCTGCCCACGGTGGGCAGAACAACTTTGGCTCCTCTAATTTTGAAAATAAAATCTTCCCAGGTCTCTGGTGGGCTTTTTGCCCCCCTTGGGGGCAGATGGGCCTTCCAAAAACAGGCTGATCTTCCCCCAAAGTGGGTAGATATGGCTAACAGTAATGTGCCCCCATGGGGAGCAACCCTTGCCCAAGGGGCCACCCCCCAAACAAAACACACACATACACACACCCCAATCCCTGGTGCTTAAGTGGTTTCTGCCCCCCTGGGGGCAGATCGGCCTAATAGAAATAGGCCGATCTTCCCCTAACAGGAGCAGAAATAGCCTAAAATGAATTTGCCCCCCTAGGGGAGCAACCCTTGCCTAAGGAGTCGCTCTCCTTGCGTGAAATTGGCGGAAAAAAAAAAATGTCCCGGTGCCTAGTGGTTTCTGCCCCCAGTCTATTAAAAATAGGCCGGTCTGCCCCCAAGGGGGGCAGAAATGGCATAAATACAATTTGCCCCCCTATGGGAGCGACCCTTGCTTAACAGGTCGCTCCCCATACATAAAAACATAAAGTAAATACAAAATATATATATGCCTGGTGTCTAGAGGTTTCTGCCCCCCGGGGGCAGATTGGCCTAATTATAATAGGCTGATCACCCCAAGGGGGGCAGAAATGGCCTGAAAATAATTTGGCCCCCTGGGGAGCGGCCATCGCCAAGGGGCCGCCCCCCTCATGACAATTACAACAACAACAAAATTCTCTGGGGTCTAGTGGGCATTTCTGCTGCCCGATCACATTGCCGTCGGGCAGCAGAAATGCTTGCAGAGACATGAAAGGAAAGGAAAGGCCTTTCCTTTCATGCCACTGCCGGCCCCCTCCTCCCGGGCGGAAGAGAAATGCTAAGGATTTCTCTTCCAAGCGCGATGGGAGGTGACCTCTGATGAGTTCAGCATGCGATCGTGTGCTGATCCGTCCAGCCCTGCCCTGGGGGGTAGGAGGGGCCCTCGGGGTGAGCACTAGCGCTTTCCCCGAGGGCCAGTACCTGGACGGAATGGTTACGTCCGTGGCGTCTGAGCGGCGCTGCCACGGACGTAACCATTACGTCCACGGCGGGGAAGGGGTTAAATCCAAAAGCAACAAATAAAAGACCAAAACTTCCATAGCAACAATACAGAAAATCAGGAATAGTACTTGATGCCTGGATTCTAAAAGTAAGTTCTCTTTCCTAACCATTGAGTCTAGCTCCTAAATTATTCCAATACTATAGTAATATCTGAGGAGGGTTAGCAAACAGAACTTCAGTAGAAGATTCCGTCTAAGAGAGGTGCAGTGGCATAAAGCCACATAGAAAGTATGAGGTCTATATCTCAAAAAGACCGCTGTGAGCAAGGGGTAGAGAGAGTCTGAGTCCCTGGCCAGCTAAACTACTCTTAAATCTTGGTTTTTCCAGGTGTGATGACAAAATGACAAAAAGTCTCACTTGAAAAACAAAACTGCGAGGCAGTTAGAATTAATGATTCAGTCTTCGAAAGCCTTTAACGCCCGCCCTTGAGACAACCTAGCATTCAGGAATCTCAAAAGCTATAGCTACCGGTGCCAATGTACTCTTTCATCTGGTCGTGTTCTCTTAGACCCTCTTATCTCTCATGCACAACTAGCTCCTTGTTAATTTCAGCACATGCAGCTTTGGAAAAACAAGTTTCACGTTGAGGATTAGAACATACAAAAAGAATGTGGCCTTCACTCTGACAAACTAAAATGAACACAAATATACTTTAGTTCAATATGTTTTAAATGGGTAACTTGTTGAATATAAAAAGATTATAAAAAATAACATTTCTAAAAATACTATAACACTGACATTCTAACAAGCGAGTAATAATGTGGCTTGCACGAACACTAACTTTCATTGTGCACTTTTACTAATACATGTCAGTGCACTATGTTTAATCATTTTACATGTTACATAAGGAAAATAGCCACCCCTTCTTCTTCATGTTTTAGGAAGCATAATGGCACAGCCAGGTCTTGCTCCTGCACTAATGAACCAACAATTTGGAAGGTAAGAATAAAAAGGAGCAGTCACTCATCTCAACTTTCAATAAACTTGGTCTGGCTATGAATAATTTGTTTTCTGGTAGCAATGTTACATTCTAAAATTACTATTTTGGTCTGTATTTAATGTAGTCTAAGGGGTGATTACAGACAGCCATGCACGTTAAAGCCTTTCAATGTATTCAGAGGTTGAAGGGCAGCCAGTGGAGTCTCTTTAACACCAAACTGAATGATAGCCAGGAATCTTGCAACTATGTTTTGGATCACTTGTAGATTAAATAGCCTTTTACATAAATAAATTAGTGAAGCTTTCATAGCTCTATATGGTTCTGAGGTTCTGCCACAAGAGTCTCAATATGGCAGTTTCTATCCATTTCCATAACAGGAATCCAGATTACTCCCAAGGTGTTTACTAATATTAGTGGATCACAGTATGTGCTCTGACCACAATAATTTTTCTGAGTTTAACCTTGGATGCAATTAAGAGGGACTCTGATGGGGGGCGTGGTCTGGCCGCGATCCATGATGGCAGCCTCAGAGCCGAGCTCCGTGAGGCGACGGGCCGCGCGACGAGGGCGGCGGCGCTGGGGGCGCACCAGAGGGCCCCCGAACACGGATGGTATCCGTGAGGTGGTCGGGAACAGCGGGAGGCCGGCGCTCGCGGCACGGGGGGCCTGCCCTCCCCAAGGACACCGAGCGGACGAGGAGGATGAGACTGAGGCCCGCGGCAGGACCTCAAGCTGCGGCCTCAAGTGCAGAGATACCCCGGCGCGGAGAGGCGCGTCCCCCGGAGGAGACCACGGGTGAGAGACGCGCCCCTCCGTTCACGTTTGCACCTCTGCGACGGCACTGCCACAGTCCCCGAAGCTGACGAGCGGCGGGGCCCCGCCCACCCTTCCTTCTTTGCCGATCAGTGCCGGAGGGGGAGAACAGGACTAACCAGTGCAGCGGCCTAAAACAAGCGGAGGCCCGGCGTTGGTGACACATCTACCGGTGCCCCCCCCTTCTCCCCTTCTCCACCTTGGGGAGCCCCCCGACTCCCTTCTCCTGCCAGGCTGGAGACTGAAGGCCCCATCATCGGAGCTCCGAGGATGGCTGCCCCCACCCCCTAACCCTATACCCAGCAAAGGAGGCCCCCGGGAACGGCAGAAGCCCCACGGAGGGCAGAGACACGAGGTCAACGGAGACAGAGCCGGTGAGGAGGGGGAGCACAAGGGGGTGGGGGAGGTGAGTGAACGAGGAGAAGGACGAGGGGGAGTAGAAGAAGAGAAGCACAGTAATGAACAGTGAAAGAGGGAAAACGGCCGGGAGTGGATCAGAGGAAGAAAAGACAAAAAACAAAAAAGAAAACAACACCAAATAGGAACAGAGACAAACAAAAAAGGGAAAAAATTGTTTTAAAATAAAATAAAAGTAAAAGGAACAATAATACATTAAAAATAAAAGCGAAAAGACATCACTAACCCCAACAGAGTTAGAACCACTAAGGCACAGAGCGCAAGGAGGTCCAAGAGTTGCAACGGACTCAGGTAACAACGCAAAAAAGGTGGGGAGTAACCAAAGACAATAGTAGTGACACAGGAACAACGCAAATAAAGCATAAGCGGGAGAGGGGAGTGATAGACAGAGGGGAGGTGAGAGAGAAGAGAGGACGCCCGGAGATACCCACACCAGTGCCTTCAAGCGGCCAGGAAGTCAGCCCGGGAGGGCGCACCCCGTCCTCTCCCTTCCCCCCCTTACCCCTCCTCTCTCTCCTCGGATCCACGGACCCCCAGGCCAACACGGGGGCTAGAGAGCAGCAAGAAGCCTCATCCTTACACGGTTCTGACATGGCCCAGTGTGACATCACCTGTCACAGAGTCAGTACCAAGATCCTCCCCCTGCTCACACTTTGAGCCGCCTGCTCCCTGAGGTCGTCCTAAGAAGTCAATTGGTACCCGCTTGAATCTACTGACTATTCAGAGTCCTTACCCCCCAACCCTTCCTCCTCTGCTGCCCTCACATCCATGCTAGTTCCCCTAACTGAGACACAGGCAGGCACCCTCCGGACCCTCATCAGCACGGGGAAACCTGCAATGCCCAGAGGCAAGACAGCGGTTTTGGAAAATGGGTTATTGGTAAGGGTAGGTAGGTATCTACACTTAGCAATAGGCCACTAACCTCCACTAAGGTCCAGTTAGGTCTCAGTAAATTAACCCCAGCTCAACCCTTGGTAGCTTGGCAACGAGCGTCAAGGCTTAACTTAGGAGACAGAGTGTAAAGCATTCAAATATCACAAAACAGTAATTAAATAAAACACAGGAAACAGTTTAAAAATCCGAAACCAATTTATAGAAATAGATTATATTTTTATCTTTAAAATGACACCAAAACGAATAAAATCGGATAAGGGGAACCGGAGATATGAATTTTTAAAGAACAGTGGCCTAGAAACATAAAGCGCCAATCGGGTCATCTGGTTGCACCTCGACCGGGGCTAAGTCAAAGTTTAAGGCCGACCGCGATGGAGCCCTGCTCGGCTACAGGCCGCGGGAGGCCTCGGTTAAAAGTTTACCTTCACACTTAGGTGGTCATTACAACCCTGGCGGACGGTGTTAAAGCGGCGGTAAGACCGCCAACAGGCCGGCGGTAAAAAAATGGGAATTACGACCGTGGCGGAAACAGCCAACAAAGACAGCCACTTTAACACTCCGACCGCCACGGCGGTACAGACAAACAGCTTGGCGGTCACCTCCAACAGACAGGTGGGAGACAATGTACCGCCCACAGTATCACAACCTACCAATCCGCCACCTTTTCCGGGGCGGATTCACCGCGGATAAAAACACGGCGGAAACAGCCATTTCAAAGGGAAACGCTCACCTCTACACACTCCATGAGGAACGAGGACACCATGGAACCGGAACTCAAAATTCTTCCTGCAATAGTCTTCCTGCTCCTATACGACCATCAGATAGAAATACAACAGGCACCTCAGGGGGAAGGGAAGGAGGGGCACCTCAGCCGGATAAGTGCACCACGCCAGATCCACGACGGGGCTCCATGCCCATTGATGTATCCTGGGGAGTGCAAAGCCACAGTCTCTCAAGTCTCTACAGTGGGTGGGTTGCCCACTGTACCATCCTGGGGAGTGCAAAGCCACAGTCTCTCAAGTCTATACAGTGGGTGGGTTGCCCACTGTACCATCCTGGGGAGTGCAAAGCCACAGTCTCTCAAGTCTCTACAGTGGGTGGTTTGCCCACTGTACCATCCTGGGGAGTGCAAAGCCACAGTCTCTCAAGTCTCTACAGTGGGTGGTTTGCCCACTGTAACATCCTGGGGAGTGCAAAGCCACAGTCTCTCAAGTGGATAACAGTCTCCACTGGTTCTGGAGGGGGACTGGTGCCCAGAGTGCTTCATCCTGTTAAGGACAGACGGAGTGGATGCATGTCTCCTCTGGTTCTGGAGGGGGACTGGTGCCCAGAGTGCTTCATCCTGTTAAGGACAGACGGAGTGGATGCATGTCTCCACTGGTTCTGGAGGGGGACTGGTGTCCAGAGTGCATCACTCTCCCCGTGACGGTCCCAGTTGCATCACTGCCCCTGCTGCTCATGGGCTAGCGGTGCTTGAGTTGGCGGTCCTTGCCCTGTTCAGCGGCCTTTGCCCTGTTCAGCGGTGCTTGCCCTGTTCAGCGTTGCTTGCCATGGCGGTCTTTGCCCTGTTCAGCGGTGCTTGAGTTTGCAGTTTCGGACCTGTTCAGCGGTCTTTGCCCTGTTCAGCGGTGCTTGCCATGGCGGTCTTTGCCCTGTTCAGCGGTGCTTGAGTTGGCGGTCCTTGCCCTGTTCAGCGGCCTTTGCCCTGTTCAGCGGTGCTTGCCCTGTTTAGCGTTGCTTGCCATGGCGGTCTTTGCCCTGTTCAGCGGTGCTTGAGTTTGCAGTTTCTGACCTGTTCAGCGGTCTTTGCCCTGTTCAGCGGTGCTTGCCATGGCGGTCTTTGCCCTGTTCAGCGGTGCTTGAGTTGGCGGTCCTTGCCCTGTTCAGCGGTCTTTGCCCTGTTCAGCGGTGCTTGCCCTGTTCAGCGGTGCTTGCCATGGCGGTCTTTGCCCTGTTCAGCGGTGCTTGAGTTGGCAGTTTTTGACCTGTTCAGCGGTCTTTGCCCTGTTCAGCGGTGCTTGCCATGGCGGTCTTTGCCCTGTTCAGCGGTGCTTGAGTTGGCAGTTTCTGACCTGTTCAGCGTTGCTTGCCATGGTGGTCCTTCATTGCCAAGCTGGGCTGGGGCTGGCGGTCCTTCATTGTGCAGCTGGGCTGTGGCTGCCGGGGCCCTCCTGGGCAGCTGGGCTGTGGCTGGCAGTGGCCTCCTGGCCAGTGACGATCGTGCTGCCCTCCTGGGCACTGACTCTGGCGGTGGCCTCCTGGCCAGTGACGTGCTACCCTCCTGGGCACTGACTCTGGCGGTGGCCTCCTGGCCAGTGACGATAGGGCTGCCCTCCTGGGCACTGACTCTGGCGGTGGCCTCCTGGCCAGTGACGATGGGGCTGCCCTCCAGGGCACTGACTCTGGCGGTGGCCTCCTGGCCAGTGACGATGGGGCTGATGGTGGCCTCCTGGGCAGCGGGGATGATGGCGGTCTTCTCCGCCGTGCTACTCCTCCCAGACTTTGGCGATTTCTTCTGCCCCTTCCCCACCTTGGGAGGAGTCACAGCTGAGTGGACACTCCCACCGGGACCCTTGTGAGCGGCTTTGCTGGCTGGTGTCTTCCACCACTCCCGCCGGGCACTGTCCAACTTCTGGTGCTTCACAGGGGGGGGACTGGCTGTGCTGTGGCTCTGTGTCACACTGGCTGCCCTGGTGCCCGGTGCACTCCACATACCTCTAACAACAGGCACCACTGGTCCCGGAGATTTTTTGGCTGAGGTGCTAGTACGGGACCTATGAATTGGGGGGGGTGGGGTGGAAGAGGTCAAGCTTGGTCAGGAAAAGTTTCTTAGGAACACTGGGATGGGTAGCTGGAGGGGGTCTGGGAGTGAAGAGGAGGTGGTTGTAGGAGGTGTAACTTTTGTGGCTTTGGGTGCAGGTGCATGCGCTGGAGGCTGTCGTGAGGTGGATGGCTGTTAGGTGGGTGTGTGCCTGCGTTTGTGTACTTTTGGAGGGGGCGTCACAGACACACTGGGAGAGGACACAGGGGACGTGTAAATGGTAGTGGGGGTGGTGAGTGCAGGTGAGCGGGGTGTGGTGGTGGGTGTCCTGGTGCGGGACCTAGTGGCTGTAGTGGTAGTGCATGCAGGTGAGACTGTAGACGAGACTGGGAGGGAGGAGGGAGACGACGAGGAGGGGGACACAGTGGAGGCAATGGATGTTGCTGTGTCTGTATGTGTGTGATGCTTGCGTGAGTGCCTGTGGGATGTGTGGTGCTTATGTTTGCCTGAGCTTCCCTTGTGTGTTGACGTGTGTGCATGCTGGTCTGATGGTGTGCTTGGGATAGGCTGGGGTACAGGGGATTGTGTCTGGGTGGAGGAAGTTGGAGGGGGGAGGCTAGACACAGGGACAATGGCTGCCATCAGTGCTGAGGCCAGAGTTTGCAGGGTTCGATGAAGGGCAGCCTGACCAGAATGAATGCCCTCCAGGAATGCATTTGTGTGTTGCAACTCCATTTCTACACCCTCGATGGCATTCAAAATGGTAGACTGCCCAACAGTGAGTGACCTGAGGAGGTCAATGGCCTCCTCACTGAGGGCAGCAGAGGTGACAGTGGCAGGGGCTGAGGTGCCTGGGGCGAAGGTGATGCCCACCCAACTGGGTGAGCGGGCACGGGGCGAAGGCTGAGGGGCTACTGGGAGGGCGGTGCTGGTAGGGGGGTTGGCGGCTGTACCTGTAGAAGTGGGGGGGGCACAGATTTTGCCGCCACCACAAGGGAGCTTCCATCGGAGGATGAGTCCGTGTCGCTGGTTGCAGATCCTGTGACCGCCATGAAGCTCCCCTCGCCCTCCGTCCCACTGGTGTATTCCGAGTCCATGGTGTGGCCCTCCATGGCCATGTGGGATGCAGTTCCCTCGTGCTCCGGTGCCACTGTACCTCCGCCTGATGATGCTGATGCACACAAGAACAGGGAGACCACAAAAGGGGGGGGGACGACAGAAGAAAGACAGGTTGAGTGCATGGATTACTGCTACCGTTGGTGGACAATACAGACACAGCAGCCCCCTGCACTACGCCGCGCTGTTGGGCTCTACAGATGCAGTACCTGGGATATGGCCTACATGGCTATGGTGGACATCTGCACACATAGATGACAAAGGGGCATGTATACCTGTACTTTGAACTCTACAGAGGTGGGGTGGAGTGCCACATGGCCTGCATTACGGAGGGGCCTAGCCTACGGAACTCGCCCTGGCCTAGGGGAACCCACAGCCCTCCTCCCCCACCCAGACACCTTCACTGCACGCAAAGTCCGCAGAATGATGTTGTACTCACCCCCTTGTGTCTGCTGTGATGCCCTCAAGCGCCCATCCAACTCAGGCCACCGCCAGGATCCGGAACATCATGGGGGTCATGGTGCGACGGGCAACCCTCCCACGTTGGGAGGCCATTCCCAGCTGAGCCTCCGCCGTCTTCTTGCTCCAGCGGCAAATGTCCTCCCATCTTTTACGGCAGTGGGTGCTCCGTCTGTGGTGGACCCCCAGGGTCCGGACGTCCTTGGTGATGGCACGCCAAATATCCTTCTTCTGGTGGGCGCTGACCTACATGAAATGTACAGGGGAAGAAGAGAAGTCATTAGCAACTGCACCGTCGAAGTGAGTGGCCCACATCCCTAGCCTTGCCATGTGGCACATGCATTCACAGTCCTTCATGCACGCAGAACTTTGGTCCCTTCCTTCTTACAACCAGCCCTCTACACTCAGGCATAGCCCATACAACGTGCTCCCTGTGTACTTACCTGTTGGTCTGGAGGACCGTAGAGTAGCGTGTACTGGGGGAAGACCCCGTCCACGAGCTTCTCCAACTCCTGTGCAGTGAAGGCAGGGGCCCTTTCCCCAGACGCACGAGCCATTGTCTCTCACAGACCGGGGTCACAGCAGCACTTGTAGTGTAGGTCCTCTCCTGTCGAAGATCAGGTATCGAGTGATTCAACAGATAGAAAATGGCGGTGACGTCCGCGGCGGTGACGTCCGCGGCGGTGCGTATCATCACCGCCGGCGCACTTCGTCATTGGCTCCTGGGACCCATAGGGTCCAATGTTAACCAATGCAGCATTGCGCCGCGGTCTTCGTCCGCCTACCGCGACGGTGTACAACGCCAGCGCAGTTACCTCACATCCCATTGTTCCAGTTTAGAGGTCAGGCAGCCACCATTTCAGGGGCCCACATGGCTTCATTTTCAACTGCGTCACACATACCTAGGCCTAGACTCAACACACAGACAGGCAACTTTTTGGATTATGTTTCGTGTTCTGTGTAGACTGTGGGTACATACCTCTGAGTTGTTTGACTCTGTGGTCGCTGTTGTCCTTCCTAGGCACCGTCCGCTGGGACATGTGAGGAGATGGCGGAATCCTCCGGTATACCGACCGCTGGTGGACCTGTTGACAATGGAGGAGCGACATTTAATCATCACCTACAGGTTTGACCGTGCCACAATCCAGGAACTGTGTACCCAGTTGGAGCCTGACCTGATGTCAGCAATCCGCCATCCCACAGGGATCCCCCCTCAAGTGCAAGTGCTATCAGTGCTCCATTTCCTTGCAAGTGGGTCATTTCAAACAACAGTGGCCATGGCATCAGGGATGTCCCAGCCTATGTTTTCCAACGTGTTGTCCAGAGTGTTGTCTGCCCTTCTGAAACATGCAGAGCTACATCGTTTTCCCTCAGGTGGAGAATTTGGCTACAGTTAAAGGTGACTTCTATGCCCTTGGACATATCCCTAACATCATAGGTGCCGTTGATGGGACCCATATAGCTCTGGTCCCCCCCCACAGGAGTGAACAGGTGTACAGGAACCGGAAGAGTTATCATTCAATGAATGTACAGATGGTATGTTTGGCAGACCAGTACATCTCCCAGGTAAATGCTATGTTCCCTGGCTTAGTGCATGACGCCTACATCCTGCGGAATAGCAGCATCCCTTATGTGATGGGTCAACTCCAGAGGCACCGGGTGTGGCTATTAGGGGACTCTGGTTACCCCAACCTGTCATGGCTACTGACCCCTGTGAGGAATCCCAGGACCAGGGCAGAGGAACGCTACAATGAAGCCCATGGGCGGACTAGGAGGGTGATCGAATGCACCTTCGGCCTCCTGAAGGCCAGGTTCAGGTGCCTCCATATGACAGGTGGTTCCCTATTCTACTCACCAAGGAAGGTGTGCCAGATCATCGTGGCCTGCTGTATGCTTCACAATCTGGCTTTGCGACGACAGGTGCCTTTTCTGCAGGAGGATGGTCCAGATGACGGTGTTGTGGCAGCTGTGGAGCCTGTGGACAGTGATGAGGAGGAAGCAGAGGAAGAAGACATTGACAACAGGGACTCAGTTATCCAGCAATATTTCCAGTGACACACAGGTGAGAACACATTCATGCCTACTACAAGTACTTTCACACTTCTACCTCTATCCTGTCTGTCGATTTCAACCAGTATATGGTAACTGAGTTGTACATTTCCATTACGGTTTCACAGGTGTGGTTACCAATGTGTGTCATCTGCTTAGATTCCTCATGGACTTGAGATGTGTGACATAGGTATGTTGACATTACATTTGAGAACGGATTTTTTCACTGTCATTGCTAATACACATTTTCATAATCACAGACTGACTCCAGATTGTTTTGTGCCTCAAGGGTGTTTATTGAAGTGCTAAATATTGGAGGGGGGTGGTAAAATGGTGATGGGTGATGGCGGAGGAATGTCCATGGCAGAGTCCAATCTATTAGTCTCACAGGTGCACTGCCCATATGGGCATAGGAAGTGGAGCTGGGGCAGTTCCAATATGGACAGGGTTACAAAGTGGGACAGTGGGATGACAATCAGGGTGGTCTCATTTCTTGGCGGGGGTCTTGGCATCGTGCTCTGTCCTGTTCCTGGATCTCAGGGACCGCTTGCAGGGTGGTTCTCCGTCTGCAGGGGGTGGGGTGCTGGTGTGGTGGTCCTGTGTCGGTGCCTCCTGTCCACTAGCGCCGGCGGAGGTGGTGGGCAGTTCTTCGTCCATGCTAGTGTCAGGGGCCCCTTGGAGTGCCACAGTGTCCCTCCTGGTGTTAAGTATCTCCTTCAGCACCCCTACGATGGTGCCCAGGGCGGTGCTGATGGTTCTGAGTTCCTCCCTGAAGCCCATATACTGTTCCTCCTGCATGCGCTGGGTCTCCTGAAACTTGGCCAGGACCGTTGCCATCGTCTCCTGGGAGTGGTGGTATGCACCCATGATGGAGGAGAGGGCCTCGAGGAGAGTGGGTTCCCAAGGCCTGTCCGCCCCCTGTCGCACAGCAGCCCTCCCAGTTCCCCTGTGTTCCTGTGCCTCCGTCCCCTGGACCGTGTGCCCACTACCACTGCCCCCAGGTCCCTGTTGTTGTTGGGGTGGTGGGTTATCCTGGGTTCCCTGTAGTGGTGGACACACAGCTGATTGACGTGTCCTGGGTACGGAGGTATGGGCCTGCTGGGTGGGTGCTGTGCTGGTGTTACCAGAGGGTGGAAGGTCTGTGGTGGCCTGTGACTGGGTGTGGGGAACCGACTGTCCCGAGGCCCACGATGGTCCGGGCTGGTCATCTTGATCCAGTTGGACAGAGCTGCTGTCATCACTGTGGGCCTCTTCCGTGGGTGGGGTAGAGATGTCTGGACCCTCCTGTCTGGTGACGTTGGGTAGTGGTCCTACAGGGGTATAAAAGCATGATTATTGCATCTGTGTGTGTCATGGTGTGCAATGGGTGGGTGAGCGTGTACCCCAATGCTAGCATTCCTGTGTGGGACCTTGTGTGATGATGGTTGAGGGGGGTGTTATGGGTATGTGCAGTGGGCATGCTTTAGTGATGGGTGTCCATGCTTTGTTGTGTCATGCAGGGCTTGGTGTTGGGATGGGTGGTTTGTGGTAGTAGTACATTAGTAAGGAGTTGGAGTGATAGGAGAGGGGGTGAGGGTGGGGGTCTGTGATTGCATGCAGGTAGGGTGGGGGATATGATAGTTAAGATGTGACTTACCAGAGTCCATTCCTCCACCGACTCCTCCGAGGCCCTCAGGATTCATAATAGTCAAGACCTGCTCCTCCCATGTTGTTAGTTGTGGGGGAGGAGGTGGGGGTCCACCGCTAGTCCGCTGTACCGCGGTGTTGTGCCTGGAGACCACGGAACGCACCTTCCCCCGTAGGTCGTTCCACCTCTTCCTGATGTCGTCCCGATTTCTTAGGTGCTGTCCCACTGCGTTGACCCTGTCGACTATTCTTCGCCATAGCTCCATCTTCCTAGCTATGGAGGTGTGCTGCACCTGTGATCCAAATAGCTGTGGCTCTACCCGTACGATTTCCTCCACCATGACCCTGAGCTCCTCCTCCGAGAACCTGGGGCATCTTTGCCGTGCCATGGGGTGGTGTAGGTGATGTGTGGGGTGGTGTATGTGGTGATGAGTGTGGTGATATGTAGTGGTGTGTGGTGTTTTGTGCGTGGAAGTTGTGTGGGTGATGGTGTTGTGTGCCTCCGTATGGTGGGGTTGTCTCTGCTGTGCTGTCTCTCTGGCCTTCGTCTAAATTTTTGGTCGTAGGGGTTTGTGGGTGATGTGGGTGTGTGTTTTATATAGTATTGATTGTGTGGGAGTGGTGTGTGTATGTCTATCAGGTGTGTGTATTTCAAATTGTCGAATGTGGCGGTGTTTTGGAGATGTGTGTGTATTTTGAGTGCGGCGGTGTGTACCGCCAATGGAATACCGCGTTTGAAAGACCGCCGCGTGGATTCGTGGGTCGTGATAGCATGGGCGTGTTTCTGTTGGCGTGACGGTGGAGAATTTGTTTTCGCCAGTTTATCACTGACCTTTGGTGTGGCGGACTTGTGTGGGTGTCTGAATTTTGTCGGATTCCGAGATGTGGGTCATAATAGCTGTGGCGGAATTTCGCGGCGGTGTGTTGGCGGTCTTCTGCACGGCGGGAAGAGGCTTTTACCGCCAATGTTTTAATGACCCCCTTAGTCTCTTTTTCGAAGATTTTCTTTAGCGGGACGAACCTGCCAGTCCAATCCGACCTCCTGGAGCCCTTCTCCGGATACGCGATGCGGGAATCCTCGGTGGAGATTTTTACCTTCGGACTTAGTTGTTTTTTCGAGGTGAAAATCCTTCGACCGGGGTAAACCAGGATCTTGATCCGACGTCCATGGAGCCCTCCTCGGATACGCTGGCTGGAAGGTCCCGGTCAACTTTTTACCTTCGGACTTAGTCTTTTTTTCAGAGATTTTCTTTACCGGGACGAACCAGCAAATCAGGCCGGGTCGCGGTTGAGGCAAGTCGGCTAGAGTTGCCGCGGCGGTTCGGTCCCTCTATGGAGCTTTTTTACAAAACTTCTCCAAAGTTCTCCAAACTTCTGGGGCTTCTCCCAGATGTCCTTTTAAGGTTCTTTTGAGGTCCACAGCTCACCCCAAGGGTCCAGAAGTTCTGAGATGGTCCTTGGGGGGTGCGGACTACAACTCCCAGAATGCACCTGGCGCAAACTCCTTTTGGCCACTGGGCAGTGGCCAGCTGGTTGATTTCTTCAGGAGTTGGTGCAGGGGACTCTGGTTAGCAATTTTTCACCTGTAGCAAACAGGGAGTCCCTCCTTGAACCAGTTGAAGCCAGGCAAAGTCCTTCTTGTGGTGAAGCCCAAGTGTGCAGCTGGTGCAGTCCTTCTGAGTGCAGGTTCCAGGTGCAGGCCAGGGGTCCAGCAGGGCAGTCCTTCTTCTCCTTTGGTTCTTCCTTGTTGGAATCTGATGGGGATCTGAGGTGTGGGTGCAGGTATGCCAGTTTTATCCTTGCTCCTGGGTGAAAAGCAGGGGGGTCCTGGTTCTCCAATCAGGTGCAGGTCCTTCCCCCTGTGATGACCACTTCCTGGGAAGTGTGGAAAAAATCAATCCCAGGAGGCAACGACCTCCAAAAATCCATCATGACTGAATTTGATTTTTGGAGGTTACATCTGGCTGAGCCCACCCACTGGTGTGGCTAAAAATCATAAACAAACCCCTCTCCTGCCCTCTCCTAATCTAATCAAGGGGGCACCTAGTTGTCTGGGGTTGCAGGATGTGGGGGTGTTGCTGGTTGCTCCAAATGTCCTTCTCTGCCTTTGAAGACCAGTTTGGCAGCCCTCCCCCTTCCTGCCTCACCATCTGCTGAGGGGAGATTCCCTCCCACAGGCACATTCCTTTGTGTGAAGCCAGGCCACTTCACGCCTCATCAAGGTAGCCTGGCCAGGCTGCTAGAGGCTGGCCAATCAGAGCACAGCAGCAAAAACAATGCAGGGCTGAAATTGGCCACTTTTCAGGTAAAGTTTAAAACTCTTTACCTGAACAAGTTATATTAAATCCAACAACTGGAAGTTGTGGGATTTATTACAACAATTAATTTGATACCAAAGTCTTGGTATGCATCATTTAAGGAGACTTTAAAAATTAAAATAAAGTCTCCCCATTCTAGCCTATGAAGGCCATTTACTACAATGAGGGAAAAACGAATGTGGCTGTATTTACCTCACCAGGGCTTATAAAACTATTTTGACTTATATGTAAGAATAAGGTAGTTTAAGACTTTGGAACTACTTTAAATTCCAAAGTCGAATTTGCATATAACTTTAATTTAAAAGCAGCCAGCAAGGCAGGCCTGCCTTTAAAATGACACTGGGCACCTCAGCAGTGCACCTATGGGTGCACTACCTATGCTGTGGTCCCTAAACCTACATGCCCTACCATATACTAGGGACTTATAGGTAGGTTAACTTAGCCAATTATAATTAGCCTAATTTGCATATCCATTTTACACAGAGCACTGGCCCTGGGACTGGTAAGCAGTATCCAGGGCACAGCCAAGAGTCAGTAACCACCAGTACCTGTCCAAAAAGTGTAGGGGTGACCAGGGCAAAAAGGAGGACTTTCCTACACTGCCCCCCCCCACCCCAGATGAAAGGTGATGGGTACTAACCTACACCCTGGTAGTCCTCATCAGCTAAGTGGAAAAACCTGGAAAGGCCATCTGCATTGGCATGGGCAGTCCCAGGTCTGTGCTCCACTGTGAAGTCCATCCCCTGTAGGGAAATGGACCACCTTAACAGTTTTGGGTTCTCCCCCCTCATCTGCATCAACCATCTGAGAGGTCTGTGGTCAGTTTGTACACGGAAGTGAGTGCCAAACAAGTATGGCCTCAACTTCTTCAGGGACAAGACCACAGCAAAGGCCTCCCTCTCAATGGCACTCCATCTTTTCTCTCTGGGGAGTAGTCGCCTGCTGATGAAGGCGACTGGTTGATCTTGGCCCTCTTCATTAACTTGTGCTAACACTGCCCCAATCCCTTCCTCTGAAGCATCTGTTTGCACTATAAACTCCTTGCTATAGTCAGGGGCCAGTAACACTAGTGCTGAACACATAGCCTGTTTTAGGGTGTCAAAAGCTTTCTGGCACTCTGGGGTCCAAATGACCTTCTTGGGCTGTTTCTTGGAGGTAAGCTCAGTCAGAGGGGTCACTATGGTCCCATAATTCTGAACAAACCTCCTGTAGTATCCAGTCAGGCCAAGAAAGGCCCTGACCTGAGTCTGTGTTTTAGGAGCCTCCCAATCCAGGATAGTCTGGATCTTGGGCTGGAGAGGTTGTACATGGCCTCCACCAACAAGGTGGCCCAGGTACACAACTAAGCTTTGCCCTACCTGGCACTTGCTTGCCTTGATAGTCAGGCCTGCTTGAAGCAGGGCCTGAAGCACTTGCTTCAGGTGGACCAGGTGGTCCTCCTAGGTGGAACTAAATACAGCTATATCATCCAGATAAGCTGCACTGAAAGATTCCAACCCGGACAGGACTCTATTCACCAACCGTTGGAAGGTGGCAGGAGCATTTTTCAGGCCAAAGGGCATCACCTTGAACTGAAAGTGGCCCTCTGGTGTGGAAAATGCTGACCTCTCCTTAGCTCCTGGACTTAAGGCAATCTGCCAGTATCCTGAGGTCAGATCAAATGTGCACAGGAATTTGGCAGCCCCCAACCTATCAATGAGCTCATCAGCTCTAGGTATGGGGTGAGCATCAGTCCTAGTGACTGCGTTTAGACCTCTGTAGTCCACACAAAATCTCTATTCCTTCTTCCCACCTTGGGGATTAGGTTTGGGCACCAGTACCACTGGACTTGACCAAGGACTATCAGAGGGCTCAATTACCTTGAGCTCCAACATCTTAGCCACTTCAGCTTTGATGTTGGCCTTGACCTGGTCAGACAGCCTGTATAGCTTGTTCTTGACAGGCAAGCTGTCACCAGTGTCAACGTCATGGACACACCAATTGGTGAGGCCAGGGGTCAGGGAGAACAGACTAGCAAACTGTTCCAAAACCTGTTTGCAGTCTTTTTGTTGCTGGTCTGTCAACTTGGGAGAGAGCACCACTCCCTCCACTGACCCATCTTGTGCATTTGAGGACAGGAGGTCTGGCAGAGGTTCACTCTCCTCCTCCTTCCCTTCATCAGTGACCATCAGCACGGTCATGTCTGCCCTGTCCTGGTGGGGTTTCAGCCTGTTTACATGCAGGATCCTATGAGGGTTCCTGGGGGTGCCAAGGTCCACCAAGTAGGTGACCTCACCCTTTTTCTCCAGAATTGGATAGGGCCCAGTCCATTTGGCCTGAAGTGCCCTAGGAGCCATGGGCTCCAAAACCCACACCAGCTGTCCTGGGTGATACTCAGGCATGGTAGCCTTCTGATCATGCCAGAGCTTCATGAGCTCCTGGCTGGCCTCCAGGTTTCTGCTTGCCTTCTTCATGTACTCAGCCATGCGTGAGCGCAGGCCCAGCACATAATCTAGCACATTCTCCTTGGACTCTTTGAGAGGCTTTTCCCAAGACTCTCTCACCAAGCACAAGGGGCCTCTTACAGGGTGCCCAAACAGTAACTCAAAGGGGCTGAATCCAACCCCCTTCTGTGGCACCTCTCTGTAGGCAAACAGCAGGCATGGGAGGAGAACATCCCATCTCCTTCTGAGTTTGTCAGACAAACCCATGATCATGCCCTTCAGGGTCTTATTAAATCTTTCCACCAGACCATTGGTCTGTGGATGATAGGGGGTGGTGAACTTATAAGTAACACCACACTCATCCCACATGGCTTTCAGATAGGGTGACATAAGGTTTGTGCCCCTATCTGAGACCACCTCCTTTGGGAACCCCACTCTGGTGAACACACCTAGTAGGGCCCTAGCCACTGTGGGAGCAGTGACTGTCCGGAGGGGTATTGCCTCAGGGTACCTGGTGGCATGGTCCACAACCACCAAAATTTACCTGTTACCTGAGGCAGTTGGTGGGTCTAGGGGACCAACAATGTCAATACCCACCCGCTCAAAGGGAGTCCCAACCACTGGAAGTGGTATCAAGGGAGCCTTTGGCTTGCCCCCTGTTTTGCCACTGACTTGGCAGGTGACACAGGAGCTGCAAAACTCTTTGACTTTTTCTGACATTTGGGGCCAATAAAAATGGTTGACCAGCCTGTTCCAGGTCTTGGTCTGTCCCAAATGTCCAACTAAGGGGATATCATGGCTTAAGGTCAGTAGGAATTCTCTATACTTCAGGGGGACCACTACTCTCCTGGTGGCTCCTGGTTTGAGGGCCCTTGCCTCAGTGTAGAGAACTCCATCCTCCCAGTAAACCTTGTGGATCCCACTGGTATCCCCTTCTTCTTGCCTGGCAGCAGTCTGCCTCAGGCCCTCAAGAGTGGGACACTCTCTTTGTCCCTGGCACAACTCTTCTCTGGTGGGCCCACCTGCCCCTTGCAGTTCTGCCAAGTCAGGCAGAGCTTGCAGGGGAAGTGTCCCTCCCTCAGAGGTCAGATCCTCCCCCTCAGGGTTGGATTCCTCCTGACCCTCTGTACGTGTAGGGGCTGGCAAGCCAGACCCAGTGCCCTTTCTCTTCTTCTTGGAGGCTTGGCCCATTGTTTCAGGGTCCAAGTGTCCAGCACTTCCCTGTTGTGCTGCCTGTGACCTGGTCACAGCACACACCCATTCAGGGAGGTCCAGCATCTGTGCATGGACCCTTCTCTCCACCTCTAGCCATTCAGATGCTTCAAGATCATTTTCCAGCAGACACTCTACTGGGAGGACAGGAGCTACAGCTACCTTCTTAGGGCCAGTCACACCTCCCCATTCCAGGCTCACCATGGCCATGGGATGGAGTTTGGTTCTGCTATCTGCATAAGTCAGTTGGTGAAAGACACCAGGTAAGACCTGTTCTGGAGAAACCAGCTTCTCTGTGACCATTGTCACACTGGCTCCTGTATCTCTCAGAGCTTCCACCTCAGTCCCATTGACTTTAGGCCTCTGCCTATACCTCTCCATGCTGGGAGGTAAGGTGGCCATAGTTGCAATGTCCACCCCACCCACGGATACTAAGGTGACCTCTGTGTACCCTGATCCCAGCCCTGGGCCAACTTCCACCCCCAACCCTACACTAGCAATCCCCTGGGATTGCCCACCAGTGGGGGGCTTCTTGGAGCAGATAGCATCTCCTCTTTTGTGTCCAGGTTGATGACACTCAAAACACTTGCCGGCCTTAGCAAGCTCCTGAAACTTTCCTGCTTTAGCAGGATCATAGTTCTTTCCCTGATACCTTTTCCCCTTAGAAGTGGAATGGCTCGGGGTTCCCCCACCCTGAGAAGTTTTTGGGGACTCTTGTGAGGACTCCTTGGGCTTTTTATCATCTTTCCCTTGGTTCTTCCCCTGAGAAGAACCATGTCCTCCCTTTTTCTGATCACCCCCTGGGGGTTTCTGGTTAACCCTAGTTCTTAACCAGTCATCTGCTGCCTCCCCCAGCTCTCTGGGGTTGGCCAACTTAGAGTCAACTAGATACTGGCGGAGCTTCTCTTGGACACAATTGGTTAGAAGGTGCTCCCTCATAATCAGATTGTACAGCCCCTCAAAGGTACTTACCTTGTTGCCCTGTATCCAGCCCTCCAGTGCCTTTACTGAAATGTCCACAAAGTCCACCCAGGACTGGGTGCTTGTCTTTTGGGTGTCCCTAAACTTAAGCCTATACTGCTCTGGGGTCAGACCAAACTTTTTAGTCAAGCATCTCTTCATACTGGGGTATGAGTCTGCCTCCTCCCCCTTCAATGTAAGGAGCCTATCCCTCCCAGAGTTGGGAACCAACTCCCAAAGAAGTGAACCCCAGTACTGAGGCTTGACTCTCCTCATCTGGAGGGCCCTCTCAAAGGCCCCCAGCCACTTATCTATATCATCCCCCTCTACATAGGCAGGGACCACCCCCTTGGGTAATCTGGGGCAAAAGCCCCCACCCATGGACACCTCAGCTTCTTTGTCGCTGCCACCATCTCTTTTCTCTTCCCTTGCCCACTTTTTCTCTTCTAGGGCCAGCTTCTGTGCTTCCAAAGCTATGAATGCTAGCTGGGCCTCCAGCTCTCTTTCCCTGAGGGACAGATTCTCTCCTCCTGAAGGGACCCCCTTCCCCCAACTAGCTTTGGGTCTGCCCCTAGTGACTGTATGTAATGAGGACCAGTCTTCCTCATCCTCACTTAGGCTCAGATGCCCTCCCTCCCCTGAGTGGTTGGAGCTAGCATCCTCCCCTAGTTTTCCCTCCTCTGGAGCTTCTTCTGAGTCTAGCTCTTGGGCCTCAGCCCATGCTGTCAGGAATTTGATCAGGACATGCTTCCTGAGGTCAGTGGTTGCAGGCAACCCTCTTTCAGTACACAGCCCCCTAAGCTGGGCTACTGTCAGTGTGGGTAGGCTAGTCAGATCAAGCTCCATGGTTCTCTAGTTTTGAATCAACAAAAACTTTTTGCAAAAATTGGAAACAAGAATTTAGAAAAATCACAAAAATTCAATAATTGAAATTAATCCAAATTAAAAATTAAAAACAATTTTTGCACTAGGACAATTTAAAGGATTTTTAATTTGTTTTACTTAAAACTGTAACGTGATACTGAACACAAGTACAGGATCCCACCACTGCTCACCAAAAATGTTGGAAAATGGGTTATTGGTAAGGGTAGGAAGGTACCTACACTTAGCAATAGGCCACTAACCTCCACTAAGGTCCAGTTAGGTCTCAGTAAATTAACCCCAGCTCAACCCTTGGTAGCTTGGCAACGAGCGTCAAGGCTTAACTTAGGAGACAGAGTGTAAAGCATTCAAATATCACAAAACAGTAATTAAATAAAACACAGGAAACAGTTTAAAAATCCAAAACCAATTTATAAAAACAGATTATATTTTTATCTTTAAAAGGACACCAAAACGAATAAAATCGGATAAGGGGAACCGGAGATATGAATTTTTAAAGAATTTTTTTTTTTTTAGCACCTAGAAACAAAAAGCGCCAATCGGGTCATCTGGTTGCACCTCAACGGGGGCAAAATCAAAGTTTAAGGCCGACCGCGATGGAGCCCTGCTCGGCTACAGGCCGCGGGAGGCCTCGGTTAAAAGTTTACCTTCACATTTAGTCTCTTTTTCAAAGATTTTCTTCAGCGGGACGAACCTACCAGTCCAATGCGATCTCCTGGAGCCCTTCTCCGGATACGCGATGCGGGAATCCTCCGTGGAGATTTTTACCTTCGGACTTAGTCGTTTTTTCGAGGTGAAAATCCTTCGACCGGGGTAAACCTGGATCTTGATCCGACGTCCCTGGAGCCCTCCTCGGATACGCTGGCTGGAAGGTCCCGGTCAACTTTTTACCTTCGGACTTAGGGCCTGATTCTAACTTTGGAGGACGGTGTTAAATCGTCCCAAAAGTGGCGGATATACCACGTACCGTATTACGAGTCCATTATATCCTATGGAACTCGTAATACGGTAGGTGGTATATCCGCCACTTTTGGGACGGTTTAACACCATCCTCCAAAGTTAGAATCAGGCCCTTAGTCTTTTTTTCTGAGATTTTCTTTACCGGGACGAACCAGCAAATCAGGCCGGGTCGCAGTTGAGGCAAGTCGGCTAGAGTTGCCGCGGTGGGTCGGTCCCTCTATGGAGCTTTTTTACAAAAGTTCTCCAAACTTCTCCAAACTTCTGGGGCTTCTCCCAGATGTCCTTTTAAGGTTCTTTTGAGGTCCACAGCTCACCCCAAGGGTCCAGAAGTTCTGAGATGGTCCTTGGGGGGTGCGGACTACAACTCCCAGAATGCACCTGGCGCAAACTCCTTTTTGGCCACTGGGCAGTGGCCAGCTGGTTGATTTCTTCAGGAGTTGGTGCAGGGGACTCTGGTTAGCAATTTTTCACCTGTAGCAAACAGGGAGTCCCTCCTTGCACCAGTTGAAGCCAGGCAAAGTCCTTCTTGTGGTGAAGCCCAAGTGTGCAGCTGGTGCAGTCCTTCTGAGTGCAGGTTCCAGGTGCAGGCCAGAGGTCCAGCAGGGCAGTCCTTCTTCTCCTTTGGTTCTTCCTTGTTGGAATCTGATGGGGATCTGAGGTGTGAGTGCAGGTCTTCCAGTTTTATCCTTGCTCCTGGGTGAAAAGCAGGGGGGTCCTGATTCTCCAATCAGGTGCAGGGTCCTTCCCCATGTGATGACCACTTCCTGGGAAGTGTGGCAAAAATCAATCCCAGGAGGCAACGTCCTCTAAAAATCCATCATGGCTGAATCTGATTTTTGGAGGTTACATCTGGCTGAGCCCACCCACTGGTGTGGCTAAAAATCATAAACACACCCCTCTCCTGCCCTCTCCTAATCTAATCAAGGGGGCACCTAGTTGTCTGGGGTTGAAGGATGTGGGGGTGTTGCTGGTTGCTCCAAATGTCCTTCTCTACCTTTGAAGACCAGTTTGGCAGCCCTCCCCCTTCCTGCCTCACCATCTGCTGAGGGGAGATTCCCTCCCACAGGCACATTCCTTTGTGTGAAGCCAGGCCACTTCACGATTCATCAAGGTAGCCTGGCCAGGCTGCTAGAGGCTGGCCAATCAGAGCACAGCAGCAAAAACAATGCAGGGCTGGAATTGGCAACTTTTCAGGTAAAGTTTAAAACTCTTTACCTGAACAAGTTATATTAAATCCAACAACTTGAAGTTGTGGGATTTATTACAACAATTAATTTGATACCAAACTCTTGGTATGCATCATTTAAGGAGACTTTAAAAATTAAAATAAAGTCTCCCCATTCTAGCCTATGAAGGCCATTTACTACAATGAGGGGAAAACGAATTTGGCTGTTTTTACCGCACCAGGGCTTATAAAACTATTTTTATATAGTCCCTGCTTATAGTTACATGGCACCCAGCCCTAGGGGCACATAGGGCACACCTTAGGGGTGACTTATATGTAAAAATAAGGTAGTTTAAGACTTTGGAACTACTTTTAATTCCAAAGTCGAATTTGCATATAACTTTAATTTAAAAGCAGCCAGCAAGGCAGGCCTGCCTTTACAATGACACTGGGTACCTCAGCAGTGCACCTATGGGTGCACTAACTATGCTGTGGTCCCTAAACCTACATGCCCTACCATATACTAGGGACTTATGGGTAGGTTAACTTAGCCAATTATAATTAGCCTAATTTGCATATCCATTTTACACAGAGCACTGGCCCTGGGACTGGTAAGCAGTACCCAGGGCACAGCCAAGAGTCAGTAACCACCAGTACCTGTCCAAAAAGTGTAGGGGTGACCAGGGCAAAAAGGAGGACTTTCCTACAGGCGGGTAAAGCATTGGGCAAGTCAGCCCACCAACTACTCTTTTTCGAAGCCCTACGCCAACAGAAACACTCCCCCACCGCAAACCCTTCACCTCCCCCGCATGCCATCATGTCAGAAGACGCACAAGGAGTGTCAATGGATCGCATACTGCAGGAGATATCGGCAGTAGGTCGCAAACTGGAAGGTATGGGCAATGCCATGGTGGGACTAACAGCGGAGATGAGATCTATGCGCCTGGAGATAGCGGGCTTCCAGTCACAAATCTCCGGACTGGACCATCGAGTAGCGGCAGTGTAAAGCCAAGTGGCCTTACAGACTGACAGAGATCAGGAACTCCTCCACCTTCGCAGCAAGCTAACTGACCTAGAGGACAGAAGCCGCAGAAATAATATTTGCTTCCACGGATTTCCGGAAGGCATTGAGGGTACAGACATTCTCTCTTACCTGCGGGACACGCCCCCCAAACTAGCTGACACAACATTTGATCCCCCTTTGGAATTTCAAAGAGCGCATAGGCTTGGTCTCAAGAGACAAAACGGAAAAGACCGCCCCGCCCAATCATAGCCTGCTTCCTGCGACACGGGCAGGCCCGCCAACTGTTACAGACATCTTGAACGCAAGGTCCACTCCGGTTAAGCTCCCTCGAAATCCGCCTTTTGGCTGACTTCTCCAAAGAAACAGCAGACCGAAGAAGAGCCTTTCTCTCCCTCCACCCTCGCCTTCACCACCTGGATGTTAAATTTGGCCTATTTTTGCCAGCCAGGATGTGGATCACCAAGAACGGAGAGTCACAAACCTTCTACGACCCAGTGGACCTGAAAACATTCCTAGAGGGTCTACATGACCCGACACAACCCATGGAATCAGCAGTCCAATCCCCCCAAGACACACAGAGCCAAACCCGGGGAGTGGGCCAACCGGAAACTGTTCTGGACACCGATGGAAGGTCAACCACAGACCCCCGAGCCAGGGGTAGAGATTTGGAGAGACTAACAAAAAGCTTTGACGACAGGGGCCAAGTACTACAGGCGGTGGCGATCCACACACAGCTGTCAGACAGAGATAAATCCCGATCTCCTCTGAAACCCTAGGTGCCCGCCATCTGAAACCAAGACGGACACTGCTCCCCTATAAGTCCTCGATGTCATGAACCACAGACTGTCGTAGAGGCATTGCAAGAACTTTATGGCGAAGGAGACTAGATGAAGAGTACCCGTTTTCACGTACACCCTTAAGACATTATAACGTTGAGAATCATTGCCTCTAGTAGGCCTCGACCGCCTTAGGCTGTTTGGATTGTGTGATTGTTTTTGATTGCTCCCGACCGCTCTTGCTCCCCCCCCCCCCCCCCCTTCCCCTCTTTTCTGGTAACACCAACCTTATCCCATATCACTCACCCCACCTGGAAACACGGCCTAGTATACCCTCTAGGAAACGTGGAATTGCTACAATACTCCCATACATAACTGGCTTGTCCTAGTTGGGGTGGGGCTTGAAGGTTTCGAACTGGGTTTGGGCTCTGGGTTCTGGCCTGTCAATAGATGCTGTAGAGGGCCCACAGTGGGAGTTGGTGCAGAGCAGAGTAGATCACAGGTGCTAAGACCCAGGGTAAGCTTATGCCGCAACCCTTCAGAACAACCTAGGGTGTGAGATCCTTGTGATAGCAGCATCTTTCCCTGCCCCCTGCTCCCCTGGACACAGCTAAAATGTGGCCCTTGCTCCTTTTTCTCTCTCTCTTTCTAAAAAAAACCAAAAACAAAAACAATAACAAAAAAAAAAAACCTACACAGACACTTGGCATGCACCTTTTCTGTCCCCCACTCCCTCCGCTACCCCCCCCTTCGAAGGGGCAACATTATTCTGCCTCCAGATCTATACTGTCATGAGGGCAGCGTGTACCCTCAGTGTGGCCCTACCTCCCACCCACTCCCCCGCCTGACCCCTCCCCCTCCCTCGGGCCACAAACATACCCTCCCCGGGCATGACTGGAGACGTCTACGTGGGGGGCCTGGGTGCGGGGCCCGCTGGCCAGGCGTCGATGCTCATTCGGCCTAGGCTTTAGGCCCGCCGGTTAAAGTTTGCGTGTATCGGGACCCGAGTCCCGTTCTCCTTCTTTTATTTTCTACTCTAACCTCTCTCCACTGACTTGCTATTTCCTTTTTCTTTTTTTAAATTTTTCTTATTATTCTACATACCTGTTGTTTCCCTCCTTCTTCTTCCAGCATCCTCCCCAGTTTATAGAGTCTATCCCACCCTCCCCATGCCCATACCCCCGGGTGGGTTGATACAGGAAGCAAGGATGCCCAACCCGACTGGAGCATCGGTAGTACCTCTTCGGGTCATCTCATGGAATGTAAACGGCCTCATCCACTTAATCAAACGGAAGAAAGTCCTATCCTACCTTAATTCTAAACAGACGGACATCGCCCTATTACAAGAGACACATCTAGATAGTCTTGAATCTGATAAACTGCGGCGTGACTGGGTGGGTACCGTCCTGTTTAGTTGCAATCCACCCTCATCCAGTACGGAGAATGCCCCAAGAAAATGCGGGGTGGCGATCCTCCTATGTAAAACCCTCCCTTTCACGGTCGTCAGATCGTGGACTGACCCTGAGGCCCGTTACACATTTGCCAAACTGAAGATCGGAGACTCAACACTGTGTGGGATCCGTCTATGCACCAACAGGTCCCAAACGCCTCTTTTTCCTACAGCTTAACTGGCTCCTGACCGAGATAGGGGCATCCTGTTACGTTATAGGAGGAGATTGGGACCTAGCTAGAGAAGCAGTACTGGACAGAACAGGGCCCTTGGACACAAGCAATAATGCAAATAGAGCCTTACAGACTGACATACTCGCGGACAATGGCCTAGTCGACCATTGGAGGCTGACCCACCCGGCGGACAGAGAATTTACCTTTCTCTCAACGGTGCATGGTATCCAATCCTGGATTGATTACTTCCTTCTATCCCACAATCTTGTGGCCCATACCCTTGAGGACGATATACTTGAGGGAGGCCTTTCAGATCACTCTCCAGTCACTGTAGCCATCCAGCCAGGCCTGGCATCTCCGGGCCGCAAACCCTGGAGATTAGCGATCCATCGCTACAGATCCCCCCAAGGTAAGTTGCAGTTGCAAGATCATGCAACCACTTTCGTCCAAGACAACCTAGGCACTGTTGATTCAAGTCGAATCATGTGGGCAGCATCCAAGGCCTCAATACGGGGACAGCTCATGCGGGACACTGCGATAGCGAACAAAGAAAGAAAAGAGCAGCAGGCGGCACTGGAACTCGACATACGTCGATTAACCAGGCAATACACAACGCACCCCTCCCTCCTAGGCCGCCGAAACCTAGAGCGCGCCCAAATGGCCCTTAATGAGCTGTACACCACTCAGGCCGAATACGCGCTACAGAGGCCCCAAGGGAGACACTACGAAAGCGGGACGACTGCTGGCAGCCCAACTCCGCCAAAGAACAGCCGCTTTAGCTATCCCGGCTATTCGCTCGAATACGAAACGCAGACACTAGGGGCCATATCCAATAACACTACGATAGCCGTCATACCGAAGCCTGGGAGAGACCCCTTACTATGTGGCAGCTACCGACCCATCTCTCTCCTAAACGGGGATATCAAAATCCTAGCAAGTGTCCTGGCAAACAGGCTACGCATAGTAATACTGTCCTTAATACACTATACATAGGTGGGGTTTGTGCCAGGCCGCACCTCTAGGAACCACCTACTTACCTATGTCACACCTTATGGGCTAAAAGGGACTCTGTCCTTAGACGCCAAAAAGGCGTTTGATTGCATAGAATGGTCCTACCTGTTTGCGGCCCTGGAGAGATTTGGTTTGGGCGGCAAATTTATCTATATGGTGCGATTGCTCTACGACCAGCCCGCGGCCAGAGTCAACTGTGGGGGTTTCCTCTCAGATCCTTTCCCTATCCGGAGGCGCACTGTGAGAAAGTAGCCTCTTTCTAGCCTTGTTACCCCCACTTTTGGCCTGTTTGTGAGTGTATGTCAGGGTGTTTTCACTGTCTCACTGGGATCCTGCTAGCCAGGGCCCAGTGCTCATAGTGAAAACCCTATGTTTTCAGTATGTTTGTTATGTGTCACTGGGACCCTGCTAGCCAGGACCCCAGTGCTCATAAGTTTGTGACCTATATGTAAGTGTTCCCTGTGTGATGCCTAACTGTCTCACTGAGGCTCTGCTAACCAGAACCTCAGTGGTTATGCTCTCTCTGTACAAATTGTCACTAACAGGCTAGTGACCAATTTCATCAATTCACATTGGCATACTTGAACACCCTTATAATTCCCTAGTATATGGTACTGAGGTACCCAGGGTATTGGGGTTCCAGGAGATCCCTATGGGCTGCAGCATTTCTTTTGCCACCCATAGGGAGCTCTGACAATTCTTACACAGGCCTGCCACTGCAGCCTGAGTGAAATAACATCCACGTTATTTCACAGCCATTTACCACAGCACTTAAGTAACTTATAAGTCACCTATATGTCTAACCTTTACCTGGTAAAGGTTGGGTGCTAAGTTACTTAGTGTGTGGGCACCCTGGCACTAGCCAAGGTGCCCCCACATTGTTCAGGGCAAATTCCCCGGACTTTGTGAGTGCGGGGACACCATTACACGCGTGCACTACACATAGGTCACTACCTATGTGTACCTTCACAATGGTAACTCCGAACATGGCCATGTAACTTGTCTAAGATCATGGAATTGCCCCCCCAATGCCGTCCTGGTATTGGGGAGACAATCCCATGATTACCCGGGTCTCTAGCACAGACCCGGGTACTGCCAAACTGCCTTTTCAGGGGTTTCACTGCAGCTGCTGCTGCTGCCAACCCCTCAGACAGGTTTCTGCCCTCCTGGGGTCCAGCCTGGCTTGGCCCAGGAAGGCAGAACAAAGGACTTCCTCAGAGAGAGGGTGTTACACCCTCTCCCTTTGGAAAAAGGTGTTAAGGCAGGGGAGGAGTAGCCTCCCCCAGCCTCTGGAAATGCTTTCATGGGCACAGATGATGCCCATTTCTGCATAAGCCAGTCTACACTGGTTCAGGGATCCCCCAGCCCTGCTCTGGCACGAAACTGGACAAAGGAAAGGGGAGTGACCACTCCCCTGACCTGCACCTCCCCTGGGAGGTGCCCAGAGCTCCTCCAGTGTGCTCCAGACCTCTGCCATCTTGGAAACAGAGGTGCTGCTGGCACACTGGACTGCTCTGAGTGGCCAGGGCCAGCAGGTGACGTCAGAGATTCCTTCTGATAGGCTCCTTCAGGTGTTGCTAGCCTATCCTCTCTCCTAGGTAGCCAAACCTCCTTTTCTGGCTATTTAGGGTCTCTGCTTTGGGGAATTCCTTAGATAATGAATGCAAGAGCTCATCAGAGTTCCTCTGCATCTCTCTCTTCACCTTCTGCCAAGGAATCGACTGCTGACCGCGCTGGAAGCCTGCAAAACTGCAACAAAGTAGCAAAGACGACTACTGCGACCTTGTAACTCTGATCCTGCCGCCTTCTCGACTGTTTTCCTGGTGGTGCATGCTGTGGGGGTAGTCTGCCTCCTCTCTGCACTAGAAGCTCCGAAGAAATCTCCCGTGGGTCGACGGAATCTTCCCCCTGCAACCGCAGGCACCAAAGAACTGCATCACCGGTCCTCTGGATCTCCTCTCAGCATGACGAGCGAGGTCCCTTGAACTCAGCAACTCTGTCCAAGTGACTCCCACAGTTCAGTGACTATTCAGTCCAAGTTTGGTGGAGGTAAGTCCTTGCCTCCCCACGCCAGACTGCATTGCTGGGAACCGCGTGTTTTGCAGCTACTCTGGCTCCTGTGCACTCTTCCAGGATTTTCTTTGTGCACAGCCAAGCCTGGGTCCCCGGCACTCTAACCTGCAGTGCACGACCTCCTGAGTTGTCCTCCGGCGTCGTGGGACCCTCTTTCGTGACTTCAGGTGAGCTCCGGCTCACTCCACTTCGTAGTGCCTGTTCCGGCACTTCTGCAGGTGCTGCTTGCTTCTGAGTGGGCTCCTTGTCTTGCTGGGTGCCCCCTCTGTCTCCTCACACAATTGGCGACATCCTGGTCCCTCCTGGGCCACAGCAGCATCCAAAAACCCTAACCGCGACCCTTGGAGCTAGCAAGGCTTGTTTGCGGTCTTTCTGCACGGAAACACTTCTGCACGACTCTTCACGGCGTGGTACATCCATCCTCCAAAGGGGAAGTTTCTAGCCCTTGTCGTTCTTGCAGAATCTACAGCTTCTACCATCCGGTGGCAGCTTCTTTGCACCCACAGCTGGCATTTCCTGGGCATCTGCCCACTCCCGACTTGATCGTGACTCTTGGACTTGGTCCCCTTATTCCACAGGTACTCTCGTCAGGAAATCCATCGTTGTTGCATTGCTGGTGTTGTTGTTTCTGGCAGAATTCCCCTATCACGACTTCTGTGCTCTCTGGGGAACTTAGGTGCACTTTGCACCCACTTTTCAGGGTCTTGGGGTGGGCTATTTTTCTAACCCTCACTGTTTTCTTACAGTCCCAGCGACCCTCTACGAGCTCACATAGGTTTGGGGTCCATTCGTGGTTCCCATTCCACTTCTAGAGTATATGGTTTGTGTTGCCCCTATCCCTATGTGCTCCCATTGCATTCTATTGTGACTATACATTGTTTGCACTGTTTTCTATTGCTATTACTGCATATTTTGGTATTGTGTACATATATCTGATGACTGACGAATTTACGTCCTGTAGCCCTTCTCCCCTATGCAGCCAAAATTCTGGAAAAGCACCTTAATAATGAATTGATGGATTTCCTGTCGGGTTCTAAAGGCTTGGACAACTCACAACATGGTTTTCGGAAAGCCCACAGTACTGAATCTGCTCTCATTGCATCATCTGACACTATACGTAGACTGGTGGATAAGGGGCAGGGGGCCTTTCTGGTGCTATTGGACTTGTCGGCAGCTTTTGACACCATTGCTCCCCATATCCTGCCTGGTAGGCATTAGAGACCAGGCTCTCAAATTGATTGGATCTTTTTTATCTGACAGGTGGGCCACAGTTAGCTGTGGTGATTTTAGGTCTTTCCCCTATCTTTTGCCGTGTGGGGTTCCACAGGGCTCTTCTTTGAGCCCGACGTTATTTAACTTGTACGTGGCACCACTGGCGGAGTTGGTTCGTTCTTTTGGCTTCATTCCTACCTCTTATGCTGACGATACTCAAATCATTGTCCCTATTGATAATGATCTTGAAGAAGTGGCTATTCGCTTCAACGCCTGTATGACGGCAGTCAGTCACTGGATGAAGTCCAACTGGTTGAAACTCAACTGCGAAAAAAACGAGATTTTGTGCTTCGGAATTGACAGGGTACATTGGACCTCTAGCTGGTGGCCGGAAGAGTGTGGGACGCTTCCTGTTCCACGGTCTCACTCAAGAAATTTAGGAGTAGTATTCGATGAGCAATTGTCATTTAAACCTCAGGTTAATTTGATAATTAAGTCCTGTTTGTGGACAATGAAGAAATTAAAAAAAATTCTCCCTTTTATTCCTCAGACCAGTAGAACCACTGTTATTTTGGCTCTGGTCATTTTCAGATTGGATTATGGGAATGCGCTTTTACTCAATCTGAATAAAGAATCTCTGCACAGACTTCAGCTGATGCAGAATACTGCGGCCAGGCTGCTACTAAAATTGCCTTGTGGGGCCTCTGTTAAGAGGGGCCTTAAAGATCTACACTGGCTTCCGATCACCCATCGGCTTTCTTTTAAGGCTCTCTGCATCACTCACAAAGCGGCTCATGGGATTGGGCCTACAACACTAACCACCAAGCTGAAATGGCATAAGCCTAATCGCTTGTTGCGTTCGGCCGGTGCCTATCAAATTCAAATAGCCCGTACTAAGAAAGTAAAATGGGGAGATAGAGCTTTTACTATCGCAGCTGCTAAAATTTGGAACTCTCTACCACTGATTATAAGGCAAGAACACAATCATTTAACTTTCAGGAAACTGGTCAAGATCTGGCTGTTTCCTCAATAAGTTTGGGAGATCCTCTGCTTAGCTCTTTATTGCCTCACCCAGTTAGCGCTTCGATGCCCGAGGGCCGGAATGCGCTTTATAAATGCTCAATACAATACAATACAATATCTTGTGTATATTTGCTATCCTCATACTGAGGGTACTCACTGAGATACTTTGGCATATTGTCATAAAAATAAAGTACCTTTATTTTTAGTATATCTGTGTATTGTGTTTTCTTATGATATTGTGCATATGACACTAGTGGTACTCTAGGAGCTTCACTCGTCTCCTAGTTTAGCCTAAGCTGCTCTGCTAAGCTACCATTTTCTATCAGCCTAAGCTGCTAGACACCCCTCTACACTAATAAGGGATACCTGGACCTGGTGCAAGGTGTAAGTACCCCTTGGTACTCACTACAAGCCAGGCCAGCCTCCTACAGGCACACAACAGGGATGCCCCCTCTCGCCTCTCCTGTTCTTGCTGGCAATGGAGCCCTTGGCTGCAGCCATTCGGTCCTCCCCCTCCATAACCAGCCTTCCATTATCCGAAGGTACCTCCAAAATATACTTGTACGCTGAAAACGTCCTCTTAACACTCACGGGCTTAGAATGATCCATACCGGCCTTGCTAGAGGTAATCAAGGACTTTGCAGCCCTTTCGGGATACAGCATTAATTGGGACAAAAGCGAGGCACTCCCACTATCGCGAGTAACCACAAAGGCAGCACTCCTGGGCTGTCCATTCCGCTGGACGCCGAAACGCCTTAAATACCTGGGATTGCTTGTCAATCCAGGCCTGACACACATGGTGGCGGACAATATTGACCCCCTCATTATGCGGGCGAAACTGGACTTTGCAAAATGGATCCAGTTGAGCTTCTCCATGTGGGGCCGAGTGCAGGCGGTTAGAATGGTGACGGTGCCCCGTTTCACCTATATCCTGGGTCTTCTTCCCTTACAAGTGCCCCTCTCCGCACTACGAGGCATTGATGCACTAATCAGATCATTTGTTTGGGGCACCATGCGACCACGGCTATCACTAGCTAAACTTCTAGCCCGACACTCATACGGGGGCATGGGACTCCCATCGGTGGAGCACTACTTCCTAGCTCTTCAAATGTCCCAACTGTCCAACACCCTATCGAACATACCAGACCCTCCCTTGTGGATAGCAGTGGAAAGATGACTTCTGTCTGCGAACGAAGGACTCGGGGGACCATACCGTGAAGACTTCCCATCCACCAATTCGGTGAACCCTATTTTGAAGGCGACCAGGGCAGCCTGGCGAAGGGCCCACCGACTGTTCGGGGTCCACCCCCTCATTCACGCTCAGCACCCTTATGGCGCAACAGTGGACTCCGAATAGGTGGCGAGGTACTCAACTGGCCGCAGTGGAGGCAGGCAGGTATCCTCACCCTCTCTCTGGTTCTGGAAAATGACGTGCACAAACCCTTCCCCAAGCTACGGAAGGAGTTCGGCCTCCACCCAAATCAGGAATGGGGATATCTACAACTCAAGCATTGCATCTCCCGGGGGAATATTACTTCCCTTAAAGTCTTACACGACTGGCATTGGTCCCCAGCGAAAGTACATAGGACAGGACTCCTCCCACACGCAAACTGCTGGCGGTGCCCAGAGACATCTTGTGACTTAAAACATATCCTGATAGACTGTCCAACAGTTCAACCACTTTGGGATGTTGTGAGCTCCACTCTGGCTGAATCAATGTCACTTCCGTCACCACTTACCCCGCCCTCATACTTTTACAAGATACAACCTCCTTACCAGATCTCTCCAGACCACACAAAAGACTGTTGCACACAGCACTAGCCACTGCAAAAATCTGCATACTCCGCCACTGGCGGTCAGAGACCCCTCCAACCCCGGAGAAATGGATCATAGCCATGACCCGAACTGCCGCACACGAAAGAATCATCTATAACTTACAAGATCAAGCTCAAATATTCACGCAGATATGGGCTCCCTTCCTTACAAGGGGGCGATAGCGCCCCACCCAGAACCACCGCATCCTCCCTTTCCCCCCTCCCCTCCCCCTCACTTACCACCCCCCTCTCCCCCTCTCCCTACCCTTGTTCTTGTATTTCTCTCTTCCCTTACTCCCTTTCCCCCTCTTTCTCTCTTTCTCTCTCTCCCTTTTTTCTTTTCTTCCTTTTCTTCTTTTTCCCTCTTTTCCTTTGTCCTTTTTTCCCTTTTTCTCTCCTTCTCTCCTTCTTTCCTTCTTTTTCTTCTGTATTCCTTCCTAAATTCACTAGAGACTACATACTGCCCTTCAGCAACACCCCAAGCAGACCTTCGCCACAGACCCTTATCTCCGTGTCGTGAGAAAGACACCTAGTTTCAGCCTGAATTGGCCACAGTGAAGACAAGAGCTGCAAGCCCCACTACCCGTGCTGCAACACCCCCTCCCTTGGTAACCTGCAACCCTAGCACACATCAATATCGCGACTGCCGTTCTTCCCAAGGTGAAAAACCCTGGCCGAAAGCTCACTAGGCAACCGCTCTCTGACCTGGTCCCAATTCGGGCATCGATGCAGCGAGAATCTTACTTTGTGCCCTCAGGGAATCAGGTGACCCCGTGCCCAAAACCCTGTTCGACCAGCTAACTTATCTGATTTCCTCTCCTATTCTTTCTCACCTATGACCTGGGCGATAAATGACACGATTCCCCGTCTTCCCGTTTGAACAGTTACAATCCACCCTCTACCCTTATCTTCATTTCTTTTAACCCCCTTCTCCTATTATATGCTGGAATCGAACAGTACCTCAGGTTTTTCGAAGTTCGAACGACAATATTTTAGTGTCTTATACGTTTCTCAATTTCTCTAATTTTCTAATATCTTTGATGTATAACTATTTCTAAATGCCGGGACCTCGATCCCAACGGACCTTGTACCATACTGTATTATTACCAATACAAGAATATAAAAAAAAAAAAAAAAAGAGGGACTCTGATTTGCCTCTTTTGATACCAATCCAATCCAGTTTTATCCAAATATATTACGATGTAGTTCATAAAATGCAGCTCAGATGCATTGTCACTGACCAGTACCTTTAGGTTCTCTCTAACGGGCACTTTCAAACGCAGTGTTACATTCTTTTGAGCCACATACGAACTGACAACAATTTTGCAGCTCTCATCATAATTATCACATATGCCGCATTTTTTTATGAAATTTGCATAATTTTGAGTTATGTTTGTTATGTGAAATTCCCAAAATGACTCCATTTTGCTACTTAATGTAATTACTTGCCATTTGCAGTAAACATTTACCACAAATACAGCTTCATGTACACGAACAACAGAATGTGAGCGGCAAAACAAGCCCTGATGTAAAATATTGATGCAAGGATGCATTTTGCGTTAAAATATAACACAAAATGCTGGATTTGCAATTCAAGTAATTACACCCACCTAATCTAGCATAATTCTATCAACATTTTGCACAATTACACAAGTGGAAATTAGGTGAATTTCTCACACCACTAGAGAAATCAAATCATCCACGAAGGCACTGCAAGAAGACCTGCACAGCAATTGACAAGGTCAACAGTACATCAATAATATACCCACACCTGATGTTGCTGCCACAGTCCCAGGAATATCTAAGTGGATCAGCTTCAACCTACATTTCGCTGACAGTATGTCAAGAAGGCTAATGGATGATATAACTTCATTACTTTTGGAGAAGGAATTCTTCAGTAGTGCTTGACGTTCACCTTGATATCTTGATCTCTCCTGAGGTTACTTCCTAGATGCCCACAACACAGAAGAGATCATCCCTCCCGAAGAAACTCAAGCTGCACCCAGGACCTTACAAATTGTCATTCAATAACCTATCTGATTTTCTTGAGGATGATTGTTAAGAAAGTTGCTGCAACAATACAATCAAAAGCAACAACCTCCTTCAAGATTAACAGTCAAACAGGGGCGGTATCTGCTTTATGGCTATGGGGCTGTGCCACTCTAAAATTCTTTAATCTTTTTTGGGTAAAATGTTAAATACATTGATTTATGTAAATCTGCACTGCCTGTCCTGTTCCAGGCTGCCTGCCCCCCTTGCTCTGAACAACGAGCCGTAAATCAGGCAGTAAATCAACTTTCTGCATTGTGATGCACGACACAGGGCTTACCTTTCTACAGCTCTTCAATGCTGTGGGAGTCTTTGGTGAAATCGACTATAGGCCAACAATACTGTTAGTGCCATAGTTTCCGGTGTTGCATGCTGCAACCCTGAATAAGGTGGTATGTCATTCACAGGCATAGATCACACTCTTTCCCATTCAATGCAGGGTAAGATTGGCTGAGAGCACAGTAAATGAGATTTGACACCTTGTTCTCTGTAATTGTAAGGATTACTGCTGAACTTTTGTTGGGTATATTGTGCAGAGACACCGGATCACACTGACCTCCCCCACTGTGACACCCCTGGCCATGGCTGTACGATGCTGAACCCTTTAGTAGTGGAGCTGCTCCATTTGTTCCCCAGAGAAATTGATTCAACTTCTGCAGGGCTTTTCCCTGGCAAAGTAGATCCAAATATCTTCAGCTCTTGAGGAAGTCAAGTGCAAAGGGATAAATATGGGCATATAGGCCCTCATTATGACATTGGTGGTAAATATCACTTACCGCCATGCTGACTGCCACCAACTTACCGTCACTGCGGCAGATATCCGTTCACCATATCATGGCACACACACACACACCAATCCGTCACTATTCAGCCACACACACAAATCCGCCACACCAAAGGTCAGTGATAAACTGGCGGTCTCCAAACCCACACCGTTACGCTAACAGAACAATGCCCACCACATAATGACCCATGAATCACCACAGCGGGCATTCAACGGCGGTAAACCATTGGCGGTACATACCGCCGCACTCAAAATGGACACACACAAACAAAACAACACCATATTGGACAATTCCAACAACATACACCTGACACCCATACACACACCACACCGACACCACTATAAAACACACACCCACATTACCCACAACCCTTTACCATTAAAAACAATTGCCAGCAGAGAGACATCAAGGCCACAGACACAACCAGAGCCACACACTATACACACCTATACACCACTCACGCACCCCACATCACACACCCAAACACTTTACCCAGCACACCCTCACCGACACACCTCACACAACCATGGCACCACAAAGACAACCCCGCTTCACAGAGGAGGAGCTAAGAGTCATGGTGGAGGAAATTATCAAGGTAAAGCCACAGTTATTTGGAGCACAGGTGCAGCAGATATCAATAGCTAGGAAGATGGAGCTATGGCGGAGAACCGTGGATAGGGTCAACGCCGTTGGACAGCACCCAAGAACTAGGGATGACATCAGGAAGAGGTGGAATGACCTACGGGGGAAGGTACGTTCCATAGCAGCAAGACACCAGCTCGCTGTACAGAGGACTGGCGGTGGACCTCCACCTCCTCCCCCACAACTAACAGTATGGGAGGAGCAAGTCTTGGCAAGCCTGCATCCTGAGGGCCTGGCCGGAGTAGGAGGAGGTAAGTCAACTCTCTACTACTACTACCCTCCTACCTGCATGCCACCACATACCCTCACCCTCACTCCCATCACTCCACCACCTCCCACACACCCCACCATCACATCTCACCTACCCCAATGCCAAGCCCTGCGTGCTCTACCAATGCATGGACACCACTCACAGCCCTGCATGGACACTAATCACTAAAGCATGCACACCATAGAGAACTAACAATCCCATCATACACCAATAAACACAAGTGAAAGCTGCCACAGCAAATCCAACCAAAGAGGGCAAGCTACGGATGCACAATATGTCAGACACAGAAACCAAAACACATCATTTACATCCCCACAGGTATTCCAGTCAATGTAAGCAGTGAGGAGGTGCCAGCAATATCTGGTCCCCCAACTGAAGAGGCCCACAGTGATGACAGCAACTCTGGTCTTCAGGATCTGGATGACCAACCTGGACCATCTGGGACCTCTGGACAGCCGGTTACCCAGGCCCAGTCACCCACCACCACAGAGCCTCCCCCATTAGGAAACACCACCATAGCACCCACCCAGTGTACCCACACCTCTGTCCCCTGTACATGTCCACCTCTACAGGGACCCCAGGGCACACCTCATACCCAAGATAATCAGGGAACTGGGGTCAGTGGCAGTGGGCACAGGGTTCAGGGGACGGAGGCACAGGTAAACAGGGAAACTGGGAGGAGTGTTGTGCGCCGGGGGAGACAGGCCCAGGGAACCGACTCTCCAGGAGGCACTTGCAGAGATCCTGGGAGCCTATCAACATTCCCAGGACACAATGGGCCAGATCCTGGACAAAGTGCAGGAGAACAGGCGGCTGCAGGAGGAACAGTACCAGGGGATCAGGGAGGACTTGCAGGCCATCAACAACACCCTGATCTCCATAGCAGGGGTACTGGCAGACATGGCCAACATTATGAGGGACACAGTCACACAACAGCGGGCCCCTGCCACTAGCCAGCCATCTGAACAGCCATCCACATCTGCTGCCGCTAGTGGCCAGGAGGCCCCGCCACAGGACTCACACCCACCAGCACACCTCCCCCTGCAGAAGGAGAACCACCCCGCAAACGTTCCCTGTGATCCAGACAGAAGCCAGAGACACTTGCCAAGACCCCCACCAGGAAATGAGACTCTCCTGATTGTCACACTTGTGTCCCACTCTGTCACCCTGTCCACTCTGAACTGCCATTGCGCCCCTTCCTATGTCCCCTTGGACAATGCACGTGTGCTACAAACAGACTGGGACAATACCCTGGACTTTCCTCTATCATCACCCCATCCACTTGCACTTGCCCCACTATTTCTTAGCACTTCAATAAACACCCTTGAAAAAAAAGAAGTCTGGAGTATGTCATATTTTCAATTATGTATTCATTGAAACAGGTACAAACATTGCAATTCAACTGTACTGAAAATGAGCATAGATTAATGACCTGTAGCTGGCTGCAGTGATCACACCAGGACTATTTGTGAGGTCACTGACATCTGCAAAATGAATTGCCAGAAGGAACAGTAAGTGGGCATAGAAGTGGGAAATATCAGCATGCCAGTGCCACACAAAATCAAACAAATGTCATTGAAATGTGAAGTAACACTGTCCTACCTATGTGTTATTGGAAATATTGTCTGATCACTGATGTTCTGTTGTCCTCATCCTCATCCTCTGCCTCTTCTTCCTCACTGTCCACAGGGTCCACTGCTGGCACACAGGCATCTCCAGCAACCTCCTCCTGCAGAAAGGGTACATGGCGTCTCAGGGCCAGGTTGTGCAACATGCAGCATGCCACTACTATCTGGCAGACCTTCTTGGGTGAGTAGCAGAGGGATCCACCGGTTAGATGGAGGCACCGGAACCTGGCCTTCAGGAGGCCAAAGGTTCTTTCAATTATCCTTCTGATTCACTAATGGGCCTCATTATAACGTTCTTCTGCCCTTGTCCTGGCATTCCTCACAGGGGTCAGCAGCTATGATAGGTTTGGGTAACCAGAGTCACCTGCAAATATTGAGGGAAAACATTTAGCCACACACTATCCTATGTGACCCACACCATACCCATACACCAACATATACTGGGTGGGAACCAGGGCTCACCTATTAGTCACACCCTGTGTCTCTGTAGTTGGCCCATCACATTTGGGATGCTGCTATTTCATAGGACAAAGGCATCATGCACCGACCCAGGATACTTGGCATTGATGTGGGAGATGTACTGGTCCACAAGGCACAGCATCTGTACATTCATAGAGCTGAAACTCTTCAGATTTCTGAACACCTGTTCATTCTGACGTGGGGGGGGGGGGACAAATGCAATATGTGTTCCTTCAATCGCCCCAATTATGTTGGGGATATGTCCCATTGCATAGAAGTTGGCCTTCACTGTGGCCAAATCTTCAACCTGGGGAAATACAATGTAGCTGCACATATATTTAATTAGGGCAGACAACACTCTTGTCAGCACTATAGAGAACACTGGCTGTGACATTCCTGCTGCCAAACCCACTGTCACTTGGAAACAACTAGTTGCCAGGAAATGGAGAACTGATAGCACCTTCACAAGAGGGGGGGATCCCAGTGGGGTGACGGATAGCAGATATCAGGTCAGGCTCCAATAGGGCACACAGCTCTGTGATTGTGGCCCTGTCCAGTCTATAGGTGAGGATAATGCGCCTATCTTCCAGTGTTGCCAAGTCCACCAGGGGTCTGAACACGGGGGTATGTCTCCATCTCCTATTCATCCGCAGCGGTAGGAATCTATGGAGCAAAAGAGTGAGGACCCGGTCACAAACTGAACAATGGAGCTACAACAGAACTTTGCATGCTGTTAACTTGTAATGGGTACGTGCGATTTGTCCATTGTGTCCTAATTGCACCAGTGACGCATCAATTTTCGAGGGCCTGCCCCTCCCCCCCCGAAATGGCATCTGCACCAGCAGGCAAGAAGGGAAAGAAGCCTGCCCCAGCTGCCAGGAAGACAAAGGATCCTCCACCAGCAGGCAAGAAGGGAAAGGAGCCTTCCCCAGCTGCCAGGAGGAGCAAGGAGCTTGCACCAGCAGGCAGGAAGACCAAGGGGCCTGGGGCAGGAACTGTGACGGAGCCTCCACCACCAACCACGGTTGTGCAGCCGTCCGAGGTTGTAGGGGATGGGCAGGAGCCTCCCCCCACTCCCAGCAGCACCACCACCTCCACTGAGCAGTCATCCGAGGTTGCAGGGGATGGGCAGGAGCCTTCCCCCCCCCCCCAGCAGCAGCACCACCTCCACTGAGCAGCCATCCGAGGTTGCAGGGGATCGGCAGGAGCCTCCCCCCCAGCAGCACCACCACCTCCACTGAGAAGCCGTCTGAGGTTGCAGGGGATGGGCAGGAGCCTCACGCCCCCAGCAGCACCATCACCACTGACCAGCCGTCACCACCGGTGGACGGCATGTAATCCTGCCTCCATGGGCTCCTGGCCAGCCTGCCCCCTGCAAATCCTGTGGGTATGACACCCACCTGAGAGACTGTGACCGTGCACTCCCCAGGATCAAGAGCACAGGGCACGATGCCCCGTCCTGAACCAGTGGGCAAGACACCCACATGGCCAACACTCCCCAGTGTCAAGAGCACAGGGCACGATGCCCCCTCCAGAACCAGTGGGTAAGACACCTACATGGCCAACACTCCCTAGGATCAAGAGCACAGGGCACGATGCCTCCTCCACAACCAGTGGGCAAGTCACCCACTTGAGAGACTGTGGGCTATCACTCCCCAGGACCAAGCATAGGGCATGTTGCCCCCTCCAGGGCAAGTGGGCAAGTCACCCACTTGAGAGACTGTGGCCTTGCACTCCCCAGGACCAAGCACAGGGAATGCTACCCCTCCAGAGCATGTGGGCAAGTCACCCACTTGAGACTGGGGCCTTGTACTCCCTAGGACCAAGCACAGGGCACGTTGCCCCCTCCACGAACCAGTGGTCTTGTTCCATCTCCCGGCTGCGGTGTTCCCCGTCCCCTGTTCCCCTGAGGTGCCTGAATATTTACCAACTGATGCCCCTGCAGTGTTCTCTCTGTGTTGATGCAGGTGACATGTGTGGCCTTGGACTTTGGCCTGTGGCCATGTGGCCTACAAATATTGTGGACTGGACTGTGTCCCTTTTTGTGTACATATGTATAAATCTATTATCTTGTCTATCTCATTTTTCATGCTGTGCTGATCTCATTACATTCACTTTTTCGAAATGGTTTTGTGCCTTGCATTATTCATCTGAGTTACAGGGTCAAATTGTTTTTGTAATGCAGCTGATTATGTGTGTAGTGTTGGGGGGGGGTGCGTGTGGGTGTCACTCTCTTTGTCCCCCCCTCCCTCGTGTGCTAGGTGGCTGTACTCACCATCATCGTCTTCACCAGCGTTGGTGTTCGTGGTGGAGCAGAACATAGAAGATCATAGGGAAGACATGCAGTTCCGGCTCCATGGTGGCATGGTTGTTCCCTGTGTCTCCAATGGTGAGTCCTTTCCCTTCTGAGCTCAGTTTCCACCAGGCTTTTGATGTCGTTGGTACCGCCCCGGAAAAGGTGGCGGATTGTGTTCTTGTAATATGGTGGGCGGAACATTGACTTCCGCCTGGCTGTAGGCCGCTCCCGCCGTGGTGGCTGTTGTATCTGCCCTGGCAGTCGGTGTGGTACATTGGCTTTCTTTCGGAGATCTTTCCGCCATGGTCAGAATTTGGCGGTAGTTACCGCCAGCCTGTTGATGGTATTACCGCCACTTTATCACCGAGCGTCAGGAATGTAATGAGGGCCATAGTGTCCTGATTTGTGGAATACCAGAAAAATGCCAAAACCATTAAATGCTATGAGTATGAATGATTAGAATATGACATGCACACTTGGTGCCAATTACGGTCCTGATTTATTTAGATTGATTGGCTCAATGGTTCAAGAATGTTTAATCCCACTCTGGACATCTTTTGATTTTAAAGACAATTAGACGCTGTTGCATGCTAAATGTTTGTAGTTGCATAATTCTAGGGATCTGGCTCTGTCATATGGCATTTAAACACATTTGTAAATGGGTCCCTGTCGGGCCTTATATTCATGCTCTTAACTTTAATACCAAAACACTGATTTACTTCTGAACAATGAATGCTAAAATCGTTAAGGTAATGCATGTCAGCGATTTAATTCCAGTTTCTATTTTGCATGTTTCTCTTAAACTTGAATTCCCTCCATCATGAAATCAGTGCACTCAGGAGCACCCACAGACCCTTGCCCCCACAACATCTTCAACCTCGGAAGCAAAACAATTGATGACGAGCTCAGGAATGTCTTGAATACCTCCATCACCATGGCCTCCTTCCCGAAGGACTGGAAACACACTGAAGTGAGGTTCCTCCTTAAAAGAACATCTGCCAACCCACCTGAACTGAAGAACTACCGGCCTATCTCTCTGCTCCCCTATCCACCAAATGCCCTTGAAAAGGCAATCAACCAGCAACTCACCCGACACCTAGAAGACCACAACCTCTTGGAGACCTCCCAATCCAGAGTTCGAGCTAGCCACAGCACTTAGACAACCTGACTGCAGCCACAGATGACATCAGAGCCCTCATTCTCCTGGACCTGTAGGCAGCGTTTGACACCATCTCCCACCACATCATGATCAACAGGCTCCACCTCATTGGGATTATTGGAAACACCCTCAAATTGATCACCTTGTACCTCATCAGAATAACCCAAAGGATCCGTCTCCCACCATTCATCTCAAAGCCCAAGAAGCTCATCTGTGGAGTTCCTCAAGGATCGTCCCTCAGCCCGACCCTCTTCAACAGTCACATGACCCCACAGCCATCACCATCAAATCAAGCGGACTCAACATCATCTCCTACGCCGACGACACACAGCTCATCCTTTCACTGCCCAAAGATCCGTCCACCACAAAAGCTAACTTCCACAGAAGCATGATGAACGTAGTGGACTGGATGTAGGACTACTGTCGCAAACTCAACACAAAAAAATGGACGTCCTTATCTTTGGAAACAACACCTCACCGTGGGCAGACACATGGTGGCCCGCACAGCTCGGCACACCCCTCACCCCAAAAGACCACACCCACAACCTCAGCATCATCCTGAATAGCAAGCTATCCATGAAGAAACAAGTCAACACAGTCTCATCTGCCCGCTTCCACACCCTTCGCATGCTCCTCAAGACCTTCAGGTGGCTCTCAACAAACACCAGAAGCACCATCATGCAGGCCCTAATCACCAGCAAACTGGACTACGGAACAACGCTCTACATAGGAATCACTGCTCACCTCCTTGGAGACTCCAGACAATACAGGAACGCAGCGACAAGACTTATACTCGACCTCCCCAGAGGGACCCACATCACCCCCCAACTACACTAGCTAGCGATTCAGAAGAGATGCCAGTTCAAGATTCTGACCCACGCCTACAAGGCCTTGTAAAACAAAGAACCAGCACACATCAACAAATGCCTGACCTTCCACCAACTAGTCAGACACCTCCGATCAGCTTCTCTCTGCCTCGCAGACACCCCACAGACTCATCGTGCCAACAGAAGACACTGCTTCCCGCGCCTAGCAGCCAAGGCTTGGAAGAACCTCCCCCTGCACCTCAGTACCACACCACCACTACAGGGATTCAGAAGAGAACTAAAGACCTTGATATTCAAATGATCATTCTTCAATGCAGTACCATACATATCCAGCGCCTCAAGACCCTTACGGGTGATTTGCTGTGCTCTGTAAATATTTGATTGATTGAATGATTCCTTAAGAGAGTTATTTATTTCCATCATGTTGTGCTTCTGTGGGTTTTTTGTGTATCTTATTCTTGTATAGTGCATACTTTGAAGTGAGTCACGGCCGGTGTTTGTGACGGCCCAAAATTGAAAGATATGGCGCAGAACCTGAAGGCAGTGCGAGGTTCTCACACTGCCTGTCAGTGGGTTGGTCTCTCCGCAGAGCCCCAGAACAGTGGTCATTTATTCCAGTTGCAACTGAAATTCTGAGTAAATGTGTGTTAAGAGAGCACACAGTTGTCAAAAAATTGACAATGCTAAAGTAAAAGAAAATAAAGTCCCTACATGAGTGTATGTTTGAGGGGGTGAAGTGAAGGAGATGTGAGGAAGGGCATTCAGAAGAGAGTGAAAAGAGGAAGCTGAAGAGGAAAGAGATGAGGATTGAGATATGCAGATGGATGAGGTAGAAAAAAGGCATACATGTCTAAAATAAAGTGCAAATACCTGAACACCAATACTCCTACTGGCCTCAATAATAATAATTATTTCACAGTGTCACAATTTCAGAATTGAAACATTTTCAAAATTTGTTTGCAATAAATCGATAGTTGTTACCCGTTTATCTTAAACAGCTAGCAACCATTGACAAAGCCAATAGTCCTGGCAGGTTTTAAGTGTATGTCATTTGTTGTCTTATATATCTTGATGCAATAGTAGAATGCTCAGAGAGAAAGCTAAATATCAATCGGGAGGCACACTTTGGGAATCACATTAATGTAGTTTACATATCTAAGCTGTGCCTCTTTTAGAGACCCCTATGTTTTTCAACCCACTTAATGCCCTGTCTGCACATATTTCCATATGACTGATTGCAGCCAGCAGCTGTGGGTGCTTCCCCAAGCCTAGTTAGAGCATTTTCTTCCAAAGTTGATGGCACATGTAGTACAAGACACTGAGCAAGCACATACTTTAAAGAGCCTGAAGTTGTAGCAGTGTATAATTGCACACTACAGTAATTGTTGAACATATTAATACAGTAAGATACAGTATAGGGGCATTTTTAATGTGTTCACGTATTTCAAGATTACACATTAACAATTGTTTTATAAACCTGCTTGCTTTCTTTAATATAACTTGCTTTAAAATGCACCATTTTCCAATCTGTTTTCAAATTTTTCTCAAGGAGGCCCCCCCCCCAAAGAACACACCCCCCAATTCCGAAAACCCACTTTTGTCCATTGAGTTTGCTTGCTTCGCTCACTTCAGAAAAGTCATTCCCAACTTTTACACCCAACCACATTCAAATGTCACCAGCCATCACTGCAGTCAAAGTGCATATCTCATTGCCATATGGAGCAAGAGACCATCCATGTAGTTAGTGATGTCATACAAATATCTACACTACCGTGATACATGACTCCTCTTCCTGGTTGACCTCTCTTCATCCTTCTATACCATAGACCATTAAGTCTAATAATAGTAAACAACTTCCACAAGGGCTGTCACAGCATTGTCTTTCAATAGTTCAAATCATAGCTGGAAATAGTGCCAGGTTTGTCCAGATGAGTTCTTCCAGATCTAAGCTCTTGTGGCATTCCCAATGCAAATGGAATCCTGGGGATTCTTGCTGACTGGCAAGGTCAAATTAATCTACTGATAAGTGATTGACACATAGCTCAATCCGAAAGTTTCAAAACGTTATTACAAAGGTTGCCCGAAGGACTGCCATACTTCAATCAAACCCTGGGCCAAGGCATAGATTGAATTGAACCTGACCAAATCGAAGTTTGTGCATATCTGCTTATCTTCACAAACTACAAGGAGCAGCTGGTGAAAGGCGTGCTGCCTTCTTTTCCCAACACGTAAACAGAGTCTTTTGGGTTCTACATTGCCTTACCTTTAGCAGTGGGCACACATAGATCACAAGGCGAAGATTGCCTGGCATCAGTTAGCTCTTCAAGCACGTGGGAACGTCCTTACTCTCAGAAACATACTTTTAAACTACAGTATGGTCTGTTGTCCTTTTATATCACAATGGAAGAAAGGGTCTGCTGTCTGTCGTGAGTAAGATCTACCTGACTCCAACGAACAGGAACTTCCATTCAGCTGCATACCTCATCAAAGATCTTGACTAATATAACTTGATCAAGCTTAACCTCAGACAACTCTAGTGGCTCCCACTTCCTGTGAACCCTTGCTGCAAAATGTATAGACCAATCATCTCTTGCACCCCACAGTGCCTGGCCACCAATAATTAAACAACACAAAAGCATGTAACTTCACCATTGCCGGACTGAAACTCAAGAAATGCAGCAAGGAGAAGATGAAACATGAGACACAAGCTCTTCTATTATGGTCTCAGGATCTGGAACATAATTGCAGTCCAGATTCACCGAGCTCAAGTCTTCTACACTACCTCGAAGAGCTAAAAACCTGTCTCTTCAACCAGCACTTTGGTATAAGGTATTTACTTACATAGTGCTCAAGAAGTGTTGCCACTCACCATTGAAAATGGACTTTGTGTTAAACTGAAGATTCCCAGCTTCATTGAAAATGATATTGAAGTTCAAGACACCCCATTCTCTGTAACTGGATGTCCTACCCAAACAAGGATGGGTGTTCACACTTCAAGGAACGTTTTCCCTAATGTCATTCAGGGTTGCTCTTATTAATGAGTAACAACATCAAAACCCAATCGCTGCAGCTCTGCATCTGCCAACAGCAAGAAAGGATATGGACAGTTTGAGATCCTGAGGAATAGTAAGCATCTGCTCAACAGTGCTCTTGCTGCTCTGACTTGCAGCGGGAATGTTCTCGTTGTAATACAGAACACTCTTTGTAAGTATGCCAAAATCACCTTTAGCTTTCTGCAAGAGTTCATATCAGCACAACATACAATATACAACATGCAGCATACAATATAGATATAGAACATTTAACATACAATATGCAGGATGGTGGGCTGAGTCAGAGCCCTTCAGCATTTACTTCCTTTTGCTTGTTGGTGTTGGTAAGCATGGCTCAACGAGATCTCACATATTGAGTCAATCCATCCTTTCATCCATCCATCATTTTCATTAACTGAAACAATTTCACCAAATACATTCAATAATACAAGAAATCACAACAACTTAAAATCATGTTTTAAATTAAAGGGCAGAGCAAGTTTAACCATTTGAAGTTTTAAAACCAGTATCAACGTGTTCAAGAAATACTAATGGCCTGATTTATGCTTTTTTAGCGCTGCATTTGTGTCATTTTTTTACACAAAGGAGGCGCAAACTTACAAAGTTCAATTATATTTCGTACGTTTGCACCGCTTTTGCGGCAAAAAATTACTCAAATGCAGCGCTAAAAAAGTATAAATCAGGCCCTAAGTAGTTCAAGTCAGTGAGGAAGAAAAATTATTTTATGGATGAACTGGAAGAGTTTGTAGAATAAGATATGTATGTATGATTTCATAAAAATTAGTTAAATACAATGAATTGTACAAAAACACAGGATAGTGGTCTTAAAATGTCAATATTTTTTACATTTACTAGCATATGTGTCACAATTACTGAATTTGATCAATTAGTTTACCTCGCTAGCAGTCAGTCCTTGTAATATATAGTGGGTCATTACGAGTCTGGGGGTCTATTGACCGCCAGACTCACAGTGGCATACGGACCAATGCCAAATGCGGCGGTTCGAACACCCCATTATGACTGCGGCGGTCGTCCCGGCCGTCAGTCAGTCATGGAGGTCCTAATCCTCCAGGGCAGACCTGCCCTGGGGATTACATCTTTGTTCTCCAGCAGCAATTTCATGGCAGTAACACCGCGACGCAAAGGCTGGCAGAGAACAGGTCCAGGGGGTCCAGGGGGAGCCCTGCACTGCCGAAGACAATGCTGTAGGGTGTTTCCCACTAGGCCGGCGGGCGGAAACTCAGGTTTCTGCCGACCGACCTAGCAGGAAACTACTTAATGGGCCCGGCAATGACGCAGCCACTATTGCGGCAAGCTCCCTGTTGGAAGTTCGGTGGACAGCCAAAACTATCCGCTGAACTCTTAACCAGGCCCTTAGTCTGGATTAACATCAATCAACTAATACATTCAATGATGAAAATCACAACAACTTTAACCCCTTCCCCGCCACGGACGTAATGGTTACGTCCATGGCAGCGCCCGTGTGGCGCCATGGACGTAACCATTACGTCCTGGGACTGGCAGTCGGGGGAAGCGCTAGCGCTTCCCCCGAGGGCCGCCCCCCAACACCCCCAGGTCAGGGCTGAAAGGGGAATCCCTTCCCCTTTCACCCCCACCCCCCCCCAGCCCCCCCCATGAAGTCAGCGCGCGATCGCGCGCTGATTTCAGGGAAAGGGGGAAAGACGCGCTGGAAGCCATTTGCTTCCAGCGCGTCTAAGGGAGAAGGTGAGTTTTTCACCTTCGTGCGGGGTGGGGGTGCTCTCAGAGAGGCATCGAGGGAAAGGAAAGGGTTTTCCTTTCCCTCGATGTCTCTTTGAGCATTCCTGCTGCCCGATCGCGATGCGATCGGGCAGCAGGAATGCCCACTAGACACCAGGGATTTCAGTATGTGTGTGTGTGCTTATTAGTGTAGGGGAGCGACCCCTTGGGCAAGGGTCGCTCCCCTTTGGGGGCACATGTATTTTACGTCGTTTCTGCCCCCCCTGGGGGCAGATTGGCCCTATTTTTAGGCCGATCTGCCCCCAAGGGGGGCAGAAAGCCACTAGACACCAGGGATTTTATTGTTGCTTTGTATTTTTTGTGTTGGGGGGCGGCCCCTTGGGCAAGGGTCGCTCCCCTTTGGGGGCACATGTATTTTACGTCGTTTCTGCCCCCCCTGGGGGCAGATTGGCCCTATTTTTAGGCCGATCTGCCCCCAAGGGAGGCAGTAAGCCACTAGACACCAGGGATTTTATTGTTGATTTGTGTTTTTTGTGTTGGGGGGCGGCCCCTTGGGCAAGGGTCGCTCCCCTTTAGATATGCCTATTTTTTAGGCCTTTCTGTCCCCAAGGGGGGCAGAATCCCCATAGCGCCAGGGATACTATGTGTGTGTGTGTGCTTTGTGTGGGGGTGTGGCCCCTTGGGCAAGGGTCGCCCCCCCCCCCAAAGGGTGCAATGTAATCTGGGCGATTTCTGCCCCCTCCCCTTGAGGGTAGATTGGCCTATTTTTTTTTAGGCCCATCTTTCCCCAAGCAGAGAAGACTAGACACAGGGGAAAATGAAAAAATGGTTAGTGGCGGAGTGTTTGTCAACTGGCGAAGTATTTGCTTTTATGATAATAACAGTTTTTCTCCTTTTTGTTTTAGTTCAAAGCTTTTGCTGACTTTGCTGTGGCTTGTTGCAGTTTTGGCAGTAGTTGTCCTGCGGTTTGCGTAGTTGCATGTTTTAGGTAAGTAAATAAATTTACTCCAAGTGAGTATTGTTGCAATGCATGAATGACATGTTTGTAGGTGGTGTACTGAATGCAGGATTGTGTGTGAAATTGTCCTTAGAGTTATGCACAATGATTATTGTGTTGTCTTATGTCTAATTTGCTTTTTTTTTTCTCTTTTTAGTGGGATATCGTTGGTGATTGCTGTGGCTGTGCAGAGTAGTTGCTGGTGAGTCAAGCTTTTTCAGGCAAGTGAGCAGTATAGTTTTTGAGTTTATAATTCTTAGTGATAAACCTATACTTTGTTACTTATCTTACACAGTGCTGGTTGTTGGTGGTGTATTTGTCCAGTTAATTTTAGTAGGAAGGATCATGGCCAGCCGTAGGATGACCGCTCAGCAGGTTGTTAATGTGCTTTTTGAGTCATCTTCTGACCATGAATATGAGACTGACTCTGCATCTGAGGCAGAGGAGGAAGTGCAGGATTCTGGAAGTGAATTTTCTGTCAGAGATGAATCATCTGATGATGAAGCCACTCTCAGTGCTGATGAAGGGCCTGTTTTAGAGGAGGACAGTGATGTGCCAATGGTGCAGGAGCCAGCGGCTGAAAGGCTTCCCATTGGAAGACCTGACGCATGGGTTGCACCAAACATGGAGCAGCCACAGTTGCCTGCGTTTACTGGTTTTCCAGGGTGTCGAGTTAATACGGAAAACTTTTTGCCCGTCAACTTTTTTGAGTTGTTTATGGACGATATATTTTTGGAAGAGATTGTTGAGCAGACTAATTTGTATGCAGAGCAGTTTTTGAGGGACAACGCTGCCAGACTTAGGCCACACTCTAGAGCTAGCCGGTGGATTCCCACAAATCTGGAAGAGTTGAAAAAGTTCTTGGGTTTAACTTTTTTGATGGGGCTGATAAGGAAGCCGTCGCTGTCTTCATATTGGTCTACTAGTCCCTTGATGGCAACTGCTATATTTCCTGCCATCATGAGTCGTAACCGGTATGAGCTTCTTCTTCGGATGTTGCATTTTGTAGATAATGCTTTAGCCTTGCCACGAGATCATCCTGATTCTGACCGTCTTTTTAAGATTAGACCTGTCCTTGATCATTTGGTAGATCGGTTTTCAGAGATCTATGTTCCAGGGAAAGAAATATCTGTAGATGAGTCTTTGGTCCTGTTCAAGGGTCGTTTGGTTTTTAGGCAGTACATTCCTAGCAAGAGGGCACGGTATGGAATTAAATTGTATATGCTGTCAGAAAGTAGTACAGGATATGTTTATAATTTCCGGGTCTACACTGGTAGGGATTCCAATATTGACCCCCCTGGTTGTCCTCCCACTTTTGGAGTTAGTGAGAAAATTGTGTGGGAACTTGGTAGACGACTGTTTAACAAAGGTCACCATTTATATGTAGATAACTTCTACACTGGAGTTCGGTTGTTCAAGGAGTTGTTCAGAGTGGACACTGTTGCTTGTGGCACAATCCGCTCTAATCGGAAAGGCTATCCAAAAGAGCTTGTCTGTAAAAAACTTGAGAAGGGACAGTGCAGTGCCTTGCGGAATGATGAGCTGCTAGCTCTGAAATTTGTAGACAAGAGGGATGTATACATGCTAAGCACCATCCATGATGAGAGTACTTCACCTGTGGCTGTTTGGGGTCAGGTTGCCGAAGTGCGCAAACCTGTGTGCATCTTAGACTATAATAAGCACATGGGTGGTGTTGATAGAGTAGATCAGAGGTTAGAACCTTACACTGCTGCTCGTAAGTCTTATGTGTGGTATAAGAAATTAGCGCTTCACTTGTTCCACTTGGCAACTTTTAATGCTTTTGTTGTGTTTAAGGATAGTTCTCCAGAGTCAAGGATGACATTTGTGAAATTTCAGGAGTCTATCATAGCTAGCCTTGTTGTGCTGGAACACGCAAGAGTTCCTAGAGAAGCAGTGGTGGAGGATGTGGCTAGATTGAAAGATCGTCACTTTGCTGAGCACATTCCTCCCACGGCCAAAAAAAACTTTCCTGCTAAGAGATGTAGAGTCTGTGCTCGAAGAGGTATCAGGAAGGAGACTAGGATGTACTGCCCTGATTGTCCTTCAAAGCCTGGGCTGTGTGTGGGTGGCTGTTTCAGGAGCTACCACACACAGAAGAATTATTGGGAAATTCCGTGAGCGTAAACTGGTGTTTTATATTTTTATATGTTCGGTTTCACGGTTGGCATTAGTCATGTATTCAGTTAGAGCTTTTGTGTTTGTAGTTTTGTACTAATTTATGATTAGTGGTTTCTTTGTTGTTTAAAAACAAAAAAAAGGGGATGGCATGTGTAGAGTGGCGCTTGGCTGGCGGCGTGGGTGGGGTGGCGCTTGGCTGGCGGTGTGTGTGGGGTGGCGCTTGGCTGGCGGTGTGTGTGGGGTGGCGCTTGGCTGGCGGTGTGTGTGGGGTGGCGCTTGGCTGGCGGTGTGTGTGGGGTGGCGCTGGGCTGGCGGTGTGTGTGGGGTGGCGCTTGGCTGGTGGTGTGGGTGGGGTGGCGCTTGGCTGGTGGTGTGGCGCTTGGCTGGCAGTGCCGGCCAAACGCCAGTCCACACACTCATCAGCTGGTGTGATTGCTGTATCAGGCATGTGGGCGTATGAAAGTGATGGGCCCTTGACTGGCGCTGTCTGTGGATGCGAGTCTTGTAATGTGCTGGGCCCGTGGCTGGCGGCGTGAATGGTCTAGTGCATGTCATGTATGAAAGGTGTGTGAATGGACTGTAAAGCGGTTGGTGCCTTGTCGTGGCTTTACAGCTCACGAGCTGTGAGTCATTGGTTCAGTTTTTTGGCCTTTCAGTTATTACCAGTGCATTTCACTTTTGTGAAATCTCTTGTTAATAAAATTTGATCTACTGGACCATCACTCACCCTCGTGCCAAATCCAACCAGTATGTGTGGTACAAATGACAAAACCTGCTCCGCTGTAATCAGGCGTCGCAGCACACTTGAGACACGCTAGGTGCCTCAGGTGGGACCCCGATGATGAAGCATGCCACCAACTTGGTTGGTGGGTGAGGGGTCTTCTTCACATAACCTAAGTGTGTTTCATTTCACAATTTTAGTGTTTGGCACATCACGGACGTATGTGCACACATCAAAGTGATATTTTCCAAAAATACCTGTGTTTGGGGGGGAGGGCCCACCTATGTTTTTGGTCCTGGGTGCGGCCGTCATGTAGGGAAACCTACAAAACCCAGAAACTTTTTAAAACTAGGCACCCCAAGGAGTCTAGGGAGGTGTGGCTTGTGTGGCTCCCCCAACATTTTCTTACCCAGACTCCTCTGTAAACCTCACAATTTGCATAAAAAAGCATATTTTCCAGATTTTTCTTAGTAGGATCACCGCTCCAGCACAAAATTCCTACTCCCCAGTTTTCCCCTCAGTCTCCCAAGTAAAATGACACCTCACTTATGTGGGTTGCCAAAGCAGAGTCCGTCTAAAGATGTATAAAAGAATATGCCCTTATAAACTTGCTGTGCTATCCCTTCTATCCCTTCAGGTTTTGGGCCTTATTATGTTGCAGGCACCTGGGCCACCCACACAAGTGAGGTATCATTTTTATCGGGAGACTTGGGGGAACGCTGGGTGGAAGGAAATTTGTGGCTCCTATCAGATTCCAGAACTTTCTGCCACAGAAATGTGAGGAACATGTGTTTTTTTAGCCAAATTTTGAGGTTTGCAAAGGATTCTGGGTAACAGAACCTGGTCCGAGCCCCGCAAGTCACCCCTCCTTGGATTCCCCTAGGTCTCTAGTTTTCAGAAATGCACAGGTTTGGTAGGTTTCCCTAGGCGCCGGGTGAGCTACAGGCCAAAATCCACAGGTAGGCACTGTTTTCTCCCAACATTGTGGATGTGTCCACGTTGCGCTTTGGGGTGTTTCCTGTCGCAGGCGCTAGGCCTACCCACGCAAGTGAGGTATCATTTTTATCGGGAGACTTGGGGGAACGCTGGGTGGAAGGAAATTTGTAGCTCCTCTCAGATTCCAGAACTTTCTGCCACAGAAATGTGAGGAACATGTGTTTTTTTAGCCAAATTTTGAGGTTTGCAAAGGATTCTGGGTAACAGAACCTGGTCCGAGCCCCGCAAGTCACCCCTCCTTGGATTCCCCTAGGTCTCTAGTTTTCAGAAATGCACAGGTTTGGTAGGTTTCCCTAGGTGGCGGCTGAGCTAGAGGCCAAAATCTACAGGTAGGCACTTCGCAAAAAACACCTCTGTTTTTTTCCAAAATTTAGGATGTGTCCACGTTGCGCTTTGGGGTGTTTCCTGTCGCCGGCGCTAGGCCTACCCACGCAAGTGAGGTATCATTTTTATCGGGAGACATGGGGGAACGCTGGGTGGAAGGAAATTTGTAGCTCCTCTCAGATTCCAGAACTTTCTGCCACAGAAATGTGAGGAACATGTGTTTTTTTAGCCAAATTTTGAGGTTTGCAAAGGATTCTGGGTAACAGAACCTGGTCCGAGCCCCGCAAGTCACCCCTCCTTGGATTCCCCTAGGTCTCTAGTTTTCAGAAATGCACAGGTTTGGTAGGTTTCCCTAGGTGGCGGCTGAGCTAGAGGCCAAAATCTACAGGTAGGCACTTCGCAAAAAACACCTCTGTTTTTTTCCAAAATTTAGGATGTGTCCACGTTGCGCTTTGGGGTGTTTCCTGTCGCCGGCGCTAGGCCTACCCACGCAAGTGAGGTATCATTTTTATCGGGAGACTTGGGGGAACGCTGGGTGGAAGGAAATTTGTAGCTCTTCTCAGATTCCAGAACTTTCTGCCACAGAAATGTGAGGAACATGTGTTTTTTTAGCCAAATTTTGAGGTTTGCAAAGGATTCTGGGTAACAGAACCTGGTCCGAGCCCCGCAAGTCACCCCTCCTCGGATTCCCCTAGGTCTCTAGTTTTCAGAAATGCACAGGTTTGGTAGGTTTCCCTAGGTGGCGGCTGAGCTAGAGGCCAAAATCTACAGGTAGGCACTTCGCAAAAAACACCTCTGTTTTTTTCCAAAATTTAGGATGTGTCCACGTTGCGCTTTGGGGTGTTTCCTGTCGCCGGCGCTAGGCCTACCCACGCAAGTGAGGTATCATTTTTATCGGGAGACTTGGGGGAACGCTGGGTGGAAGGAAATTTGTAGCTCCTCTCAGATTCCAGAACTTTCTGCCACAGAAATGTGAGGAACATGTGTTTTTTTAGCCAAATTTTGAGGTTTGCAAAGGATTCTGGGTAACAGAACCTGGTCCGAGCCCCGCAAGTCACCCCTCCTTGGATTCCCCTAGGTCTCTAGTTTTCAGAAATGCACAGGTTTGGTAGGTTTCCCTAGGTGGCGGCTGAGCTAGAGGCCAAAATCTACAGGTAGGCACTTCGCAAAAAACACCTCTGTTTTTTTCCCAAATTTAGGATGTGTCCACGTTGCGCTTTGGGGTGTTTCCTGTCGCCGGCGCTAGGCCTACCCACGCAAGTGAGGTATCATTTTTATCGGGAGACTTGGGGGAACGCTGGGTGGAAGGAAATTTGTAGCTCTTCTCAGATTCCAGAACTTTCTGCCACAGAAATGTGAGGAACATGTGTTTTTTTAGCCAAATTTTGAGGTTTGCAAAGGATTCTGGGTAACAGAACCTGGTCCGAGCCCCGCAAGTCACCCCTCCTTGGATTCCCCTAGGTCTCTAGTTTTCAGAAATGCACAGGTTTGGTAGGTTTCCCTAGGTGGCGGCTGAGCTAGAGGCCAAAATCTACAGGTAGGCACTTCGCAAAAAACACCTCTGTTTTTTTCCAAAATTTAGGATGTGTCCACGTTGCGCTTTGGGGTGTTTCCTGTCGCCGGCGCTAGGCCTACCCATGCAAGTGAGGTATCATTTTTATCGGGAGACTTGGGGAAACGCTGGGTGGAAGGAAATTTGTAGCTCCTCTCAGATTCCAGAACTTTCTGCCACAGAAATGTGAGGGACATGTGTTTTTTTAGCCAAATTTTGAGGTTTGCAAAGGATTCTGGGTAACAGAACCGGGTCCGAGCCCCGCAAGTCACCCCTCCTTGGATTCCCCTAGGTCTCTAGCTTTCAGAAATGCACAGGTTTGGTAGGTTTCCCTAGGTGGCGGCTGAGCCAGAGGCCAAAATCTACAGGTAGTCACTTTGCTAAAAACAGCTCTGTTTTCTGTGATATGTCCACGTTGTGTTTTGGGGCATATCCTGTCGCGGGCACTAGGCCTACCCACACAAGTGAGGTATCATTTTTATCGGGAGACGTGGGGGAACGCTGGGTGGAAGGAAATTTGTGGCTCCTCTCAGATTCCAGAACTTTCTGCCACAGAAATGTGAGGAACATGTGTTTTTTTAGCCAAATTTTGAGGTTTGCAAAGGATTCTGGGTAACAGAACCTGGTCCGAGCCCCGCAAGTCACCCCTCCTTGGATCCCCCTAGGTCTCTAGTTTTCAGAAATGCACAGGTTTGGTAGGTTTCCCTAGGTGGCGGCTGAGCTAGAGGCCAAAATCTACAGGTAGTCACTTTGCTAAAAACAGCTCTGTTTTCTGTGATATGTCCACGTTGTGTTTTGGGGCATATCCTGTCGCGGGCGCTAGGCCTACCCACACAAGTGAGGTATCATTTTTATCGGGAGACGGGGGGGAACGCTAGGTGGAAGGAAATTTGTGGCTCCTCTCAGATTCCAGAACTTTCTGCCACAGAAATGTGAGGAACATGTGTTTTTTTAGCCAAATTTTGAGGTTTGCAAAGGATTCTGGGTAACCGAACCTGGTCCGAGCCACACAAGTCACCCCTCCTTGGATTCCCCTAGGTCTCTAGTTTTCAGAAATGCACAGATTTGGTAGGTTTCCCTAGGTGGCGGCTGAGCTAGAGGCCAAAATCTACAGGTAGTCACTTTGCTAAAAACAGCTCTGTTTTCTGTGATGTGTCCAGGTTGTGTTTTGGGGCATATCCTGTCGCGGGCGCTAGGCCTACCCACACAAGTGAGGTATCATTTTTATCGGGAGACGTGGGGGAATGCTGGGTGGAAGGAAACTTGTCGCTCCTCTCAGATTCCAGAACTTTCTGCCACAGAAATGTGAGGAACATGTGTTTTTTTAGCCAAATTTTGAGGTTTGCAAAGGATTCTGGGTAACAGAACCTGGTCCGAGCCACACAAGTCACCCCTCCTTGGATTCCCCTAGGTCTCTAGTTTTCAGAAATGCACAGGTTTGGTAGGTTTCCCTAGGTGGCGGCTGAGCTAGAGGCCAAAATCTACAGGTAGTAACTTTGCTAAAAACAGCTCTGTTTTCTGTGATGTGTCCACATTGTGTTTTGGGGCATATCCTGTCGCGGGCGCTAGGCCTATCCAAACAAGTGAGGTATCATTTTTATCGGGAGACTTGGGGGAACATAGAATAGCAAAACAAGTGTTATTGCCCCTTCTCTTTCTCTACATTTATTCCTTCCAAATATAGGGGTGTGTGTAAAAAAGACATCTATTTGAGAAATTCCATGTAATTCACGTGCTACTATGGTCACCCCGGAATTCAGAGATGTGCAAATAACCACTGCTCCTCAACACCTTATCTTGTGCCCTTTTTGGAAATGCAAAGGTTTTCTTGATAGCTATTTTTTACTCCTTATATTTCAGCAAATGAATTACTGTATACCCGGTATAGAATGAAAACGCACTGCAGGGTGCAGCTCATTTATTGGCTCTGGGTTCCTCGGGTTCTTGATGAACCTACAAACCCTATATATCCCCGCAACCAGAGGAGTCCAGCAGACGTAACGGTATATTGCTTTCGATAATCTGACATTGCAGGGAAAAGTTACAGAGTAAAAAGTAGAGAAAAATTGATGTTTTTTTCACCTCAATTTCAATATTTTTCTTTTTCAGCTGTTATTTTCTGTAGGAAACCCTTGTAGGATCTACACAAATGACCCCTTGCTGAATTCAGAATTTTGTCTACTGTTCAGAAATGTTTAGGTTTCTGGGATCCAGCATTGGTTTCATGACCATTCCGGTCACTGACTGGAAGGAGGCTGAAAGCACAAAAAATTGCACAAATGGGGTATGCCCCAGTAAAATGCCAAAATTGTGTTGAAAAATTGGGTTTTCGGATTCAAGTCTGCCTGTTCCTGAAAGCTGGGAAGCTGCTGAGTTTAGCACCGCAAACCCTTTGTTGATGCCATTTTCAGGGGAAAAACCACAAGCCTTCTTCTGCAGCCCCTTTTTCCAATTTTTTTGAAAAAAACGAAATTTTCACTGTATTTTGGCCAATTTCTTGGCCTCCTTCAGGGGAACCCACAAAGTCTGGGTACCTTTAGAATCCCTAGGATGTTGGAAAAAAAGGACGCAAATTTGGCTTGGTTAGCTTATGTGGACAAAAAGTTATGAGGGCCTAAGCGCGAACTGCCCCAAATAGGCAAAAAAAGGCCTGGCACAGGAGGGGGAAAAGGCCTGGCAGCGAAGTGGTTAAAAAAAAAATTGTTTGAAGCGCAAAGTAAACTTGATAATTTAATATTTCAGGGCTTATGTTAACATGTTTTAGACAAATACTCAATAGTTCATACTCTTTTATTGCTGTTCTCGGAGGCCCTTATTTTATGAATAAATTAGAAAGAGTTTGTGGTATGAGATGTAATTTCATAAAGCTATTTGGCATTGGGTGCATTACAGATAAAAAGTGGATAGCAGGTGTGCTCTCTCCAGTAGTATGATTGTCTCCCTATCAGCCAGTTCATTGTCACCCTAGCAGCCAGTTGATAGAAACCATGAAAGAGAAGAGCTCTTTTCTGTGGTCTTTAATGAAGTAGTTTATCTTGCTTATGTTCGTAAAAGTGCCTACAGTAAGATGCAATGCCTAATCTGACAAAAATGTGGGCAGAAGCTTACCTTTTAGGCTTTTCTACTGGATTTTTGAAAATGTTCCTATGAGCGAAGATGCAGTAGAAGTGTAATTGAACCATTACTTCATTGAAGTGGCGGCCGCCACAAATGTCAAGCTGGGAACAATTAAAAACAAACAAAACAAAAAAAGTACCTTTCCCGCCCGCCAAATCCTGCCGCCTCGCTCGTCACTCCTCTTTTTGTGGAGTCCCAGCATTCACAGGGACACCAGCACAGGCTCCCCAGCATTCCTAGCACTGCTTTCATGCTAAACATAGCATGAAAGCAGCACCAGGATTAGTCTGAGTGGCTTGGATCGCGACAGCCGGCCAAACACACATGTGCACTTAGGTGCACTCTCTCCTTCTAGCCCCACCCCCCCCCCACCTTCCGAGATCCAGCCTCACCCCTCCCTGCACTGCAGGCTGAGCCAGCAGATGAAAAATAAAACTATAGTGTAAATATTGTTTTATTTTCCATCTCTTGGCTCTTGGCCAGGGGGAGACACTCCTTCGCCATTGCGGAGGAGCCGCTCCTGCTTCATTGCCTTGCCAGCAGCCTGTCTACATAGTTTATGCGTTTGATAAACCTATATACATACAAAAGTATACTCTCACAGAAAGCTGAAGATTATGCGTGGTGGTGGGGGGGCCTGAATGCCAAACAGACTTCATTAAGTAGACGCGCAAGGGCACAAATGTGAGCCACTGATTTCAGATATTTTGTGTAGAGCCAGCAGTTGTGTGTATAAAGCCTTTGCGCCCACTTCAGCACAAATTCAAAGGAGGGACAAGGACTAAAGTGAAGTTGCTTAAGTCTGACTTTATAAGATCCTTTTAAGGCTTTCGCTAAGTAGCTTGTGTTTGGTGACTTTTTTATTCATTCATTGCTAGCAAGGTGTGATTTCTCTTTTTGGAATTGCGTATGTCTACTGAAAAAGATACTTTTTGACAGTTTATTCAGTTTCTTAAAGACGCCATATGGCAGATTTTGTTCCCACACGTCTTCAGCTCCCAGAGAAAGAAGGCCTGTGATGAGGGAGGAAGACCATTCATTTTTCTTTTTTTTTTAATTCTTTTTATTTTAGTAAACATCTGCTCAGTATGTACCATTTAATACAGTTTCAAGTGTGGAATATAGTTCTTGGCCAAAGAAAGAGAACACATCGTGTTAATATATCACAAACGGAAAGCTTTATAAAAGGGACATTAAAAAATAAAAAACACCAAGTCCATGTAATGTTTCTTGACTTTGATCACCCCTCAGTTATGCCCTAATGACAGAAGTGTGTGAACTCACCCGTCCCCTCTGCCTTACACTGCTGGCAATTTACAAGCCTCTGTATTCTCTCCATTGAATCCATATTTTGTCATACTTTTAGGAGCAACCCTGACTCTGATATATTACCTGCTCTGTGTGCTAGCACTAATCCATGTTGTTTTCCCAGTTATGAATGTCTGCGGGCCTAGTCGCTCCCCATGCTCTAGCTATGTCTCTTTTGGCCACTCCTGCCGCTAGCGTCAGCCAAATCTTCTGACAACGTGGCCACGTTTCCTCCCCTGTTATCTGTAACGCCAGCCATCTGGGAATCAGTGGGATCGTGAGGCCTGTTACTTGGGCCATGACTTGGACCACCTGTTTCCATAATTGCTGAATTATGGGCCAACTCCACAGGATAGGGAAAAATGACCCTACCATACCACACTCTCTTCTACACAGGTCAGATTTGAAGTGGTCCATGTGATGCAAGATCTGAAATAATATGATCTGTGGAGTATTCTAAGGGCCAGATTTACAAGGCCATAGCACCTCCTTGCGCCATGTTTGCGTCATTTTTTATTTTTACGCTAATGTGGCTCAATGAGGCAAAAATCACAGCACCATATTTACAAAGTGGCGCAATGCAGGCAGAAATGTATGCAAGGAGGGGCGTTCTGGCATTAGGCCTGCAAAAATGACGCAATGAAATCTACATCATTTTTAATGCCTGCTAAAAGCAGGTATGGAACAGTAGCTTGCCTTCCCATTTTCTAGAATATAGCAAAGAAGGATACCCTCTGTACTCCTCTATACTCAACTGCCACTCTGTCCACCCTATAGGCTGGTTCCTCCATGTCGCCAAAAATCCAATCATTTACAGAGACTACTGGGCCGCCCAATAGTATACTTGTATATCTGAGACTGTTAAACAACCCTCAAACACTCCTCTTTGTAGCTTACCAGCGGATATGCAGGGGCTACCTCCATCCCACAGGAGTCTGCACAGTTCACTATTGTTCTTTGTAAAGAAGTCTGGAGGCACTTTAAATGGTTTATTCTGGAGTATATATAGGAGGTGGGGAAGGGTCATCTTTTTAAAAAGGGCGGCTCGACCCATTAATGAAAAAGGGAGCTGCCTCCAGTGCGTGACATCATCACAGAGGCATTCTAGTTGCGGATAGAAGTTCTTTAACCCCTTCGGTGCCATGGACGTAACGGTTTCGTCCTTGGCTGCAGCGCCAAGTATGTAACTGTTACATCCTGCAACCGGCCCACAGGGGGAGCGCTAGCACTCCCCCCGTGGGTCTCCCACCCACACCCCCATGGCAGGGATGGCGGTGGAATTGCTTCCACTGCCACCCCTGACCCCCCCCCAAATCCCCCTGGCGGTATCTGATGACATCAGCGCAAGATCGCGCGCTGACCTCATCAGAAGTCGCCCCTGACGCGCTGAAAGCATAGCTTCCATCGCGTCCAAGGAGAAGCTGATTAGTTTCTCCTCGGGACAGGGGAGGGGCAGGCCAAAGAGGCATGAAAGGAAAGGCTTTTCCTTTCCTTTCATGTCTCTCTGAGCATTCCTGCAGCACAATCGCATAGCGATCATGCTTCAGGAATGCCCACTAGACACCAGGGTGTTTGTTCTTTTTTGTTTATGCATAAGGGGAGCGACCCCTTGGGCAAGGGTCGCCCCCCAAGGAGGGCATTTTTTTGAAGGCCACTTCTGACCCTCTTGGGAGCAGATCAGCCTATTTTAATTAGGCTCATCTGCCCCCAAGGGGGGCAGAAGCCTCTAGACACCAGGGATAATTTTTATTCTACTTATTTACATAAGGGGAATATTATTTTAGGCCATTTCTGCCCTCCTTGGGGGCAGATCAGCCTACTTTAATTAGGCCCATCTGCCTCCAAGGGGGTCAGAAACCACTAGACGCCAGGGATTTTTGTTATTTTTTTTATTTTACATAAGGGGAGTGCCCCCTTGGACAAGGGCAGTTCTCCATGCGGGCATATTATTTTAGGACATTTCTGGCCCCCCTGGGGGCAGATCAGCCTATTTTTATTAGGCCCATCTACCCCCAAGGTGGACAGAAACCACTTAGGCACCAGAGATTGTTGTGTGTGTGTGTTTTGTTAGGGGGGGACAGTCCTTTAGGCAAGGGTCGCTCCCCATGAGGGCACATTACTGATGGCCATTGCTGCCTCCCTTGGGGCAGATCAGCATATTTTTGTAATGCCCATCTGCCCCTAAGGGGGGAAGAAAGCCCATTTGACACCAGGGAAGATTTTGGTTTAAAATTAGGGTGGGATTTTGGCCATATCCCCACCCCAAATAAGTGGGGACAAAGTTGTTCTGCCCAACAGTGGGCAGATGGAGTAATCACCCCCGATCCACTGCCCGAGGGAGCAGAAAGCCTACTAGATGTCAGGGATTTTTTTTAAAAATAGAGTGATGGGGGCTGCCAACCTGTATGGGCGTGGTTATGCCCCCTCACCCAACTGAAAGGGGTAACAGTGTTCAGCCCCCCTGCAAACTAAAGCATCCCATCCCAACGGCAAGCAAGAGGACATTTGATTATTGGGGTTTTGATTTTACATTAGGACCAAGAGAGCTTGGCTAACTCCCAATATCGTCCCACTTGGAATGGTGAGCGGCTGCCCTTTTTGGACTATGGGATGCTGCCACCTAGAAGAATCTACCAGACCTAGACACATCTGAAAACTAAGCATCTGGGTGAGCCTAGGCTGGTGTACTTCACGTGCACCCCACACCATGTTCTTACCCACGATACCCTGCAAACATCCAACTTTGCTTGAAATCGCGCATTGCCCCTACATTTTTGTGATGGAACCTTCTGGAATCCGCAGGAATCTACAAAATTCCTACCACCCAGCATTGTTGCATTTAAACGAATAACAATTTTGCCCCACTTGTCAGCCTAAAAACTTTTTTTTTCAAACTGCCCTTTTGGACCCGCTTTGGTTCCCTCTCAATTTCGACATGTTTTTGGCCCTTTGCTGTCACAGGCACTTGGGCCACCTACACAAGTGAGGTATCATTTTTATCAGGAGATCAATGGGAACTTTGGGTGGTAGGAAAATGTGTGCTGTGTGGTAATCCCACACTGAAATTGATTTTTAATTTGAGGTTTACAGGGGATTCTGGATAAGAAAACAAGGTGGGATCCATGCAAGTCACACCTCCCTGGGCTCCCTCGGGTGTCTAGTTTTCAGAAATGTCTGGGTTCGGTAGGTTTCCCTAGATGGTTGCTAAGCCCAGGACCAAAAACGCAGGTGCCCCCCATGCAAAAACAGTACTTTTGTAATAGATAATTTTGAGGTGTCCAGTTGTGTTATGGACCCTTCCCTGTAGCTAGCACTAGGCCTACCCACACAAGTGAGGTACCATTGTTACTGGGAGATGTGGGGGAATGCTGGGTGGAGGGACATTTGTGGCTCCCCTCAGATTCCAGAACTTTGCAGCACCGAAATGGGAGGAAAAAGGTTTTTTTAGCCACATTTTCTTGATTTGAAAGGATTCTGGGTAACAGAACCTGGTGAAAGCCCCACAAGTTACCCCATCCTAGGTTCCCCTAAGCGTCTAGTTTTCAAATATGCACAGGTTTGGTAGGGTTCCCTAAGTGCCGGCTGAGCTATAGCCCAAAATCCACAGCTAGGCACTTCCCAAAAAACATCTTGGTCTTCAATGTAAAAATTTGATGTGTCCATGTTGCGTTTTGGGGAGTTTCCTGTCATGGGCACTAGGCCTACCCACACGAGTGAGGTACCATTTTCATCGGGAGACTTAGGGGAACACAGAATAGAAGAATAAGTGTTATTGTCCATTGTCTTTCTCTACATTTTTCCCTTCCAAATGTAAGACAGTGTGTAAGATAGAAGTCTATTTGAGAAATGCCCTGTAATTCACATGCTAGTATGGGGACCCCGAATTCAGAGATGTGCAAATAACCACTGCTTCTCAACACCTTATCTTATGCCCATTTTGGAAATACAAAGGTTTCCTTGATACCTATTTTTCACTTTATATTTTATCTAATGAATTGCTGTATACCGGGTATACAATGAAAGCCCAATGCAAGGTGCATCTCATGTATTGGCTCTGGGTACCTTGGGTTCTTGATGAACCTACAAGCCCTATATATACCTGCAACCAGAAGAGTCCAGCAGATGTAACGGTATAATGCTCTAAAAAATCTGCCATAGCTGGAAAAAGTCACAGAAGAAAACGTAGACAGAAATGGCTGTTTTTTTAACTCAATTTCAATATTTTTTATTTCAGCTGTTACTTTCTGTAGGAAAACTTTGAAGGATCTACACAAATGACCCCTTGCTGAATTCAGAATTTTGTCTACTTTTCAGAAATATTTTGTTGTCTAAGATGCACCACTGGTTTCCCAGCCATCTCTGTCAGTAACTGAAAGGAGGCTGAAAGCACAAAAAATAGTAAAAATGGGGTACGTACCAGTAAAATACCAAATCTGTGTTGAAAAATGTGGTTTTCTGATTCAAGTCTGCCTCTTCCTAAAAGCACTTTTTCCCATTTTAGCTGTATTTTGGCTGATTTCTTGGTCTCCTCCAGGGGAACCCACAAACTCTGGGTACCTTTAGAATCCCTAGGATGTTGGAAAAAAAGGACACAAATTTGGTGTGGATAGCGTATGTGGACAAAACGTTATGAGGGCCTAAGGGTGAACTATCCCACATAGCCAAAAAAAAAGCTTGGCACAGAAGGGGAAAAGGCCTGGCAGAGAAGGGGTTAAGAAACATTCTGCCTAATTCCTTGTTATATACATTCTTAGGTAGGGGAATCCATCAGTAGCTAATGGAGGCATGCACATGATGGCAGGGTCGGTTTGCCACCGGTCAAAGGGAAGACCCGGGACTTCTCCCAATTTAGTTGGTATCCAGAATAGATCCCGAATAGGTGGCAGATATGCAACAATCTGTCTACTGAACGGCGTGGTTTTGTGACATAAAGGAGGACGTCATCTGCATTTAGGGATATTTGAGCCTCCCACCACCCCCTTCTGGTATACCCCATATAAGGGAATCCTGACACACTCAGGTGGCCAGCTGCTCCAGCACTAAGGCAAAGAACCATGGGGACAATGGGCAGCCCTGTCTTGTGCCTCTGTGGAGGCCAAAGGAGCGGGTCATCACCCTGACTCTAACTCTCGCCTGTGGGCCATGATATAGTAGTTGGACCCAAGCACAGAACAAGTGGCCAAAGCCCAATCGGGTTAGGGCTGCAAATACGTACGGCCATTCAGTGCTGTTGAAGGCTATTTTCGATTCAAGCAAGAGCAGCACTGCTCCCTCCACAACAGGGTCTTCCGTCGCTCGCAAAATTCCACACGGATGCCTCAGATTTAATCTGATCTTCCTATAGGGCATAAATCCAGTCTGGTCTCAGTGGACAGCAGTATATTAAGCAAAATGTAGCCAATACCGTAACCTAGAAGTTCACTAGTGATATAGGTCGATAGGAACTGCATGTGGTATGTGGCTTGCCATCTTTAGGTACGATAACCATGGTGATGATTATTTGGTCTGTTGGAAGGGCACCTTCTGCCTTGACTGCCTGAAACATCGCAAACATGTGTAGCGCAGTGGCATCTATCATGCATTTATAAAGTTCCACAGGCAGGCTATTAGAGCCCACTGCTTTCCCTGATGGTATCCCTCTAATGGGCTTCTGCACTTCCTCCACCGTCATGGCTCGGTCCAGCGCCTCCCTATGAACACTAGGTAGGACCTGAAGTTCTGTGCAATTGGCATTGGAGTGGGCAGTCAGAGAGGAATATGTTTGCTCATAATAGCTGGCAAAGGCCTGCTCTGGCATTGCTTGTAGTGAGCCCCATTCCTGCATCATCACGTATCTCAACTACCTAGATCCTGAACCTATCTCTTTTTTCCAGTCAGGCCAGCAATTTGCTCACTTTATCCCTCACTTCATATATGCGCCTCTGCGTGGCCAGTGTTTGGGCCCATGCCTTATTGTCCGCTAAGTCTTTCAAATCAAATCAAATCATTAACATTTATAAAGCGTGCTACTCACCCGTGCGGGTCTCAAGGCGCTAGGGGAAAAAGGGGGGGTTATCGCTGTTCGAACAGCCAGGTCTTTAGGAGTCTCCGGAAAGCGGAGTGGTCCTGGGTGGTCCTGAGGCTGGTGGGGAGGGAGTTCCAGGTCTTGGCCGCAAGGAAGGAGAAAGATCTCCCACCCGCCGTGGAGCGGCGGACGCGAGGGACAGCAGCGAGTGCGAGGCCAGAGGAGCGGAGGAGGCGGGTGGGAACGTAGAAGCTGAGGCGTCTGTTGAGGTATTCCGGTCCCTTGTCGTAGAGGGCTTTGTGTGCGTGGGTGAGAAGTCGGAAGGTGATCCTTTTGCTGACAGGGAGCCAATGCAGGTGTCTCAGGTGTGCGGAGATGTGGCTGCTGCGGGGTATGTCGAGGATGAGGCGGGCCGAGGCGTTTTGAATGCGTTGCAGGCGATTTTGGAGTTTGGCTGTGGTCCCGGCGTAGAGGGTGTTGCCGTAGTCCAGGCGGCTCGTGACGAGGGCGTGGGTCACGGTTTTTCTGGTGTCGGCGGGGATCCAGCGGAAGATCTTGCGGAGCATGCGGAGGGTGAGGAAGCAGGCGGAGGACACGGCGTTGACTTGCTTGGTCATGGTTTGACTTGCTTGGTCAGTCTTTCAACTGCGGTTACTTGAGTAGAAGTCTGTGACACTGACATGGTTCTACTGTGCCCCCTATTAATGCGTATATTTCTAATCTAGTAATTTCTTTCTCTAGTACGTCATATTGAAGACACCACTCCTTTTTCAACCCCGCTATCAGTGCTTGAGCGTTTCCTCAGATTACTGCCTTAAAGGCCTCCCAAAGTGTACTAGCCAAGGCCACCATTCCCAGATTTTCGGTGAAATATCGCTCTGCGCCTTCCCATATCTTTTCTGGAAAGCCTTTCTTCTTTAGGTACCATAGGTCTATTCTAGGGGGCTGTGTTGAGTCTCTAATGGAACCTGTCAGGGTAACTTCAATAGGGGAATGATCGGATATACCCTGTGCTAGGTGCAGCATCCCCTGAAAATGGCCGGTCTCTGAGTGGTGGGTAAACAAATAATCAAGGTGTGAGAAGCTACTGTGAGATGCAGATAAGAACATGAATTGTCTCTTATCTGGATTGTGTGCCCTTCACAAATCTACCAGGCCCAGTGAATATGTGAAGGCCCATACGGAGTTTGTGCCTGTGCCCTCCCTAGTGTGAGTCATTCTGTCATGGGCCAGGTTCATGGTTTCATTCATGTCCCCTCCAAGTATTAGGGTGCCGGGAGGTAGTTTCAACAGTAGGGCCCGAGGGCTGGCAGGATATCCAAGGGAAGCTTAGGAGGCACATAGACATAGCAGAGATGGAGTCTAGCTATTCCAAGTGCGGGTCTGTGAAACAAACCAGCCCAGTGGGTTATTGCTCTTAGGGCCTGGAACAAAGGGTGTACATTTCCTGAGTAATATACCCACTCCCCTGGAATTGGAGGTGAAGCCAGTATGTGCTGACAGGGCATTCGATCGAAAGCCTTGTGGAGTGGGTTTCTTGCACAAGAACTAGGTCTGGGGCATTTCTGTGAAGATATTGTAGGACCAGTGTTCGCTTAATTATATTGTCAAAGGCATTGATTTTCCACGTCATGACCTTCATTAACACATGTTTAATAGCCATCATAATGTACCTGGATGTATTGTAAAGATTGTGAGTTTAGGGTGTATTGGGCCACCCTCCCTCTCACCCCTCCCCTCTTAGACCTCCCCTCCTGCCATTGGCGTGATTGTCCTGAGCAAAACTTTAAAAGAACTACAAAGGTCCCCAAACAGCTGAGCCACTTTACCCTCAAGCTGCTCTCCCTCCTACCCTGCTTAGTAGGCTTGGAATTGCCCACCTCTCCTCAACATGCAGAGTGCCTGTCGCTAAAACTTTAACATTAAATGTGGTAAGGATTAGCCAGCTCCACCCAGATGGGCCAAATAATGTCAAGTATATGTTTGTCCCTTTCTAAACAAACTTTTGTAAAACATCCTGTGTATTTTGTTGATTATGAGTGCCAATCCCTAATACACTCCCAGGAGAGGAGCTCAGTCACTTCATGTGATCTCACCCTCCCCTAGGCGAGTGTCGCCCTGTCCCTTGCTCTGTCCCCTTCCCTTCTCCCCCCACATATCAAAGGTTTCATACTAGAAGTGATCGGGATGACCAATGTTTACGGACCAAGAGGCTGTCCAGTTCCGGGATCAGTTCCCATCTCCCTCTGCAGTGTTGGAGCGGTGCAGGGTACACATAAACTAGCCATTGGCATGTTGATCCTTAGAGCATCTTTTTATATCTCCCTTTCAAGCCTGCTGCCCCAATGTGTGCCAGCCTTCAATCCAGTCTCAGGCTTCTGCTGGTGTAATAAAGTACCAGGATTTGCTATCCGCTATCCCTCAAAGCTTTGCTGGGAAAAGCATCATATACTTGAGTTCCTTAGTACGTAGGGCTTTCTTGACTTCATCCAAACTGCGGTGTTGTTTCTGTACCTGAAGTGCAAAACTCTGGGTGGAACGTTATTAGGGCATTTCCGTAGTGCAGGTCTCCATGTGTTCGGGCTACTTGTAGTATAGCGTTGTGGTCACAATGGTTGAAGATCCTTGCAATAATCGTTCTTGGGGGGGGGGGGTGGGTCCCAGGTTTTGGCAGTGGGATTGGCGCTCTATGGCCTGTTCCTCTGAAAAAAAGTTTGAAAGACATTTTGGGAGGAGGGTTTTGACTAGAAGATTCTCAAGTAAGAGGTCTCTGCTGGGTCCCTCCACCCCTTCTGGGACCCTGATCACCCTAATGTTATTTCTCCTTGCCCAACCTTCTTGGTCTACCAGCTTGGCAGACATCATTGTATGTTGCTTTGTAAAATATTATAAGATATCATCTTCTAGGGCCAGATGTAGCAAAGGTTAGCGACTCGCAAACGGGCAGAATCGCAATTTGCGACAGTGCAAAATCGGAAATGGAATGCAAAAAGCCCATTTCCGACTCGCAAAAAGCAATGGGACCCGTTTGCGAGTCGCATCCGTTGCGACCCCATTTTGCGACCCGCAAATAGCAAGTCGCAATTTGCGAGTCGCAAACCATATGCAATTGAAACTCGCAAATTGCGACTAATCGCAAAAAGCCCAGTTTGCATGTCCCATTTACCACCAACTCAGAGCAGGTGGTAACCATTACCAAAGTATAAAAGGGGACCCAGAAGCCATCTGGGTTACTCAAGATGGCGGAGATATACCTGATAGCAGTGAGGAGGAGAGTCTACGCAGCCCAGCAGAGGAGGAGGAGGGGCCACAGACAGGAGAAGATATATAGAACCAGGCAGACTCTTTTTCAGCAAACTGAAGAGGAGATCTATGACAAATACCGCCTTAGCAGCGCAGCCATACTAGAATTAATAGATTTACTGAAACCACATCTAGAACACCAGACTCTGCGTGGCTGCGCCATTCCTACGCATGTGCAAGTACTATGCTCACTGCACCTCTTGGCCTCAGGGAGCTATCAGGGGGTCATTGCTGTGGCAGGTGGGGTATCACAAAGTGCAGTGTCAAGGTTCCTCAGGGCCTTCCTAGATGCCTTAGTCACGCACATGTCTCACTTCATATACTTACCAAGGAATGAGGCAGAAATGAACAGCACCAAGCTGGACTTTTACCGCATTGCCCACTTTCCCCATGTCATAGGGTGTGTAGATGGGACACACATTCAAATATGCCCCCCTGCAAATCTTGAACACATTTTCCGCAACAGAAAGTGTACCCACTCACTCAATATACAAGTTGTTTGTGATGCCCATTATGTCATCACCGACATTGTAGCTAAGTTTCCAGGCAGTACCCATGACTCATACATTTTTAGGCATAGTGGGATACATCAACGCCTGGAACGTGGGGAATTCGGAGACGGTTACCTCCTAGGTAGAGCCACAGACACTTGCAGACATACACACAGGTCACTGTGCACGACAATCTGGACTTCCTAACCGTGTACTTTTGTGCCCAACAGGTGACAGTGCATATGCTCTCAGGCCTTGGATCATGACTCCGTTTTTAACACCCAGCACTGAATCAGAGAGGCAATACAACAGTGCACATAAGAGGACCAGGAACCTGATAGAGCGCACCTTCGGACTCCTGAAGGCAAGATTCAGATGCCTCCACCGCAGTGGAGGTGCCCTCCAATACACCCCCATTACCGCATTCAAAATTGTGGTCGCATGCGCCATCCTCCACAACATAGCCACCCGACGTGGGCTACCTCTCACCCCTGCAGACCCAGATCCGGATGATGAAGAGCAAGAACAACCACATCGCCATCATGGGGATCGGAGTATAGCTAATCAAGGCAGACTGAGACGGGACCACATTGCAACACAATATTTTGGACGGTACGTGTCAACTCCCACCATACTCACCTATTAACCAAAAACTCAATTTGTTAAGTGGAACAAAAATAACTGTTTTATTAGTGTAATTAAGAAACTATATACAAGTCGAAATTGTCCATGGGCAGGAAAATGCCAACCAGTCATGTGGCACATTAACGCCATGTGCCACATTTAATGGTCCTGGGTGTTCTCTACGATCTTCTGCCCCTCCTGCCAGCCTGGCTGGTCCCTGCTGCTTCCGTGGTGCTCTGCCTACCACTCCTGAGCACCCTGCTGTCAGTGGCAGAGACACTGCTCACTGTTGAGCCCTCCTCACTGTCTTGGGGTGTTTCCCCTGTGGCCCTCGACATTTCCCGTGTCTCCGTCAGTTCGATGATGTGGGTGAGACATCCCAGGCCCCTTGCAACATCCCCAGCGAAATGGCCCATCTCTACTTGCAGCCCAACTGTCCTCCTCGACAGGCCTGTGGTATTCATGGCGAGCCTGCCGATGGATGTGGCCATCCTGTCCAGTCTGTGCATTATCTGCCGATCTCTGTGCCGCCCAGCCTCTGCCTGGGCCAGCAGTCCTCCCGCCAGTTCCCTAATGGCAAGGCCTTCTTTAGTTTTAGAGAATTCAAATTAGGGATGGGCATAACACACTTAGGTGGTCATTACGAGTCTGGCGGTCGCATGAACTCAGACTCGAGGTTGTGGTCCTACCGTCAGCAGGCTGGCGGTGGGACTGCCACATTATGAGTGTAGCAGAGCCGCCACGGTCGGACCACCAACACTGCCAGGGTGCCCCAAGCTGGCAGCCTGGCTGTCCCGGTGGTTTCACATCCTCTAGGGCAGCGCTGCTTGCACCGCAGCCCTGGGGATTGAGAGTCCCCATCCACCAGCATTTCCATGGCAGGTCACACTGCCATGGAAAGGCTGGCGCAATGGGGGACTCGGGGACCCCTGCACTTGGCATGGGCAGTGCTAGGGCCCTCATGGCAAGGGCAAGGTCCCCAGTGTTCTGGCACATCATGTCCATACGTCTGTTGAGGTGCTGCATGCTGGCATGGTTGTTTCGCACAAAGCGGTGCAGCACACCACTAATTCTGCCCAAAATTCTGTTCTGCAGGCGCTGACCACGCAGCAGATGTGCCTCACTGGTGGTTGGAGGAAGTATCCCGGATGCAGACTGCAGCCCAGATGGACTTGACCTGCGACGCCTGCGCAGCAGTGGCTGCCCTGTGCTCCCACCTGTGTCCTCCCTGCCTGTTGCTGGGGCAGCCTCTTGCGTAATTGTTGCAGCAGGTGTGGCTACTGCAGGGATGCTGCTGACCGTGCAGGTGGGGGTGCTGGCGGGTCCTGGGGTGTCCTCCTGGGCCTGGGTGCTTGGGGTGCTGTGGGTGTCTTGCTGGAGACCTGTGGGACATGGGGAACAGACTGTCAGTGTCTACTATCTATTGCACACTTCCTAATAAACATTTGCCTATGAACTGCCTACTTGACTACATTTCCCATAATGCATCATTCTGGCATTTTCTACCCTGAAATGGAGATATTTTGGTTGTGCATGCACCTGTGTACATGGTGGCTGGGGGTATGGCATTGATAGGGGTACAGGCATATCACATGGTACTCACCGGTTGATGTGCTGGGCTCTGAGGTGTCCAGGTCCCCAAATCCACACACTGCCTCCTGCTCCAATGTTTCTTCCACCCTTTCTTCAAGGGGTGTGGGTGGTGGCACAGACGATGGTCCCCCTCATGTGCCTCTCATCTCCCGGAGCCTTTCAGCCACCCTCTCCTTGGTCCGGGAGCGGAGGTCATACCACCTCTTCTTGATGTCCTCGATTGTCCTGTGGCTCACCCCCAGGGAATTGATCTTATCCTGAATGTCCTGCCAGAGTTGTTTTTTTGTGGCCTCAGGAACATTGAGGGCTGCTCTCCCAAATAGCTCATCATAGTGCTGACAGCATTCCTCTGTCAGCACCTCCAGCTCCCTCTCAGAAAATGTGAGCTTCCTCTTTCTTGGGGTTCCCTCCATGGCAGCTGCTGTTTGTTCTGTGTGAAAACCGGCAGTTATAAAAGGGTGTGGTCCTCCCTCCTCCCAGGTGTATTTGTAAACTTCCTGGCTGTGATGTCATCATCATGTGTCAGGAAGTGGTTCCAGAGTGTTCTGGTGTGGTTTCTGGAGTGTTCTGCTGCACCTGTAATCAATTTTCAAGGTAATCGCAATTTGCGACACCTACTCGCTAATTGCGAGTTCGTTTCTTGCACACTCGCAAAAAGCGACCTCGCAATCTGCGGACTCGCACACTGAGTCGCATCAACTCGCAAAATGCGAGTCGCAATTTTAATTTTTGCTACATCTGGCCCCTAGTCTTTTAGAAGTAGACTGCAGTGCCTGAATATGGGTATCGGCTGTTGACACCTTATCAGACATTTTCTGGAGGTCTGCTCATAGGAAGGAGACATCTGCTGTTACGGCATCCAGCTTGGGCTCTAATGCACTTTTGAGAACTGAGATCATTGCCACTGTAGCGCCCACAGAGCGTTCCACCACCTCTCATGTGACTGAGTCTGGTCCATTTGGTGGGTGGGGGGGGCATTTATTTATAGCATACTTGTCCATGTTATTGGATTGCATAGGGATCTGGCATTTCGGTTTGACCATGGCAGTCAGAAGGGTCGTCCCGGCCAGGAGAGCGGGAAATAGGTGACCTCCAACCCGTCCACAGTTCGTCACCACCCCTCCGCTATGCCGGCAAACATCCACTGTCCCTGCAGAGATTGTCATGGTCTCTCATGGCTGACCCCCTTTCTCTCTCAAGCTTCTTCCAGGCCCCCGATCGGTGCAGGCAACGGTGGGGCCAGGCGGTGGGCCAGCAGCTAAGATCTGTTGTGATTTGTATCATCTGAGCCCTGAACAGAGAGGATCCTCTTGCACCCAAGATTTAGCTGGGGGACTTCCCCTTCTGCAGTGGAAGTTAGCAGTGTCCTATGAGGTGAGCTGTGTGTGCACTCTCAGCAACTGAGCCCCTCATGGCAGGCCATTAGTGCAATTGGATACAGGTCAGAGGGAAAAGAGTAGGCCTCATACCTGTATGGGGGTTCCCGGAAATGGCACCTATTATAAATTCAGCCTCCCTCCCTCTGTTTCTGGCTCTTGTACTCACAGCTGCTCCAGGCAGGGGGGGTAAGAAGGGCCATATCCTCTGGCCTTGCAGCATCAACCATAATGGGACGCACTCCTGATTCCAGGCCCACCAGCTCTGTCGCTCTCTCACTCCTCACTGGCTTCAGGGAGGAGGCCCAGGCCGGGGACCACAAGAAAAAACCCGGGCGACCCCGCCTTGGAGAAGTGACCATGTACCCAGGCCCATAGGGGTGCCGCGACACCAGGGAACGGGCCCATCCGGTCATGACTTCAGATCACATGGCCACCGCCTCAGTCCTCGGGCGAGCAGCCCCCCTCTCGGCATCAGGCAGCTAGCACCCCCGCGGCCGCCCACAAGTTCCCAGGGAAGTTTCTGGCAATGTGGACACCTCCAATGGTAATTAGAGTCGTGTGGTCAGCGGAGTGCTAGTTACTTGGCAAGATGTCGGCAGATTCCGGATGGATATTTGCGTAAAATATGTGTGTGCAGCACAGCGTTCTTAGCTGGTGACCATCTTAGCACCAGCCAAGCCACGCCCCCTCCCCCACCATGATTTTTATTCTTGGTGGCCTGGATGAAATTTAATGTTTCAAGGTGATGCCCTGTGCATGTTTCGGTGTGTGCATGTATTTTGTATTTTAGAAAAGCTGCTTTTTGGGCCACGTCTTGATCCATTAGGCCAAGTTCGAGTCTTATCTGGGCTTGTGAAGAATTTTGCAGGAGTTTGAATAATTTTGTTTTGAATTATGTTAAAAATGGTTAAAAAAGGATCCCAATAGGTCAGGAAATACTTCCATTCCATAAACAAAGGTGGGAGTGAGCTTTGCTTTGATCACTTTTAGTATCTGAATGAGGGACTGATTATTTGTCTTGTGTAATATAGCTTGAAAGACAAAATGTAAGAAGGCCTTCTTTAGTTTTAGAGAATTCAAATTAGGGATGGGCATAACACACTTAGGTGGTCATTACGAGTCTGGCGGTCGCATGAACTCAGACTCGAGGTTGTGGTCCTACCGTCAGCAGGCTGGCGGTGGGACTGCCACATTATGAGTGTAGCAGAGCCGCCACGGTCGGACCACCAACACTGCCAGGGTGCCCCAAGCTGGCAGCCTGGCTGTCCCGGTGGTTTCACATCCTCTAGGGCAGCGCTGCTTGCACCGCAGCCCTGGGGATTGAGAGTCCCCATCCACCAGCATTTCCATGGCAGGTCACAATGCCATGGAAAGGCTGGCGCAATGGGGGACTCGGGGACCCCTGCACTTGGCTTGGGCAGTGCTAGGGCCCTCATGCACAGCCCCATCGCGCATTCCTCTGCCCAAAATATGGGCAGTTAAGTGCGCAACGGGTGCTGCTGCACTGCCACATTATCACCAGGCTGCAATGTTAAGGCCCTGCGGTGAAGTCCTATTAGGGCCGGTGGGGTTCAGGCCGCACAGGCGGATCGAGGGCAGGAAGAGTTTGGCAGGCGCCCTAAGCCTCCCGCCTAACTCGTAATGAACCCCTTAGGGCCTAAGTTAGCATTTGGCGTCCATCGTATTATGAATCCCATACGATATAATGGGATCATAATATAGTGGGCGGGTTATCCATCACATTTGGAGCAGAGTAACCCCATCCGCCAAACTCTACACCAGGCTCTGAGTCTACTGTACAAGAGCGTATCGAAACCTGATGAGGCCCCCGGGCAAAGTACATGGAGGAGGCCAACATCACTGAGAAATGACAACCTACCACTTTGTCCACTGCCACAAAATCCAGTATATTTTAAAAACTCTAATAGAAACAATTAATAAAATACCTATTTTGTTTGCTCATTTCATGGACAATCACTGAAATTCTATATCTTTAAAGTTCTAATAAGAAAGTGAAAACACTTTTAACCTATAATCCCTGCCATCTGTAATCTTCTGGTCGAAAACAGCTGATTTCATTGGGGCAGAAACCAGGCCAAGTCTAAGTAGAGATTCTATTGGCTCAGGAACTGACTATCACTGAAGAACGACTAAAGCAATTTAGGGTCTGAATTAGAATTGGGGTAAGAGGAAAATAAGCGCAAAGACAAGCCAAACCTGTCTACAGTTTCACAGATTGGACTGACAATATACACAAGAACTGGCAATTTTGTATTTCATTATCTGTGTGAGGAGGTAGGAGTACACAAGATGTAACATGGTACTGTTTTTTACTAATGCCAGCCCCAGGAGAAATGAACTGTTGAATTATCTGCATGCCACACACTACCCCTGGTATTTAAAATGAGCTCAGGAAGCAATTTCAATTTCCAACCTGATTATAACAGTAGGGAGGGCAAATCCAGGCAGGGTAACTAGCCTGAGAATAAAAACTACTTGGATGCTTCAGAACATTGCTGTTTGTCAATTTTTATTTATTACTTATGCAGTGTAAACTGTGGTAAATACAACAATATTTAAGGTGCATTACACACAAGTGCAAACAACTGGAAAAAGCACAACCATGTAGAATGAAACAAACTATGTCAGAAAGTGCCTAATTTAGCAGATCTACTATTGATCGTAGTTGGTGAAACAAAGGAAAATGTGTAAATAATTTCAAAATGTATGATAGAACAATCACCAGTCCAGTAGTAAACAAGAATCAAGCCAGTTTGGTAAAACCATTCCCCTTTTGTTTGTGTGTGAAGGTTCCAATGCTTTCAAAGTGCATGATAAAAAAATCACAACTATAGCAACATATTGCCCACTTCCTGGTTTAACAAAGTTCCACTTTGAAATTACAAGTTCAGGGCCAATGTTTCTATTGTATATGTATATGCAAATAAATATATATGTATGTATGTATGCCTGGTTAAGTATAATACATTGCCTCTTACCTCAATATACCAATCTACATCTTCAGAATATTGTGGTCACCTATATCTAATAGCACAATCATTAAAATATGATATCCTGGCAGAATACCATATTTAGGCCCTCATTAAGACTTCGGCGGACTTTTCACAAGGCCACCGAAGTCAAGGGCGCCAGAAGACCGCCATATTAGGAGGTATTTTTTTATATCTGCCCGTTTATGGGAGGAAATCCGACCCCGTTGGCCTGGCTGACAGCAGAAGAGAGGTGTTTCCACTGCCAGCACCGCCATGCTAGCAGGACTCCGCCCGCCATATTATGATACGTAATGCGGAGCATCGGTTTCCTGAACGGCAGTGTGGTGCTGGCGGTGGAAAATGCCGAGACCCATCCCCTCCCGGATGACTGCCTAACGAAGACAGGTAGGTGCACCATCCGAAAGGGGGAGGGATGTTGTGTGCATGTGTGTGCCTGTATGTGTAGCGGTATGGGTGTGCGTGAGTGCATGTGTGTATGTATTTGTGTGCAGGGTGTGTGTGTCTGCATGTATGTGGAGGGGACGGGAGTGTGTTGGGGTGCGAAAGAGTAGGTGTGTATTGGGATGCATGCGAGTGGGGGTGCATGTGTGCAAGTCTGCAAGTGAGTGGGGGTGTCTGTGTGGATGCATGCCAATGAGGAGGGTGTGTGCAAGTTTGAGAATGAGGAGGGTGTGTGTGCAAGTGTGCGGATGAGGGGGGAGTGTGTGCATGTATGCGTATGCGGAGGGGGGAGCGTGTAAATGTATGCCTGCGTGGAGGGGGTGAGGGTGTGCATGAATGCAGAGGCGGTGAGGGTGTGAATGATTGTGGAGGGGGTGCATATGCATGAGTGCGAGTGGGGGTGTGTGTATGTCAGTGTGACACCGGGTGGGGGTGTTTGTATCGATGTGTGTAGTTGGGTGGTGGGGTGTTTACAAGTGTGTGGATGGGTGGGGGGTGTCTGCATGTGTGTGGACGTGTGGGGGTGCGTTTGCCAGTAACAGGAATGGGGATTCCTGTCGCCAGGTGCGTTACCGCCAGGGTTTTTGTGGCGAGGCGACCGCCGCGAAAAGCCGGGCAGTTTGCTGCCTCCTAATACAGTCGGCAGGCTTAGGCCTGCCGCTGGCCCAGATGAGCTCACCACTGGCTGCGGTTGTCTGACCTGACCGACGGGCCAGGCAGCGTTGTGGCAGTATGGTTTCGGCCAAACTGCCCAACTCGTAATGCGGCAGTCCTTACTACAGGGTCTGCGGCGGCAGGGTCTCATGACCGCCAAACTCGTAATGAGGGCCTAATTGCAGCTTGTTCATGGGAGTTTGAGGACTGGTGCTGCAGAAAAGAATACCTAAAAAGTGGACATGAGGCTGATGGTCTCTTAAACTAGGAAGGGTGGCTGACGAATTACACTAGAGGCTGAAGGCTACTGCTTGCTCCAATGAAGAAGAGACAAGAACTTGACCGAAACAACGTTTACATCTTTGCCTTTTTTGGTGCAAACTCTTCTATTAGAGGCTGGACATCTATTACTTATTCTTGATGATTCTCAATACTTAAAGTTGCAAGTCCTATCAGCCTTTCCTGCATCTTTGAGCTTTGAAGATAGTTCCTGATCAATTTTAACTTTGAAAATTAACTTTCTGCACTGGCTACAGTAAGTCAAATAGTAAGAAAAGATCTAAATGCTGTTGTGACAACCAAAACCCTGGGATCACTGATTATTCGAAAATAAAAGATCAGCCAGATCCTTTATTGTGCCACCTTAGATAAGTTTTATTTGTTCTGTCAAAACAGATTTGAATGAGGAGGTGTGATGGAAACTCTGGATACAAGTCTTCTCCATAATGAGCTGCCAGGGCCATGGCTGATTCAAACACTTCCTCCTCACTAGCTCTGAAGATTTCTGATGGCACTATGAAATGAAAGCACTGCATTACTGTATTCATTCCAGTGAATCACATTTTAGCTGATTAAGAACAATATCAATGTTGGCATAAAAAAAAAAACATGAAATTGCTTAACATTTGGTCTACACAGAGTTCATCAAAGTGTTTTTTTTTTGGTGTCGTAGTCATTTTTGTGTGAACTTGAATTCAATTCCCTATGCAGCTGTAAGTGAAGATGCTGAGCTTTTACGACTTACTTGATGCTTCTTAAATGTCCAGATCCATAAACTGAAGCAATCTGGAAACAATGTTTATTGTCTCTAGAACTTTGCACAGGGTTACAACCATTAACACAAAGCCAAAAGTGCACTTCCTAAGAGCCGCAGCTTCTGTGCATTCATCAAACTTTTTAGACTGCAGTAAAATGGTGGTGAGTGCTTTTATGTTATCCATATAATGATAGAGCAAACAGAGCAATGAGTTTCAATGCCCAAAGTGTGGGACAGAGTTTCTTCAGTGCTGGCTAGGAATAAGTTGTGTTCTTTTTTTGTAACAGTGCGTAGCTCCCACCGCTTGATGCATTAACTGAAAAATATATATACTTTCTGTACAATGTTGTAAACGCCTGTAATTTCAGGAATGTGCATGCGGGCATCATTCAACGCTAAATTTAAATTCTGAGCAGTGCAGCGTACTTAGACTACATCAGAATCTTTATGACATATTTGTGTTTGCACTCCGGTATATATGCCACTTGTTATATCTGCACCATCATATCCTTGATATGTACATTTGATAAGCACTAAGCCTTAGTCCTCTCTCAGTTTTACAGATGTTATTGCTATTCCCTCTTCACTTTGGCCTGTGGTTTTACGGAAACCAACAAAGCTCTCATTAATTTTGACTTTAATAGGACTTTCTTCATCATTAAGGCATTGATACATATCAGAAAATCAGTCTTAAATGGTTTTCTTTTCTAATGTCTTGTGATTGTGTCCATTATAACATAGTATTATGGGGCATTTTTTAATTCACTTACTTTTCATTTTGCACTTTATTTGAAAACATTTAAATAAGCTACTTTTGTATTGCAGGACTAAAGTATTTACACTATTCTCATTGTTATGCATAACATTTAAAACATGATCATATTTTCCCAGTAAAAGGCAAGTTGGAAGTCGCCACTATCAGCAAAACATCAACGATCCTGCTCAAAACTTGTTTCCAAAAGTTCACCTGTTCTCTGTAGTCTGATTCCAATTGAGCATCAATGGTCTCATCTTGCCTCCATCTTCCATGCACAGCTCAGGCTACCAAATGTGAGCATGCCATTTCATGTTCTTTAATTTTCCAAGATATGCCCATCCAATTTTTTATACCAAAAGACCACGCATCGTAATCACATGGCAGTTTTTCATTTCTAAATAGCCAACAAGGCCCCCAATATGCACTGTCCAATTTTAAAGAGTAGCACAACCACTGTCATTGAGTCTTATCTCCAGTCTTATTTGCTTAGTAGTAATACTTGGTAGAAAAGCTGCTCATGTTTTATCTTGTGGGAAAGGTCTATTAGACTTGCATTGACTACTTTTAATAACAAACTTTCATAACTCTGTATCATTCCAAAGAAACAGGTAACAAATCCTGGAAAATGTAGTATTTCTTGCTTCTAGTTCTTCTTCTCTAAGTCCACATCTTCACTTATAACGTATCCACTTTCTCCTTCAGTGTTTGGCAAATGTGTTGACGCAAGTTTCACATGTTTAGTTTCTTCACTTCCTTCTGTCACTGGTAGCAGGGGTGACACATATTGTGCACCCTCAGTTGCTGCACTTCCTTCAGTCATTGGTAGCAGCAGTGATGTGTCTAGAGCACTCACAATTCCTGTGCTTCCTTCTGTTATAGATAGCAGGGGCGACACATCTTCTGCACTCACAGTTTCTGCGCTCTCTTCACTCATTGGTAGCTGCGGCGGCAGATCTGGTGCACCCACAGTTTCTACGCATCCTTCAGTCATTGTTTGCAAAGGCAACACATCTGCTGGACTCAAATTCTGCTCTTCCTCCACTCACTGGTTGCAGATGAGATAAATCTAGTGCACCCAGTTTCTGCATTTTCTTCATTATTGACATCAGTACAGGCCCAGCTGCTGATATTGCGATTTCTCCAGTTCCTTCTACAATGGGAGGAGGCATTTTCAACACAGCTTTTTTACTTTTGCTTTTTGCACTTACTTTAGTTGTTGCGTATGGCAGAGACAAAATTGGTTCTCCAATGTTAAAGGACATACCTTTAGTTTTATCAGAGGACCATAAGGTTTGGTCATCAGGTGAAAAGAACTGTGATTGTGACAATGCTCCCTTGCCTCCTACTGATGACAATTGTGACAATGAAGCTGCATCGCCTTCTGTGAGTGACGCATGAGATGATGACGCACCATGACCAGCAGGACACATAAAAATAGAGTCAGTGTTCATGAATTTGCTTTTACATTGCTCTTCTTTTTATTTACTTTTTTTTGCTTTTGAGCACTGCATAAATACTTTCTTGACTGCTTGCTTATTTTGCTCAGTAAAATTGACTTGTAGAAAAGCAATGTAGTGGTGGAGTGGGCAACGGTGAAGGTGGAAGGAAGAAGAATTTTGTGAACACCACAAAGATTGTAATTGTGGATTTTGCTACATCATTACTATCTAAAAGGAAGGAAAATATAAAGCACTATCACTAAACTGTACTATAGGTTAACCATACTACACAAACTATCATTGTCAACAGTTTAAACGAATTAGACTGAATAGAAATTACCCCTTACAGTATAACAACCCCAATGTACTTTAAGATACAGATGCACAAGGAATACTCGGGACGGTTGGAAACAAATCTCCAACATCTCTGTTAACAAGAAAGACAAATGGGATGAGTAAAAGTAAACATGACTTTTGACACTACAAGAAGACTATTTAAGGTCTCCAAAACTCTGCTGCAAGAATATAATCACACAAAACTAGCCCTTAAATAATTTGCACTGGTTCCATATGAAAGCCAAAAAGATGGATCAGTTAGCCAAATCATCACTACCAAAGTGTGGTATTCTAAATGGCAGAAATTCTGCATTTGCAGTTTGGGGGGGGGGTGGGGGGGGGGGTGTGTGTGTGTGTGTGTGTGTGTGTGTGTGTGTGTGTGTGTGTGTGTGTGTGTGTGTGTGTGTGTGTGTGTGTGTGTGTGTGTGTGTGTGTGTGTGTGTGTGTGTGTGTGTGTGTGTGTGTGTGTGTGTGTGTGTGTGTGTGTGTGTGCGTGCAGATGCCTCTCCTGTCCACCAACAAGACTATGATCATTGTAGGCTTAACTGCAGCTATTAGAGGATTCACAGTATGGTGTGCAGCTTTCTGGAACTATCTACCTCAACAGATGGGACACATGCAAGGGCAAATCAACGCTGATTCACAGTATGGGGTGCAACTTTATGGCGCTACCTACCTCAACTGATGGGACAACTTCAAGAGCAAAAAAACGCTGGAGGCCAATTTACCTGCTGGAGAGATCTGTATTTTGTCAAGTCTAGTCACAGTCTTGACCCATCACAAAGTAGCACAGAGGGTTGTTGTGCCTACGGCAAAACTCAACGTGCAACATGCAAATCATACAGCTGCTCTCCATATAGATACCTCAGTGGGCAACTGTCTTTGTAACATACATCCTCCCACACACTACCACCAGCAGTTCATAAATTATAATACTTGCATGATAGCACAGGAATCTATGAAATGGGATAAAAGATCCACATGCAAACTGCAAGTATGTTATGTTTTTAAGTCTTAAAGCCTGACTGTGAATTTCTCTAGACCAAGGACCTTTGTCACATAATACTCATCAGTATTGATTACATGTGACTTGACTTAAACAGCTTTCAGCCTGCATGGTCTTTTGTAAATGTCCTTTATGTTGATTTACACACTTGTATGACTGTCTTTAAATAATGCCTGTGTGATGTAAAGTGCACTGTCACCCTACCATGGAACGAGAAGCACAATAAAAGAACATTTAAAAAGCAAGGGGTATGAACAGATAAGGGACACCAGTCGAGGGTGGTAAGGGAAGAATGTGTGAAGAAGGCAGACATGTATGAGGCACAAACAAAGGCTTTGTCATTCCTGTATGATCCTAATGTTCAAAATGTTATCAAGCAATAGAGAAAGAAATAACCATGTAGTGGCTGAATCCAGCAATGTAAAACCAGGCAGCCATTCCTCAGTCTGGGCTTCCACTTGAGTACACTGTTAGATCGTTGGCAAATATTCTTTTATACAGTGCCTTCTTTTTCTTCATCATCACAACAGCACCTTGAAATCCATCAGCTCAGGGTGTGTACTGGACAAAAGCAAAATACTATAATGTTACTCCACCTATAGTAACAACCAGGCTTTGTTTAAAGGGCACAAGACAACTGACTTTCCTTGTGGCTCACTATTAGAATTGTTTTCAGGGAAATGGGTGTGAAGAGGGGCCATGAATGTTTCTAAGCTTCACTTCATCTTGCTGTACACTCACTTCACCCTCTGCTTCCTCCCACCTTACTCTCTTCTCTCTTCAAATCATCCTGTTCTCTCCTCCTTAGCCTCCTGTTTCCATGAGCCCCTTCACTTTCTCCTCTTCTTGCTCGTACTTCTCACCTCACCCTCCTCTCTTTCCAAGTTATTCTACTTTCTCTCTCTCATTACCTTGCCATCTCACTGTATTTCACCCTTCAATCAGTCATTTAGGGATTTGTAAAGCGCACTACTCACCCGTGAGGGTCTATTGCCGCCTCACCCTTCTCTCTTCACTTAACTCTTCTCTCTTCTCTCTTCACCTCACCAATCTATCTCTCTCTTCCTCACCCTTGTCTCTGTTCCACACCCTCCTCTCACTCTTGCTCCCCCTCCTTTGTCTTTCTGACTCGCCCTCCTACTGTCCCGAGCCACTGGCGCAACATTAGCCCCCGCAGCCCCTGCAGCGCGGTGGGCCCAGGCGCTAGGGGGCCCCATCAGAACAGTACCCTGGCCTGTGAGGCCCTGAGTCTGGGGGGTCCTCCATGTACTTTGCAAGGGTGGGCCCTCAAGTTTTGTTACACCACTGTCACATCACCATTCTCCTTTTTTTCTCACTATCCTCCCTCCCGCCTCAGCCTCTTCCCTATTGCCCTCCCATCTCTGCTTCACCTTCCTCTCTCGCCACCTCACCTTTCTCTCTAGTCACTTTAGGACCCGAAGAGCAGCAGCACTATAATCAGGGCCGCAGGAGGACCAAATTAGCAGCGTTGACTAAATTATGCAGGTAATATGGGGTAGTATTACTTTATTATTTTAGCCTTTTTGCACATTAACACTACGTGGTTAAAGGTTTCATCTCATAAGTACCAATTTAAAATGCAGCTACATCAGTTAGCAGCTGCAAGGTGAGGGCTAAACCTCCATGAAGGGCCTTCCACTGTGCATCAACACATCACTGCATTTTTAGTAATATTTTATCTATTTAAGATGTTTTTTGTTAAACTCTGCAAATTATTCACCAGAAGATTCATTATGTGCTAACTTTGGCAAATCCATAATTAAGCATAAAACGCTATGGCTGCATATTCGCATAACTCATTCCTGTCTCTTCATGTGACAAAATGAGAGAATTGGTTGGGAGATAATAAATGGAGCATCACTAGCGCTCCAAAATGGGGTGTATGTTCTTTTATTTCAATCAGCAAGCTCCACCTTCTTCCAGTACCTTGGAAGACTGAGACTAGGCAGGACAGCAACAGCACGCTACCAGTGCTGTCATGGAATGGTTGCCAGTACTTTTCTTTTGTATAACAGACACTTGAATTGCTCCTTCCCATTTTGTATCGGTTTCAGGGAAACGTGACACATCTTTTCACTTAAGAGGTGTCAAAACTTTGCCATTGTCGGAGATGTTTCGCTTAATGTAGTGCCACGAGTAGGGCCACTAGAATTATGTGATTCTGCGACTGCAGCATATTCTGCGTAATTATGGATTTGCCACATGTCACATAATCCATTATCTGTTGCATTATGTACAGACTTTTAAAAAAAAAATTCTGACTCAAATGGTTAAAAAACGCAGTGACGTCATGCTTTACAGTGGAGACCCTTTAAAAAGCTTGACTGATCACCTTTCAGTTTCCTATTGTTGCATTTTTTGTGTTAAGTTGATACTAACAAGGTGTAACATGTGATAACATGTTGTCAAAATAATGATAATACTATCACAAAATGCTGCACATTTCACTGTGTAGTTGGTCTTTTCGTGCCACATAATTTGGTCAACCCTGCCGGGTAATTTGGTTTTCCCCACCCGCATAATTCAAGTGACCCAGCCATAAGTAAGGAAAGAAAATAGAACAAAATGCTACTAAGATATATATTCTGATTGTTTACCATTTTCACTTACCTTTCTTGCAATAGCAATATCTTTCACACCCTTTCGAACATGGAACTGTTTGCATCTAATTACTGGGTGACCAGAGCTGGAGGTCTTAGTACAAAAGGGGTTTGCACCCCTTCTGTTTGCACATGCACAGTAATAGCAACCATCCCAGTGATCTCACCCCTGCCCCCAGGCACTTAAATCAGCCCAATGCATCGGTGTTATATTTGAAAATTACAATTAGGCTTTCATAGCAAGGTTGCAGGTACTTGTGTCTTTTCTCATTATGAAAAAGAGCAAAATATATTTGCTGTTGGTGAATGGGATTTGGGTGGGCCATGGGGCTATCTTGGGAAGGCTTAGCCCACCCAAGGCCCATGCTCTGGAATCGGGCCTGGTTGCAATGGTCATATTATAAAGAAATACGCAGTTTTGAGTGTTGTAGAGTTGTTATTGTATGTACTGGACTTTCTGAGCCAAGTAACAGTAAGCCCCTCCACCGCGAATGTGACGAAGGTAAACTTTAAAAAGCCTCTTTATTGCTCACTCACCTTCTGAACTCTAGCATGGTTATTTTTTGGAGTGCTGCAGTAACACGCTACTCCGAACGCCTCACTTCGATAAACTTCACACGTGGAATCACTTTGACTTAGCACGTACGTAGAAGCGGTAACGCATGTCATGTTTACATAAATACCCTTTTAGCATTTTGACTAAAGGCCGCTTGGCGGGTTCCAGGCCTATGGATGCCCCATAGATAACATCAAAACCGGCAACATTCACTAAGCAGTTGTCAAAATGCAAAAAAAAAAAAATCTTTCTTAAAACATGACACATGGAATCGCTTCAACCTATACGCGAGGTTGAAGCGATTCCGCTAGTCATGTTTAATTAAGAAATGACCTTGCATTTTGCTGTCCACCGTCCCCGGTCTCGCTCCTGAGGTCCAGAAGAGAAGAGACGGGCCAATGCGACGGATGGCCGTGCCGCCACCCCCACCAACAGTGAACAGGCAGAGTACAAGAATGCAAAATACTCACATTAAGGGCTTGCTGTGGCTCGCGCTGTGCGAACGGCCTCACGTGCAGCTTACTCTACGCATGAGCAGGACACAGCCAGCGCTGCGCAGCCCTGAACAAAAGGAGGTACCGAGCCAACACGAGCCAGGACAGGCGTAGAGGGTGGTCAGTGATAGAGCGTTCCGTCCTAATAAATTACCTGTATTTGGACGCTCTTGGGTCGATGAATCTTTTGACCAAGTGGGGCTCTCTTCACCCGAGATTAGTCAATTTAATCAAATCAATAATCAATAACGAACATAAGCAATGCCCTGATCAACATAACACTTCACAATTAATCCAGAAAACATTTCGGCGAACCATGACCTTTCGGCCATGAATAACCACACCAGTTTATTCAAAGTTAATGAATTTATTTCCCTATATTAACAAAGCTAGCACGATATAAATGTGTCTCAACACCAAATGATATATGTAAATGAACATTAATAGCTGTCCATAGCGGCGAAACAGATGCAGTCTATGCAGCATTTGAATAACAAGGCATTCGATAATAGCAACGCAACCACTAAAACTATAATCTGTAATGGGCTAATTGCATACATTAGTCAGCATAACAAGGTCTCAAATTGCATCGTGCAACAAATGAATCCTCATCTAACCTCAAATTAGCATCTGCATGTGGGATTTCATGCAAAAAAAACAATTTAGCAACATTGATTTGGAAAACTCCTAACTAGGGCTCTTATCAAAAACCAGCAGTTGGTTACCTAAAAAGAAACACAATGCAATTGTACATTTTCCTTTCATATTTACCAAATTCAATCAGCATTCAAGGAAGTCTTCGTCTCACAGGTACCGGTTTCGATCAGCATGGGACGGGGGCAAAGGGGTAGGGTGGATGGGGCAATTGCCTCACAGCGGCAAGATAAAAGGACAAAACTACTACTTTATGCAAAGGGGCAAATCAAAGTTAAAGTCTCTAGGGCGAGAATTACTTAAAGTCTCTTTCTCTCGATTAGAGAAAGCATCAAAGTCTCATTCAAAATGGCGTCGAACATCAATTGGCATCGTAGAAGATGGCAAAATGACGAGGTCGGCAAGATGGGCCATAATGGCCGCAATGGGCAATAATGTCCTCAATGGGTGCAATGGGTAATGGCCGCTTTCTTCTTGTGCACCAGGTTTAAATAATCAACAGTTCAAATCCAGTAGGGTCTTCCATTGGAGGGTTCATAGGTTGGCTTCAAATTGTCCAATCAAAAACAACAATTCACAAGCTTCTACCTAGGCATACATTATCCTTGGAGTCGGGAACGTAAGTTGCAACATATTTTACCAATTAACTCACTTTCAGAGTTTCCATTGTCTGCACCTGCAGATTGACCTTGGAGCAAAGAAGAAGATGCCAGGCTGGCACGAAACCTTAAAGATAAGCATGTGAACCGATCTCACTGGAAAAGTACAGCTTCAAGCAAGAATACACGTTTTATTAGCACATTAGAAAAACACGAGCATCTAAACCGTGGGACAAGGCAACTAGGCCGAAGCCTCCACTAAAGTTATGCTAAGTTAAAACATTTCAAACAAGCAAATCATGGCACACGTTTACGGTTATGTCAGATTAGTACAATTCTAATACATCACGTTATATAAAGCACGCTTATAAATGTTGGCGAACTACTCTGAGGGCACATTTGTCCCCGTACAATCTTTATTAGTTCGGTTAAAGTCACACTTGATTATTGCGGCACTACGTATATGCGCTAATAAATGTAAAACCTTTGTTTCTGCGTCATCAATCCCTCCTCTGATGACTATTTGTCATCACACAAAACTATTCCCACAAATTTTATTCCATTAAAATTCTGTCAGTTCTCTTTGCCTTTTAGTTCCCCTTGTTCTTGCCTTGTATTCTTCTGCCATTCTTTTCATCATTTTCTCTTCCTTCCTCCTCTTAATTCTTGCCATGATCATTAGTATTCCCCTCTTTATTCCCCAAATCCCAAAGATGCAAATTAGTACTATTAGTATTCCCTGTATTATTTTTAGTAATATTCCATTCCAAATGCCACCAAGCCAATTTCCCACTGAAGCAACTCCCTTTCCAACCTTCTCCCAAACTCCTGGTTCTTTCAATTCCTTCAAGTCTGCACTCCCTTTTGTTAGATTTGCAAGCATTGTTTTAATCTTCACACTGTTGTCTGGTATATACGTGCAACAGTGACGCGCACCAAGCATTTTGCAAACGCCGCCATCCTTTGCTAAAAGAATGTCTAGGGCAAGCCTGTTTTGAAGAGTCATAGCTCTTTCTGCTGCAAGTTCAGCATCCATCAGGATTATAGCACCTGAAAACTTTGTCAACATGTTATCCACTATAGTAGACAACTTTCTTATTTTGATGGAATTCAACACAACTCCCAATGAAGGAATCATGGCTCCAAATATATCTCCTACCACAGCAGCTGCGATCTCTCTTTTCTGGATACGATGAGATCCAGGCGTCTTTGGAATCACTGATAGGTCATCCAGTTGATAAACCTTTGGGAACACTATACCCAAATAACATCTCCCCCACCATCCCTGTGGAAGACGATAATAGGCATTATGCCCACAAATGTAATATACACCAGGTATGACAGGGTCAAGTCCGTTCAGCATGAATGTCCATTTGGCCTTAAAGATAAACGTATGTTTACATTCACTCGCTCCCACGAAAATGTTATCATAATAAGATTCACCACGATATATACAAAATTTCCCTACATGCCAAGCGTCTAAAGCTATTTTTCCTTGTGTTTTTATTGCGGCAAAAGCATAATTATCTACTGAAGTCCTCTTACTTAGCTCTTTTTCTAATTTCGCATTCATTTGTGCCCTTCTATCATCTGTGCGATCTAAAAAGCTTATTTCTACTGCAGAGAGCGAGCAGGTAAGGTTTTCCCTATGAGCGTGAGCTGTTTCAAAAGGTTGCATTGGCTCGAAAAATTCCCTCATTATTTTAGCATCCCAATCTTTAGCAATCTGGCTTAGTTGCGTTATTATAGGAACATATGCAAAGGTAACATCATAATTTGAATAAAAATACTGTATGTTAGTTTGACCATAAAATCTAGAAGTTACTAAACTACATGTAATCCCATATGTAAGAGGCATGTGGTGATAAGTCACCCCTTCCGTTACCGATGTCGGTATCTGTGTACACACATAACAATCTTTCGCATCCATAGTCTCAACATATTCTGTTAGTAGGCGATAGAAAACATTATACGAAAGTTCCTTCTTATCATGCAAGTGTCTCTCATCTAATTCTAGTCTTTTCAATGCGGTTAGTTCAGTGACAGTAACAGGAGCAGAAGTAGAAGCATCAATTTTCTCATTCTCACCCTTACCACGCGTTGCAAGCACTATTGCCATTATTATTAGTACACATGCAGTTATCAAGCCTATACACGCATATTTACAATATTTCACTCTACTGTTTTGTGTAGCGTACTTAGTCATGATCTGTATAGAATCAGAGAGCTAGAAGCACCTATAAAGAAACGATTTAGCAATTTGTTACAAAGCTGAACGAGCGCAATGTTCACACAGTTTTCTTCAGGAGCCCAGTCACTTGTCGGTTAGCAGCAATCAGGTTATCAAAGTCTTATCAAGTTAGCAAATGTCTCATCCGGTTTAGCAATGTCTCAGCTGGTTGTATCACGTTAGATTATAGCAAGCAATGTCATTTATCAGTTTTTCAGTCAATAGTGTCCATAAAACTTTTCTTTTCTATTGGTATCTCTTCTTCTTCGTTCTCGAGGCTAAGAGATACAAATTCGTCGGTCCAATCGTCATTGACTACATATGCCCATTCTGGACCGGAATATCTCCTGTTTGGTATCCTTTTCCTTTTCAATTTTGCATCTCTCTTTGATTCTGCCTCACTGGTACTTTCCTCTTTGGCCAAGTCTTTTTCTTCACTTGATGTTGGTACCACGACAGACACTTCCTTTCTTTTCTCTTTCACTCTTGGCCCTTCACTGTCGTTCAACGTTTCTCTAGTTCTTAGTTTTACTGGTGATATACTTGGTCTTCTCTTTGCACTGTGTCCACTTGATGGACCTGCGATCTCTTCTGAGAAAGTTTGAACAGTTTCGTTCTGTTCTGCCTTGTCCCCTCCTTCTGGGGAGTCAATCAGGTTTTCCTTTTCTTTTTCTGTACCGTCTGCTTCTGGGAAAGCCCTCCTCTGATCAGGCTCTCCTGCTTCTTCACCTCTTTCGAGCCCTTTGTCACCGTTACTTTCTTCAGGCTCTTTGTCACTTTCAGCTGCTTCAGGCTCTTTGTTACCTTCAGCTGCTTCGTCGCTGTCTGAGGTTTCTCCTTGGTCTTCCCCAAGTGAATCGGTTGTTTCGTCCTCAGAGAATATTTCTCTCTCCTCTATTTCTGCCTGTTCGCTTCTAGTTCTGTTTTGCTCTGTCTCAGCGCTCGGCACTTTGTTATCAGGTACTGGCAGTTTCAGCGCTTCAACTTCCTCATCTGTGGGACACAACACTTTCTTTGTATGACTGGCGTGGATCCAGTTGGGAACTCCCGCACACTTCACAGCGGTAGTGGTTGTCAGGATCACTTGGAAAGGGCCTTTCCAACGGGGTTCCAGACACGACTTCCTCACGTGCTTCTTTATCACGACCCAGTCACCTGCTTTCAGTGTGTGTCCTGGACCTTGGATCGGTGACAAGGTGGTTGCTTCCACCTGGTGAGAGAAAGAGCGAACCACGTCAGCCAGACCCTTGCAGTAGTCTAACACCATATCATCTGTAATATTCAAAAGCGCGTTTGCGGGAACTGCAGGAAGTCTCATGGCCCTGCCCATGAGAATTTCGTGCGGGGACAATCCAGTCTTTCTGTCAGGGGTGTTTCTCATTGACATTAACACCAAAGGCAATGCGTCAGGCCATTTCAAATTTGTCGATCCACATATTTTCGCCATTCTTGATTTCAGTGTACCATTCATTTGTTCCACCAGTCCTGAGGCTTCAGGGCGATAGCTACAATGCAGTTTTTGCTCGATGTTCAGCGCTGCGCAAAGTAACTTTATCACCTCGTTATTGAAGTGACTTCCTCTATCCGATTCTAAAGAGATCGGGAATCCGAAACGTGGTATCAACTCCCTCAACAATAGTTTTGCAACTGTAAGGCTGTCATTTCTACGTGTGGGGTATGCTTCAATCCAGTGACTAAAAATGCACACAATCACCAACACATACTTCAGACCTCCATGCACAGGCATCTCAATAAAGTCCATCTGCATTCTGCTGAACGGGCCACTCGCCCTGCCAATGTGGCTCATGTTCACAACCGTTCCCTTTCCTGGGTTCATCTGCTGACAAATGACACAACGATGGCAAACTGCTTCTGCAACTTGACGGAATCTGGGGTTAAACCAATCAGCTTTGAACAATCTTATCATGGCATCTCTCCCTAGGTGAGCCTGCCCATGATAGAACCGCGCTAGCTGCGATAAGAGACTATTTGGTAAAACACATTTTCCTTCATTTGAAACCCATAACTCATCTGGTCTCCTTGTACATTGTGACTTAATCCAGGAAACTCTTTCATCCTCCCTGACGCTATTCTGTAATGCTTTTAGTTCATCCATTGTATCCACGACCTTCAAGGCAAATGCTTCAGCTGGTTCGAGCTCTGGCTCACTTATCAAATTCCATTCATCCCTGAGCAATATACAGTTCAAGGCACAAAATCTTGCGACTTGATCCGCATATGCATTTCCCAGGGAAACATAGTCCTGTCCTTTTGTATGAGCACTACACTTTACCACTGCAATTTCGGCTGGCATCTGAATGGCGTGTAACAATTCCCTTATTCTCTCCCCGTTTTTCACTGGGGACCCTGAAGAGGTCAGGAAACCTCTCTGTGACCATAATTGCCCAAAGTCGTGCACAATTCCAAACCCGTACTGACTGTCAGTGTAAATGGTAACCTTCATCAATGTAGACAGTTGGCATGCTCTTGTAAGGGCTACAAGCTCTGCTACTTGTGCGGAATAGACTCCTTGAAGCCAGGACGCTTCCAAGACACCTGTTACAGTACATACAGCATATCCTGCTTTCAAAATTCCCAACCCATCTCTTAGACATGAACCATCAACAAAAATAATATGGTCATTTTCATCAAGCTTAGTATCCCTAATATCAGGTCGGGGTTTTGTGCAGAATTCAGTCACCTGAAGGCAGTCGTGCTCGACGTCTTCAGCGTTCTCAATTTCAGCATTTTCACTGGGAAGCAAGGTTGCTGGATTCAACGTAGTGCACCTTTTCAGCTGCACATTCGGTGAGCCCAGAATTATTGTTTCATACCTTGTGAGTCTTGCTCCAGTCATGTGTTGTGTTCGGGAGCGGGTCAAAAGTATCTCAACTGAGTGAGGGACCATGACTGTTAATGGGTGTCCCATCACTATTCCTTCACTCTGAGTGAGGCTGATACCAACTGCTGCTACGGCGCGCAAACACCCTGGCAGTGCTGCTGCGACCGGATCCAAAGTAGCTGAAAAATACGCTACTGGTCTGTTTATGCCACCATGGGCTTGGGTCAAGACAGACAAAGAACATGCATCACGTTCATGACAAAACAATGTGAAAGGCTTTGTGTAATCAGGCATACCTAAAGCTGGAGCCCTGCACATGCATTCTTTCAATTCAATAAAAGCATCCATCTCATCTCCTTTCAGCTCAATTTCATCCAAGGCATCCTTCTGGGTCAGTTTCAGTAAAGGCTTTGCTAGAGTTGAGAAGTTGGGAATCCACTGGCGACAGTAGCTCACCATCCCCAAAAACTTCCTCACCTCCCTCCTCGTCTTTGGTGGACTCATTTGAAGTACAATTGTTATTCTTTCCTTCATTATTCTCCGTGACCCTTTCTCTATTTGATGACCCAAGTATTTCACTTTCTTCTGACAGAACTGCAACTTTGAAGGAGACACCTTGTGTCCATTCCTTCCCAAATGGTTCAGTAGAGCAATGGTGTCGGCTGTGCAGCCACTTTCTGTCTTAGATGCAATCAGTAAGTCATCAATGTACTGTACTAGGGTTGACTCGAATGGCAATTCTAACGCTTCCAAGTCTTTCTTTAGAATCTGATTGAAAATTGACGGTGACTCAGAAAACCCTTGAGGAATTCGACACCAACTGTAAACTCTGTCTAAGAATTTGAAACAAAAGAGAAATTGGCTGTCCTCATGAAGAGGCACCGAAAAGAATGCTTGTGACAAGTCGATGACTGAGAACCACTCGGCATCGCAAGGGACTTGAAACATTATCACAGCTGGATTCGGTACTACAGGGCAGCATTTAATTATGATGTCATTTATTTTCCTCAAGTCCTGCACGATTCGGACCTTTCCACTCGGCCTTATTAGTCCCATGATTGGTGAATTACATGGACTGCTTAACACTTCTTTCAGTACTCCCTGTTTTACAAACTCGTCAATAAGTTGGGCGACTTTCATGAGGGTGTCTTGTGCCATGTGGTATTGTGGGGTCTGGGGAAAGGTTACATTGGGTTTTACGGTCACTTTCACTGGTTCCACTCCTTTCACCAATCCCACCTCTTTTCCTGTCATATCCCACACTTCCTTTCCGACTGTTTCCCGTAATTCAGCTGGAATATCTTCTTCAGTTATCATCGGAAAAAGGTTAATCAGAGGATATTCTTCATCGACAGTTTCCATCTCATCCCCTTCTACACTGTCCTCTTCTTCCCCATCACTGCTCGTCTGAATTCTAATTCCATAGTTCGAACACATAATCGAACATCCCAATTTGCACAATAGGTCTCTCCCTAACAGTGCTATCAGGCTTGAGTCACATACCACAAAATTATGTGACCCTTGATAGTTACCAATTCTGACTTGTACTGGATCTGTGATTGGGTTCGTCAGGTGCCTGTTTGCTACTCCCACTACTTGAACTGTTCTCCCTGAGAGTGGCAAATTTGGTACTTCAATGCTCCTAACAGTTGAACGTGTGGCTCCTGTGTCAACCAAGAATGAAACACGATGACCCATAACTCTTCCCTCCACATATGGACCCTTTTGATCAACTTCCAAGGATGCTGCAAGCACACAATTTCCCTCCTCATCTGAACTTTCACTCTCCCATACATTGTTTATTCCATTTGTATTCATCACCTGACCCGAGACCTGTGGAGGAACCATCACTTGCTGCTGACTCACTGGTGCCAAAGGTATTTGCATTTGCTGATTAGGTACCATGGGAAACTGCTGTTGCATTGGCTGCATTTGCGTCATCTGCATACGGGGCATCTGCATCTGCTGCGGCTGCATGGGCTGTAATCCCTGCAGCTGATTTATGGTCTGAAAATTTGGGTTTGGACCTCTCATTTTCGGTCCCCTCATTGTCTGGAATGCATTGACATCATTGTTTTGCTGACCAACACCTGCACCTTCCTGCATCACCATCGGGCACTCGCGTTTCCAATGCCCGACGATTCCGCACACGTGACACGGCATCACCCTTTTCATTGCCTGCACACCATTCGGAATCGCAACAGTGTTCAAATCCGGACCATTACTCCCAAAGCCTCCTCTGCCTCTGCCTCTCGCCTGTGGCTGAAACACCATATTTCCCTGCGGCTGCGGCTGCGGTATCTGCTGTTGGAACCCTTGCAACCCTTGCAAACCTGTCTGAGCTGCTTTAAGTTGCATCACCATCACTTTCTCTTTCAACCTTTTCTGTTTCACTTCAATTTCGTCGCTACAGTATTTCGCATAATTCAACACCTCATCAATAGGTTTCGACTGCCAACAAATCAAATGCGTCTTTATCATCTGACTTATCTCTGGTCTCAGCCCTTCCACAAATCTAAACACAAAATGAAGCATGTCCTTCGCCTCTATTGTTTCCGTGCCACTGTAGTTCTTGAACGCCTTCAACAACCTCTCATAGTAACCATGAATCGACTCTTTAGCCTCTTGGGCAGTTCGATCAATCTTCTGCCAATCCACATTTTTTGCGGCAACCTTCGTCTTCAAATGCTCAATCACCTTATAGTACAAGCTCATTACCATAGGTGATGGTGCACCCGTATCCCTGTCTCTCTCTGGTTCACTTGTCGGCCAACCTACAGCCCTTTTGCAGTCTTCCCACAAATCTGCCGGAACCACAATCTCAAAGAGGGTGTTCAGGTCTTCCCAAAGACATTTTGCAAGCTTCACAAACCTATCAGTCTGTTGATACCATTCAATCGGTTTCTCTCTCAGTTTGGGAAAATCATCCGTAAAAGACTGAATGTCCCTTCTGTGCCACGGTACATGTATTAATTTTCCCCCTGCTGTCTCCCTCATTGGTAACATGGTTATTGCATCACTACTCTGTGATCTTTTCTCGTTGTGCTCTGGGACACTGTCTTTCCTCTTTTCCTTTTTCTTTGCCCATCTGCTTTCCCATTTGTCTAAGCACCTCCACACTTGTGCACTCTGCAGCAATTCTCTAAGGTGCGTTTTCATGCCTCCTGACCTCATGTGTTCAAAGTCTGTGGTCCCGAAATCCAATCTATAGCTCCTGCTCAAGTGTTTTGTCTTGTCTATCTCAACCCCGTTTTTGTCAGCTATTTCTTGCAACCTTCTATGTACCTTGTTCACTTCTCTCGTAATCCTGGGACATAGATACCTCAGCTCTTCTTCCGAGTAGGACTCTAACCTATTCAAACCCATAGTCCCTTCCACCAATTCTTCTGCTTCCATGTTCAACCTTACCCTATTCAGATAGTCTTCTCCCTTCCCACTGGCTGAGCTTTGTGTGGAATTCAGACTGTTGAACCACTGTGTCAGCTGTTGCGCATTCAACCCCATCAGTGTAGCATTCACATCGACTGCCATTGATGGTTGCGGCAACTTTTCAGTGTTCGATGATAGCGGTATCATCAGTGGGGGACTCGACCTCACCACTGTTGACTGAGCACATATGGGACTAAACTCCATCAAGGACCCAGATCCAGTTGGCAGAGCCGCTATCGGAGTTGTCTCTGGAGTGTTTTCTATGTACCTCCTTTCCGTCCCACTCTGCACCATTGATCCTTGACCGCTCATACCTGAGTTAGGCTGAATGTACAAAGGTACCAGTGGACCTACAGTAATGGGTAGGGATATCGCATCTGGGTTCTGTCCATTCCCCAGGTTCTGAAGCATGTTCATTCCCACACTATGGGTCATCATTGCCGGCATGCCCGTCTGACTCCCCGTCATCTGAGCATGTGCGGTTCCCCCCTGCATCTGCTTTTGAGGCATCAAAAACTGGGTTGATTCAGCTTGTGCCAATGTTGGGTTGCGACCATTCTGTACTCCCATTACGGTTGGATCTAGAATCATTCCCATACTGTTGTCACTGCTGTAGTACCTTGGGACCTGCGGCTGATAATTTTCTGCTGTTTTCAATATAGGCACATCTGGATATATTCTCCTAACCTGCGGTATCTGCGGGGTGAACAGTAAACTCGGGTCCTTAGATCCCGATGGCGTTTCTGAATTCGGAGTTTCATTATTCTGTACCGGTGCCGGAGGGGCAGAACTGGTACTTGGACCTTGTTCACTCTCTGCATAAGGTGGTGGACGGTCGTTCAGCAATTGCATGATGAACTCCTCATCCTCTGACTCGTCTTCTCTCCTTAACTTTTCCTCGTCCTCTCTATCTTTGGAACACCTCCTGTTTGTCTTACAGGTAGCTTTCTTGCCTGTCGCCTCTTCTTCCTTAGCAATTGCGGGAAACAATTTTATCCCCTGCAATATATCTGACCTCCACACCTTCTGTGCATTATCCCACCTAGCGTCCGCTAGTGTCTTTTCTACCTTTCTTATCCTGGTCTCGAAATTCTTTTGCTGTTGCTGTCTAGCCATTAGTTCCCAAATCGCTAGAGCCTCAAACTGTGCTGGCCTTGGAGGTACCTTCATGTCGTACATCGCGAATCTCAAATTCTCTAGGATCCTTATATTGAATGTCCCATGGATCGGGAACGCTACGCTCCCATGTCTCTCTGTCAGCTTGTGCCATTGCTTTAGCCAAAGGCACGGAGCTACCCCCCTTTCCTCCATTACAATGTAAGCTGGTGTACCTTCGGGTGGCGTCTCCTCTCCTACGCTCGCTTTAATGTAAGACTCCCCCTTCATCGCACTCTTTAATGCTTTCAAAAATTACATTTTCTCGTCTTTTATTTCACAAAGTTTGTAATCAATAAGTGACTTTAATTCCCGGAATACTCTTCGCTTGCCTTTCCCCTTCCAATCGAGCCCCACGGACTGCGTCCAATCCGTGCGCGGCCCTTCTCTGCAACCAACCTATCCCAGCGCGGCTCCTAGTGACGTCACACTCACACACACTGCGGCTGACAAAGCCTCGCGGCTTGTCCTCCTTCACTCAGCTCCTCTCGTAACAACTTCTGGCATGTATCGCGAGCAACCAAATAATAATAAAACAGATCTGTCGGTTTACTACAGGAAGGGTAACACAATCGCTTCAGGACCTTAGGGATTTTTCACTAGCCTCGGCAGTTATTCCATCTTTCTCGGTCCCCACTTTCGCAAGCAAATTCTGACCCGCAGACTCTGCTCTCAACTTGTCAGTGATCTATTCTAGTGCACTTAGAATTTGTCAAAGCCCGAAGTCGAAGTTTTCTTCCACTCCCTTAACACACGTACCGACTCGTTGACCACGCCCGGTCAACCTATTAAACCGACCAGACCACAACATAAAACAAGTGTCTCATACACTTTTCAACATACTCCGGAGTCTCTTGACCTCGCAGGGCCTGTCTCAACAACAACAACCACGTGGACCTTTTTCTGCACAAAGCGCCACATGCACATGAAGTTCGACGACTTCCCTACTCTCACACTCGGAGTCGCACCTCCACTATTCTCTAAAATCCTCGCAACCTTTTCAAACAATCTGCGGCAATAAGCTGTGCAAGCGCAAAATCCTGACTTCACTCATACCGTCACTAGTACCGCCAACGCCGATTTCACACCTCCATTCTCTCCATTCGCAAGCTCCGAGATCCCGGGAAAGTCGCGGGGGACTTAGGGCATCATCATTCTCTCAATCTGTTTTACCCAAGAAAAATCTAATTCAACACCATATACTTCTCGAGTGGGGTCCCAAAGGGCGTAACCGTTACCTCTCGAGTGGGGTCCCAAAGGGCGAAACCGTCCTCTGCTACCATCTACTGATAGAGCGTTCCGTCCTAATAAATTACCTGTATTTGGACGCTCTTGGGTCGATGAATCTTTTGACCAAGTGGGGCTCTCTTCACCCGAGATTAGTCAATTTAATCAAATCAATAATCAATAACGAACATAAGCAATGCCCTGATCAACATAACACTTCACAATTAATCCAGAAAACATTTCGGCGAACCATGACCTTTCGGCCATGAATAACCACACCAGTTTATTCAAAGTTAATGAATTTATTTCCCTATATTAACAAAGCTAGCACGATATAAATGTGTCTCAACACCAAATGATATATGTAAATGAATATTAATAGCTGTCCATAACGGCGAAAAAGATGCAATCTATGCAGCATTTGAATAACAATGCATTCGATAATAGCAACGCAACCACTAAAACTATAATCTGTAATGGGCTAATTGCATACATTAGTCAGCATAACAAGGTCTCAAATTGCATCGTGCAACAAATGAATCCTCATCTAACCTCAAATTAGCATCTGCATGTGGGATTTCATGCAAAAAAAACAATTTAGCAACATTGATTTGGAAAACTCCTAACTAGGGCTCTTATAAAAAATCAGCAGTTGGTTACCTAAAAAGAAACACAATGCAATTGTACATTTTCCTTTCATATTTACCAAATTCAATCAGCATTCAAGGAAGTCTTCGTCTCACAGGTACCGGTTTCGATCAGCATGGGACGGGGGCAAAGGGGCAGGGTGGACGGGGCAATTGCCTCACAGCGGCAAGATAAAAGGACAAAACTACTACTTTATGCAAAGGGGCAAATCAAAGTTAAAGTCTCTAGGGCGAGAATTACTTAAAGTCTCTTTCTCTCGATTAGAGAAAGCATCAAAGTCTCATTCAAAATGGCGTCGAACATCAATTGGCATCGTAGAAGATGGCAAAATGACGAGGTCGGCAAGATGGGCCATAATGGCCGCAATGGGCAATAATGTCCTCAATGGGTGCAATGGGTAATGGACGCTTTCTTCTTGTGCACCAGGTTTAAATAATCAACAGTTCAAATCCAGTAGGGTCTTCCATTGGAGGGTTCATAGGTTGGCTTCAAATTGTCCAATCAAAAACAACAATTCACAAGCTTCTACCTAGGCATACATTATCCTTGGAGTCGGGAACGTAAGTTGCAACATATTTTACCAATTAACTCACTTTCAGAGCTTCCATTGTCTGCACCTGCAGATTGACCTTGGAGCAAAGAAGAAGATGCCAGGCTGGCACGAAACCTTAAAGATAAGCATGTGAACCGATCTCACTGGAAAAGTACAGCTTCAAGCAAGAATACACGTTTTATTAGCACATTAGAAAAACACGAGCATCTAAACCGTGAGACAAGGCAACTAGGCCGAAGCCTCCACTAAAGTTATGCTAAGTTAAAACATTTCAAACAAGCAAATCATGGCACACGTTTACGGTTATGTCAGATTAGTACAATTCTAATACATCACGTTATATAAAGCACGCTTATAAATGTTGGCGAACTACTCTGAGGGCACATTTGTCCCCGTACAATCTTTATTAGTTCGGTTAAAGTCACACTTGATTATTGCGGCACTACGTTTATGCGCTAATAAATGTAAAACCTTCGTTTCTGCGTCATCATCAGCGAGGACGACGAGTTCTTTTCAGTTCGTTCTGTGCCACAGTCGAGTGCACTGCTTAAGTGTACTTTATAAAATATATAAATAGAATGCTTATGGATATTTTCTGGCAAGCGCAAAGATGCAGGCGGCCACGTGCAGGCGAGACTGTCGTGCGCAAAATATTGTTATGCTAGTACTGTCTCTGAGGGGCCTCCCTAAAGACCAAGAACTCAGTGAGCCCTCTGTACGGCGGGGCTGCTGGGGCTTACATACATCACACCCCTGCTGCTGTAGCGCAATTACTCAAAATTACAGAAAAAATGCAGAATTGCGAGCGTAACCCTGCATTTCAGTACTATTTTCTTAATGCACAGTGCACGCTTGGGTTCGAAATGGAGCCAAATATGAATTTTACGCAAGAGGAACAGCAGCAGTCCGCACCCACCCGCTCTCTGTTCCTGTGCATTCGGGAAGGCATTTTACCAAAAATGATTCAAAATTATGCTAACAGGCGTAATCACACAAGAGTAATGCAAAATTACCGAAATTATTGTGATTATTATAAAAGTTTCACCCAGGATTAGTTCAAGTGCTCTAAATGACCACCTGGATCGTTTAGGCAAGGAGTTACATATTTATGTTGTTTTTAGTCAGGGTACTTTCTCCCAAAGGCCTGTCCTTTTTCACCCCATAACAACAATGTTTGTTTTTTCACAGTGGTTTGCTTTGTAATAGATACAGGGCTGGGCTGGGAACCCAAAGTAGCCCTGGCAAATTTTGTCAGACCAGCTCCCATAGGGTGCATAACGAGCAAACCTGTCCACTACAATGGGGTTTGGGGTGTTCTCCCCCCTCAGGAAAATTTGGGAAAAAGGACAAAAACGGTGCATTCTACAACACATTTTTCATCATATATTCAATTGTATTAGTTTATAAAGCATAGAAAAGGATGACCTTACAGTGCACAGGATACAGCAATGTTTATTGCGATTCTTCAATGATTCCCTCAAGGTCACCCTCTAATAGTGCCTCTCATCGCTCCATAGCAGCTCTCTCACATGTATTTTATTTGTTTTATAGTGCCTCTCTGACCAGTGTATAGTGTTGGAGTACTTTGCATCACACACATACAGGGGAAAATGAATCATACATGTGTAAACCAGTCTATGGAAAATGTTACATAAGACAAATGGGGTTAGGAGGTGTTGGATTCTCATGTTATCCATACTGGTACTGGGAAAACGTAAACTCAGGATTCAGAACGTAACACAGAGTGGTTAGGGTTCAGTTACTAATAATTTATTTCTATCCAAACAAACCCTTTTTTAGCAAAATTAGGATAATCAAAGACGGGAGAAAAAGGCATAACTTTCTAACCTGCACCATGTAGTTTGCGTGCAGCTTTTGGATGGCACTTCATAGCTCATTGTGCTAGATTATGAATGTAGCTTTATGAACTGCCCAGTAACAAAATGAGCTCTGTGACAAAGCCAGTATCCCACTGAGCTATACACATAAAATACTGTTCTCTGGTGTGCATAGTACACATTGTTTGCAACAGACATATGAAGCCTCTGCGCTATCTTAGATGAGTAAAAACTGCCACTAGACAAAACACTGATCTCTCTCCATCAGGTACATTAACCCCTTCGTTGCCAGGCCTTTTCCCCCTCAGGTGCCAAGCCTTTTTTTTGGCTATTTGGGGCAGTTCACGCTTAGGCCCTCATAACATTTTGTCCACATAAGCTACCCACACCAAATTTGCAACCTTTTTTCCAACGTCCTAGGGATTCTAGAGGTACCCAGAGTTTGTGGGTTCCCATGAAGGAGACCAATAAATTAGCCAAAATACACTGAAAATTTAGTTAAAAAAAAAAATAGGAAAAAAGGGCTGCAGAAGAAAGATTGTGTTTTTTCCCCTGAAAATGGCATCAACAAAGGGTTTGCTGTGCTAAAATCACCAGCTTCCCAGCTTTCAGGAACAGGCAAACTTGAATCAGAAAACCCAATTTTTCAACACAATTTTGGCATTTTACTGGGACATACCCCATTTTTACGTTTTTTTGTGCTTTCCGCCTCCTTCCAGTCAGTGACAGAAATGGGTGTGAAACCAATGCTGGATTCCAGAAACCTAAACATTTCTGAAAAGTAGACAAAATTCTGAATTCAGCAATGGGTAATTTGTGTAGCTCCTACAAGGGTTTCCTACAGAAAATAGCAACTGAAATAAAAAAATATTGAAATTGAGGTGAAAAAAACCAGCAATTTTTCTCCATGTTTTTACTCTGTAACTTTTTCCTGCAATGTCAGATTGTTGGAAGGAATATACTGTTACGTCTGCTGGATTCTTCTGGTTACGGGGAGATATAGGGCTTGTAGGTTCATCAAGGACCCTAGGTACCCAGAGCCAATAAATGAGCTGTACCTTGCAGTGGATTTTCATCCTATACCAGGTATACAGCTATTCATTTGCTGAAATATAAAGAGTGAAAAATAGGTATCAAGAAAACCATTGTATTTCCAAAATGAGCACAAGATAAGGTGTTGAGGAGCAGTGGTTATATGCACAGCTCTGAATTCTGGGGTGCCCATACTAGCATGTGAATTACAGGGCATTTCTCAATTAGACGTCTTTTTTACACTCTGTCTTATATTTGGAAGGAGAAAATGTGGAGAAAGACAAGGGGCAATAACACTTGTTTTGCTATTCTATGTTCCCCCAAGTCTCCCGATAAAAATGGTACCTCACTTGTGTGGGTAGGCCTAGCGCCCGCAACAGGAAATGCAACATCGACACAACATGGACATATAACACTAGGGGAATCCAAGATGGGGTGACTTGTGGGGCTCTCACCAGGTTCTGTTACCCAGAATCCTTTGCAAACCTCTAAATTTGACTAAAAAAACACTTTTCCTCACATTTCGGTGACAGAAAGTTCTGGAATCTGAGAGGAGCCACAAATTTCCTTCCACCCAGCATGCCCCCAGGTCTCCCGATAAAAATGGTACCTCACTTGTGTGGGTAGGCCTAGCGCCCGCAACAGGAAATGCAACATCGACACAACATGGACATATAACACTAGGGGAATCCAAGATGGGGTGACTTGTGGGGCTCTCACCAGGTTCTGTTACCCAGAATCCTTTGCAAACCTCTAAATTTGACTAAAAAAACACTTTTCCTCACATTTCGGTGACAGAAAGTTCTGGAATCTGAGAGGAGCCACAAATTTCCTTCCACCCAGCATGCCCCCAGGTCTCCCGATAAAAATTATACCTCACTTGTGTGGGTCGGCAAATGGGCCTGCGACAGGAAATGCCCCAAAACACTATCTGGACACATCAATATTATCAAATACAAAACAAACTGTTTTTTGTGGGGGGGGGGGGGCAACTTGCGTTTTTGGTCCTGGGCTCAGCAGCAATCTAGGAAAACCTGCCAAACCCAGACATTTCAGAAAACTAGACACCCGAGGGAGTCCAGGGAGGTGTGACTTGCGTGGATCCCCCAATGATTTCTTACCCAGAATCCTTAGCAAACCTCAAATTTAGCTAAAAAAATAACTTTTTTTCCCACATTTCTTTGTTGGATCACTGCACCGGGACAGATTTCCTACCACCCAACGTTCCCCTCAGTCTCCCAGTAAAAATGATACCTCACTTGTGTAGGTGGGTTAAGTGCCTGTGAGAGAGAAGAGCCAAAAACATGTCGAAATTGAGGGGGAACCAAAGCTGGTCCAAAAGGGCAGTTTGAAAAAAAACATTTTCAGGCTGACAAGTGCAGCAGAATTTTTATCGGTATAGATAGGACAATGTTGGGTGGTAGGAATTTTGTGGATTCCTGCAGATTCCAGAAGCTTCCATCACAAAAATGTGGGAAAAATGTGTGATTTTCAGCAAAGTTGGAGGTTTGCAGGCATTGTGGGTAAGAAAATGGTGCGGGGTGCATGTGAAGCACACCACCCTGGAATCAACCAGATGTTTAGTTTTCAGATGTGTCTGGGTCTTGTGGATTTTTCTACATGGCAGCGTCCCAAAGTCAAAAAAGTGCAGCCCTCACCGTTCCAAGTTGGACGATTTTGAGAGTTACCAAGCTCTCATGGCCCAAATGTAAAACTAAAACCCAAAATAATCAAATGTCTTCTTGCTTGCCGTGGGATAAAATGTTTTATTGTGCGGGGGAGAGCTGAAAGACTGTTACCCCCTTCATTTGGGGTGGGGGCATAACCAGGCCCATGCTGGTTGGTAGCCACCACCTCACAATTTTTTTTATTTTATTCCATGCCATTTAGTACACCTTCTACCCCCCCCGGGGTGTGGATTGGGGGTAATTGCCCCATCTGTCCACCAGTGAGCAGAACAACTTTGGCCCCATTTATTTGACCCCCACCCTCTTATTTTTATTTCTTCCCTGGTCTCTGGTGGGCTTTCTGCCAAAAAATAGGTTTATGGCCAACAGTAATATGCCCCCATGGTGAGCGACCCTTGCCCAAGGGGCAGCCCCCCAAACAAAACACACACATACACACTCACCAATCCCTGGTGTCTAGTGGTTTCTGCCCCAGGGGAGCAGAAATGGCCTAAAAACTATTTGTTCCCCCAGGGAGCGACCCTTGTCGAAGGGGTCGCTCTCTACACATAAAAGAAAAACAAAAAAGATCCTTGGTGTCTAGGGGTTGTCTGCGCCTCCGAGGGCAAATCGGACTAATTATATTAGGCCGATCTGCCCCCGGGGGGGGCAGAAATGGCCTAGAAACAATTTGCCCCCCCCCAGAGAGTGACCCTTGCTGAAGGAGTCGCTCCCTAAACATAAAAGAAAAAAAAGAAAAAAAAATCACTGGTGTCTAGGGGGTTTTCTGCCCCTCCAGGGGACAGATCGGCCTAATTTTATTCGGCCGATCTGCAGAAAGATCCTGAAAATTATTTGCCCCCCTCGGGAGCGGCCCTTGCCCAAGGGGCCGCTCCCCTTATGTCCATTACCCAAAAAAAAAAATCCCTGGTTTCTAGTGGGCATTTCTGCTGCGCGATCGCAGGAATGCTTGCAGAAACATGAAAGGAAAGGAAAGGTCTTTCCTTTCCTTTCATGTCTCTGCTGGCCCCCTCCTCCCGAGCGGAAGAGAAATGCTGAGCATTTCTCTTCCGCAATCGGGGAGGTGACCTCTGATGAGGTCAGCACGCTTTCGCGTGCTGATGTCATCAGACGTCACTGGGGGGATTGGGAGGGTGGGTCGGGGGTAGAAGGGGAAGCAATTCCCCTTCCAGCCCTGATTTGGGGGGGTGGGGGACGGCTCTCGGGGGGAGCACTAGCACTTCCCCCAAGGGCTGGTATATGGACGTAATGGTTACGTCCATGGCGCCACACAGGCGCAGCCATGGACGTAACCATTGCGTCCATGGCGGGAAAAGGGTTAAACATCAGAGCTTTCTGTGCACTTTTATTGTTGCCTTAAAACTGATGTTTTTACAAACAATTCTGCAGTGCTTTTAAAACTGCTGCACTGCTACAAACTGCCCCCCAGTTACAAAAGCGCCCCCCACCCCCACCCTTCCAGCCTCCCAGGTAAATGCCCGATGCAGGGTACAGCCAGTCCGGCCTTGAGTAGCTGTTAAAGGACTTTAAGAACCTTTGGCAATCAGTGCCTGTTAAGTTCAGAAAGACATAATTGATGTACTGTAGGGTCATGATCCTCTGAGGTGTGAATTGGCAGCATCCAATTGGAGTCTCGAATCAAAGATTGATAAATTAAAGAGTATTGGAGCTAGGACCCAGCCCTGATTGAGACCTCTCATAAACCACATTTTGTAGTATGTTTCATAGTACTACAATTGTCCTACTTGTGTACACAAAATGCTTTTCCCAAACCTAAATGTAAAGGATTACACCTCTGCCTCTCTTGTATGTGGAGATCTCCACGCCGGTTGCATTGATCTACGCACACATGCACCTACACTTTTTAAATATACATGGGACAGATATGGAGGAGTGGTTGGAAAATGGGGAATACTAATTACAAAATGTGAAGGTCTAATGAAAAGTGAGGAGTTGTTAAGTTATGCTTAAGGACGTGTTTAGGGAGGGACAAATACCCACCAACAAAAGAGTAAGTTCATTCCTCAGGTAATGCAGCCAAAAAGTTCCCAATCCGTAGTAAATGTACTCCAGCTCAGACCCAGAATAAGTCCATCACCACTCATGGCCTACCACTGCAACATCCTCTCATAGAAAATAATAGCAATACCACTGACCTGGTCAATGCATTTCTCTGCCTCCTGTGGCTCCACCCTCTAAGCAGAGCCCTTTCCCTGGCTCCTCTGAACTCCTGACCCCGGTCAGGAGTTCGAGGCCCTCCTCCACCAGCAGGCTTCTACCTGCGCCTCATCCCTTGTGTCAAGTGGGAGAGCTCTGCTTTCCTACTAGGCTACCTTCTGCCTCTCTCCTCCTTTTGCTTTGTTTTGCTTTGCTCTCTGCTCCACTACTGTCCCTGAGTGCTCCTTTTCCTTGTTTCTCTCTCACTCTGCTCTCCCTCTCTCTCACGTTCGCTCTCCCCCTATCTCTCTCTACCCTGCCGCTGTTGCCCCCGCAGCCACGCCCCCTTTTTCGGCCCAGCCCTCCTTTTCGTGCCATTTTTCGCCCCCCCTCCCAGCTGTCCTCTCCTCTCCCTCACCTCCCTACTTAATGGCAAGCCCGTCTGTGCCCGTCTGCGCCTGGACCGCGCCCAGCGCCAGAACCACTGGCCCCCATCCCACCCACCGCCGCCACGCACGTCTTCACTACGATGCCGCCACCCTCCGCGCCCTCAACACCGGCCGCTATCCTGTCTGCATTCAAGCCTCCCCGCAGACCACCCGTTGACCCTTCTCCTGCCGGAACTGCACCTTCACCAGCGTCCACGCCAACGACCCATCCACCAAGGCAGTACGCAACCTTCTCAGATGTATCCTCCTCAACACCCGCTCCGTCCACAAGCATGCAGTAGATCTATGAAATCTAGCCTCCTCAGACTTCGCCTTTTGGACCGAGACCTGGATGAACCCCTCCTCAGCGCCTGACATCCCCATAGCCAACCCGGATGGCTACAAGGTCACCCGCAGGGACCGCTCCAACAAACCAGGAGGAGGCATCGCCATCATCCACAAGAACACCCTCAGGGTCACGACCAACACTGAAGACACCCTCAGCACCGCCAAACTCCTGCACTTCCAAATCCACACTGACCCAAACACCACCCTCTGAGGGACCCTTGTCTACAGGCCCTCTGGCCCACGACAGCAGTTCAGCGACTCGATTACCGACATCATCAGCACGCACACTCTCGCATCCACTGACTACATACACCTCGGAGACTTAAACTTCCACCTCAAGAGCACCAATGACAACAACACTGCCACCCTGCTCAACAACCTCTCCAACCTCGGCCTCAAACAGCTCATCACGACACCAACCCACTCCACAGGACACACACTTGACCCTATTTTCTCTGACAGAAATCATGTTCAACCACATCACCGAACTCCACTGGACAGACCACCGCTGCATCCACTTCTCCTTTAAGAAACCCACAACACACAACCACCCCCAACGGTTCCCCCACCGCAGTAGGAACAAGGTCACCAAAGACCAACTTATCGCGACCCTCTCCCAGAACCCACCCATCAACACACCGACACTGATGCAGCTGCTCGCAACTTCAAGCAATGGGTCAACACCTGTGCCAATACTCTTGCCCCAATCAAGAATCAGAAAGGCCTTCTGGTTTACCGCCAACCTCCACGAATCTAAGCAAAGCTGCCAAAGACTCGAAAGAAAGTGGTCCCTAGATCAGACTCTGGACAACCACACAGCTTTCAAAAACACCATCCGCAAACACCACCAACTCATCCGAGCCGCCAAAAGAACCGCCTTCAAAGACCGAATCAACAACAACGCACACAGCCACAAGGAGCTCTTCAATGTCGTGAAGGAACTTTCCAACCCCAGCTCCAACGCCAATGACATCCCGCCATCCCAAGACCTCTGCGACTCTCTAGCCTCCTACTTCCACCGCAAGATTGCAGACATCGACAACAGCTTCAGCATCCAGACCTCCCCAGCAACCACCAACACCACAGATTCACCTCTGACTAACCTCCTGCTCTCCTGGACTTCCATCAACAACAAAGACACCATTGAAATCATAAACATCATCCACTCCGGCTCTCCATCTGACCCCTGCCCTCACCGCATCCTCAACAAAGCAAGCTCCGTCATCGCACCCCAACTACAGAAGATCTTCAACAGCTCCTTCGACTCTGCCACCTTCCCGGAGAGCTGGAAACACGCCGAGATGAACGCCCTCCTCAAAAAACCCAAGGCGGACCCAAGGGACCGCAAGAACTTCTGGCCTATCTCCCTGCTCCCCTTCCCGGCAAAAGTCATTGAGAAGGCCGTCAACAGATGTAGGAGGCTGGCCTGGATGCAGTGGGTACCAAGGGGTACTTACACTCTGTGCCAGGTCCAGTTATCCCTTATTAGTGTAGAAGAGGTGTTTCTAGCAGCTTAGGCTTATAGAAGGTAGCTATAGCAGAGCAGCTTAGGCTGAACTAGGAGACATGCAAAGCTCCTTCTATACCACTGGTGTCATATGCACAATATCATAAGAAAACACAATACGCAGATATACTAAAAATAAAGGTACTTTATTTTTATGACAAGATGCCAAAAGTATCTCAGTGAGTACCCTCAGTATGAGGATGCCAAATATACACAAGATATATGTACACAATACCAAAAATGTGCAGTAATAGCAAAAGGAAGTAATGCAAGCAATGTAAAGTTACAGTAGATTGCAATAGGAGCACATATCCAAAAGTGGAATTCGAACCACAAATGGACCCCAAACCTATGTGAGCTTGTAGAGGGTCGCTGGGACTGTAAGAAAACAGTGAGGGTTAGAAAAATAGCCCACCCCAAGACCCTGAAAGGTAGGTGTAAATTGCACCTACAACCCCCAGAGAGCACAGAAGTCGTGATAGGGGGATTCTGCAAGGAAGACCAACACCAGCAACGCAACAACAGTGGATTTCCGGACCTGAGTACCTGTGAAACAAGGGGACCAAGTCCAAGAGTCGCGACAATGTCGAGAGTGGGCAGATGCCCAGGAAATGCCAGCTGAGGGTGCAAGGAAGCTGCCACCGGGTGGAGGAAGCTGTGGATTCTGCAAGAACGAAGAGGACTAGGAACTTCCCTTTGGAGGATGGATGTCCCACATCGTGAAGAAGCTTGCAGAGGTGTTCCCATGCAGAAAGACCGCAAACAAGCCTTGCTAGCTGCAAGGGTCGCGGTTAGGGTTTTTGGATGCTGCTGTGGCCCAGGAGGGACCAGGATGTCGCCACTTGGATGAGAAGACAGAGGGGGCGCCCAGCAAGTCAGGGAGCCCTCACAGAAGCAGACAGCACCCGCAGAAGTACCGGAACAGGCACTTGGAAGAGGAGTGAACCAGAGTCCACCCGAAGTCAGAAAAGGGAGTCCCACGACACCGGAGGAAAACTCAGAAGGTTGTGCACTGCAGGTTAGAGTGTCGGGGACCCAGGCTTGGATGTGCACGAAGGAAATCCTGGAAGAGTGCACAGGAGCCGGAGCAGCTGCAAATCACGCGGTACCCAGCAATGCAGTCTAACGTGGGGAGGCAAGGACTTACCTCCACCAAACTTGGAATGAAGAGTCACTGGACTGTGGGAGTCACTTGGATGGAGTTGCTGAGTTCCAGGGACCACGCTCGTCGTGCTGAGAGGGGACCCAGAGGACCAGTGATGCAGTCTTCTGTTGCCTGTGGTTGCAGGGGGAAGATTCCGTCGACCCACGGGAGATTTCTTCAGAGCTCCTGGTGCAAGAAGGAAGCAGGCTACCCCCAGAGCATGCACCACCAGGAAACAGGCGAGAAAGCCGGCAGGATGAAGCGATACAAGGTTGCAGTAGTCGTCTTTGCTACTTTGTTGCGGTTTTGCAGGCGTCCTGAGCAGTCAGCGGTCGATCCTTTGGCAGAAGGTGAAGAGAGAAGTGCAGAGGAACTCTGGTGAGCTCTTGCATTCGGTATCTCAAGAATTCCCCAAAGCAGAGACCCTAAATAGCCAGAAAAGGAGGTTTGGCTACCTAGGAAGGAGGATAGGCTAGTAATACAGGTAAGAGCCTATCAGAAGGAGTCTCTGACGTCACCTGCTGGCCCTGGCCACTCAGAGCAGTCCAGTGTGCCAGCACACCTCTGAATCCAAGATGGCAGAGGTCTGGGGCACACTGGAGGAGCTCTGGGCACCTCCCCTGGGAGGTGCAGGTCAGGGGAGTGGTCACTCCCCTTTCCTTTGTCCAGTTTCGCGCCAGAGCAGGGCTGGGGGATCCCTGAACCAGTGTAGACTGGCTTATGCAGAGATGGGCACCATCTGTGCCCATCAAGGCATTTCCAGAGGCTGGGGGAGGCTACTCCTCCCCAGCCCTGACACCTATTTCCAAAGGGAGAGGGTGTAACACCCTCTCTCTGAGGAAGTCCTTTGTTCTGCCTTCCTGGGCCAAGCCTGGCTGGACCCCAGGAAGGCAGAAACCTGTCTGAGGGGTTGGCAGCAGCAGCAGCTGCAGTGAAACCCCGGGAAAGGCAGTTTGGCAGTACCCGGGCTCTGTGCTAGAGACCCGGGGGATCATGGAATTGTGCCCCCAATGCCAGAATGCCAGACAATTCCATGATCCTAGACATATTACATGGCCATTTTCGGAGTTACCATTGTGACGCTGTACATAGGTAGAGACCTATGTACAGTGCACGCGTGTAATGGTGTCCCCGCACTCACAAAGTCAGGGATCACCTGAGAAGCGTTCTGGGGGAGCTAAAGGAATGGCTGAAGGAACATTGAGGGAAATGTTAGTTGGATTACCTCCAGAAGTCTGAGAAGAAGTACCTGGCCAAGACACACCTGTGGGACTTTGTTCTTTCTTCTCAACCTTATTCTGTAACTGACTCACCCTCTCAGCTAGACTATTTGTCAAATCCTTTGATGATACCACTTCTGACTGGAGCTGGGTGATAGCCTTGACTAGCTCGTCCAGTGTGGCCATGCTGAGAACATACACAAACCAGGAGGATAATAATTTGTGGGCTCACTATTCTGTCAGAGTCACCAGATCCTCGGGGTCTGTGCACGTTCCCAACACTTCCACCACAAGACAGCTCCAATACTCTGATTAGATTTATCACAGAGTCTAAGAGAGTCCAAGTGGGGAAAAGGGGATTAGGACAGGAACAGCTGGGAAGGAGACCTGTAGGAAGCAAAAGGTTAAAACACAACATCAAAATTACATCTCATGAAATCAGTACCATGCTATAACTCTAAGCTTCGTCTTTTCCGAAAAACATGAACAACCCTAGAATAGTCCTAAAACTAACTAGGCTTTAGATGAGCGAATGCCTGAGGAGGAAACAGGAAAAGTTAAATAGGACTTTCAGATTCGAGTACTTTCTTTAGCATGAGAATCAGGAAACACTCTGAGCAATTTCTAAACAACCATATGAATCTCCTTTTAAGAATATATATCAGGAACACACAGCATTACATCTAGAACTCTGGTATTGTTGTGTTCATCTCAGAAAAAACATTGGGAAGTGAATTGCGCACATTGCAGATTTTTATATGAGTATTAAACACCATAAAGGATTGTGCACCATGAAATCACACAACGTAGATTCAAGGAATAAATCACGCAACGTGTCAACTTGAAATGCTACCAAGAAAATGTCTTAGAATAGTAGCGCACAGTAATTTACATTATTTATACACGAGGAAAGAATTGCGCGTCTTGCCGATTCAAATGCCACCATACAAATGCCAAGAAATGGTAGCGCACAATGAACAACATGAAAAGCACTCCATGAAAGAATCGCGCATCTTGTCGATTCAAATGCCACCATGCAAATGCCAAGAAATTGTAGCGCACAATGAATAACATGAAAAAACACTCAAGGAAAGAATCGCGCGTGTTGCCGATTCGAATGCCACCATGTAAATGCCAGAAAATGGTAGCGCACAATGAACAACATGAATTACACACGAGAAGTGAATCGCGTGTTTCGCCGATTCGAATGCCACCATGTAAATGTCAAGAAAAGGTAGCGCGCGCGCAATGAACAACAAAGTTAAATGCTCATGAAACGAGTTGCACGTCTTTCCAACTCGTAAAACATCATGTAAATGTCAAGAAATATCAGCGCGCAATGAACAACAATGTAATAACGAAGTCAAATCTTTATGGAATAAATTGCGCGTCCTCCCTATTTGCAAACCACCTTACAAATGTCAAAAATGGCAGCACACAAGTAATCTGTTATTCATTTAAGAATTAAAATCAAGAATATGAAAATTCTCAATTACGGTGTTGGGAAATGTCCAAACACCGTCTTACCGCCTGGAAACAGTGATCACCAATGAGAGATGAGTGCAGAAGACTGGAAAATCCAAATAGGCCGCCGGGACAGGAGCTCAGGAAGAAGCTGCTGCTCTGCACCGGGACCTCCGAATAGTGAGCACTGGAAGTTGGGCTGACTCTCTTTTATAGAGTCTTGGCCCAGCCTAGAACCACGCCCAGGCATGTTGCAGGGAAAGTCTCTAGAAGGCCCTGGAAAGGGACCACACCCTAACACACTCTGAATGTCTGCAGCAATACATTGCAAATGTACAGTATTTATAAGCACCTTAAAAATGAATCTTTTGGATGGAATTCTGCAATGCAAAAGGTTAAACAATAACATATCATCACAATGCATAAATTACATTATCTTGTGAGTGTTGGGTTTTTGCATTCTAGATGCCCGTAGAGCGCGCACTGTCCTGGTGTTGACAGTACCTCAGTACCATATACTAGGGAATTATAAGGGTGTTCCAGTATGCCAATGTGAATTGGTGAAATTGGTCACTAGCCTGTTAGTGACAATTTAGAAAGCAGAGAGAGCATAACCACTGAGGTTCTGGTTAGCAGAGCCTCAGTGAGACAGTTAGTCATCACACAGGGAACACATACAGGGCACACTTATGAGCACTGGGGCCCTGGCTGGCAGGGTCCCAGTGACACATACACTAAAACAACATATATACAGTGAAATATGGGGGTAACATGCCAGGCTAGATGGTACTTTCCTACAACTGACAACTAACCGGCTTCCTAGAGGAGATCCGCACCCTGGACCCTTCCCAATCCGGATTCCTCAGCAACCACAGCACCGAAACTGCCCTCATCGCCGCCACCGATGACATCAGAACCATACTGGACAGCGGCGAAACCACAGCCCTCATCCGCCTGGACCTCTCGGCTGTGTTCGACACAGTCTGCCACCACACCCTACGCTCACACCTCAGCAATGCTGGAATCCACAACAGAGCACTGGACTGGGTCAATTTCTTTCTCACCGGCAGAACACAGAGAGTCCGCCTCCCCCCATTCCGCTCGGAGGCCACCAAAATCATCCGCGGCGTACCCCAAGGTTCGTCCCTCAGCCCAACCCTCTTCAACATTTACATGGTCCCGCTCGCTAACATCGCCCGATCCCACCACCTCAACATCATCTCGTACGCCAACGACACCCAGCTCATCCTCTCCCTCACCAAGGACTCCGCCAAGACCTACCTCCACAAAGGAATGAAAGCCATTGCCGAATGGATGAAGAGCAGCTGCCTCAAACTCAATTCCGACAAGACGGAAGTCCTCATCTTCGACTCCACCCCCTCCGCATGGGATGAATCCTGGTGGCCTGCCACTCTCAGAACTGCTCCGACTCCCACCGACCACGCAAGCAACCTAGGATTCATCCTGGACCCCTCACTATCCATGACCCACCAAGTCAACGCCATTTCCTCCTCCTGCTTCAACACCCTCTGCATTCTCCGAAAGATCTAGAAATGGATACCCACCGAAACCAGAAGAACAGTTACCCAAGCCCTCATAAGCAGCAAACTGGACTACGGCAATGTCTTCAACGCAGGAACCATGGCCAAACTCCAAAAGAGGCTGCAATGCATCCAGAATGCCCCTGCACGCCTCATCCTGGACATCCCCTGCCACTGCCACATCACAGACCACCTTAAAAACCTGCACTGGCTCCCAGTCAACAAGAGAATCACCTTCAAACTCCTCACCCACGCTCACAAAGCACTGAACAACACCGGACCAGAATACCTCAACAGACGACTCTCCTTCTACGCCCCGACCTGGCATCTCCGCTCCACCGACCTTGCCCTCGCAACTGTCCCACACGTCCGCAGAACAACCGTCGGTAGATCATTCTCACACCTTGCCGCCAAAACATGGAACACTCTTCCCACCCACCTGCGCCAGACCAAAGACCTCCTTACCTTCAGAAAACTTCTCAAGGCTTGGCTGTTCGAGCAGTAGCAGCACCTCACCCCCTCCCCTTCTCCCCCACACCTCCTCAGCGCCTTGAGACCCTCACGGGTGAGTAGTGTGCTTTACAAATCCTCTGACTGATTGATTGATTGATAGAGGCAAGGACTTTAAAAGGACAGCCCATGGCAAATGAATTAATTTATTTAGACTTTTTAAAAATATAAGTACATGAATGCATTTAATGTAATGATGTAGTATAAATATTTATATATATAGTAATGTAAATGTGATATAATTTAATGTAATGATAATATATATGTATATATCTAATATATTTATATGTGTGTAGATGTATATATATATATATATATATAGTTAGTTAGTTAGAAATGGGGTCTGCGCCCTGTCCAAGTAGGGACCCTCACTCTAGTCAGGGTAAGAGAGCCACACAACTAAGATAACCCCTGCTCACTCCCTTGGTAGCTTGGCTCAGGCAGTCAGACTTATCTCAGAGGCAATATGTAAAGCATTTGTACAACCGCACACACACACACACACACACACACACACGCACACACACACACGCACACCCACACACACAAACACACACACACACACAGTAAAACAGAGAAAACAGCGCAAAAGTACTCCACACCAGTTTAAAGAAATAGCCATGATTTATTTGAATAAAACAAGACGAATACAACAAAAATGCAACCTAAAGAAGTAAAGATATGAATTGTCAAATATTAAATCTTAGTAATGCACGTAGAAACACCATAGCTCCAACAGGGGCTAGCATGGCGTCTTGACGGAGTCATTTCCAACAGTCCAACGTCACTGGCGAGGGAGTGCGAGCCAGTCACGGAATTACACAGGCCCCAGGTACAGTACCTTGGAAAATGATGAGGAAATAAAGACGTTGCACGGGGTCGGGGAGGGGAGGCATCGCTGGAGCCGGTCAGGTATCGGTTCCTTACTACCATCGGGGAGGTGCGGTGTTGGTTCTTTACTGCTAGGCATGGGCAGTGAGACGTCGGTTCCTTATGACATGGTGGGGTTGATGAACCCAGCAGGTCAAGACGCAAGGCGTCGACTTTGTGGTGTCATGATAATACCACTGAGCCACAGGTTCTGCGGCAGAGTCATAGTTGGGTGCCAGAAACTTCGGTGACATGGCGCTCTGGACTCCCGCTGTGGTGGGACTTCGGAGGTGCTGTGGCTGTCACAGGGCCTGCAAAATCAGTCACGGTCGTTGCAACCAGCGGGACCACAACTCCGGTGCAGGCAGTGGTGGGGAGTAGGAGAGCTGTGCCAGTTCCAAAGTCATTAGTCAATATGCTTGTTTCTTCCTTGTTACACCAGACCTCACTCCCAAAGGCCCAGGGACTGGATTTGGCACCACTTGGAAAGACAGGACTTTCATCAAGAGAGTCCAAGTGCTGGTAGGTGAAGTCTTTGATGTCCCTGAGACTTCGTAACAGGAGACAAGCTCAATCCAAGCCCTTGGAGAACCTTTGAAAGCAGGATGTAGAAAGCAAAGCCCAGTCCATTCACTCCCAGGACAGAAGCAGCAAGCAGCTGGCCAGCACAGCAAAGCAACAGGCAGAGTGGCCGCCCCTCCTACTGCATACAGCTGTTATTCCTGTGTTTATCAGGTAGACATGGTATCAGAGGTCCAGTAGTTATACTAATTTCTGTATTTGAATTAGGCAAACTTCAAAGAGAAGTATTTGTACCTCTTAGTAACTCTTGTACTGGAGGGAGTTCTAAAATAAAGATTATCGGATAATAGGGGGGTCCGGGTTGGTTACAAATACCTCACCAACTCTCTGTAATGTTGCCTTTTTTGGTGGTGTCGGTAGATAAGGTTAAAAACGTGATGACGGAAAGTATGAGTATAATGGCTCAAACCGTCTTATAACAAGCCAACATGTTTCTGCCCTTACTAGGAGCCTATCCATGTCTGGGTCATTCTTTAGGGCTACGGTTCCCTAATTATAAGTGGTGTGCTAACATCTAGCCTATGAACAATATGCAAGGTAATACAGTCAAGTACTACCTGAGTGAGAGGGAGTTTTATTTAAAAACATGGGAGAAAAAATAAAGAAGAATAACCTTACAAGATTAATTCCCTTAGTTTATAACTCCTGTGCTTCCCACACACATTGCTAGCATGCGGAGTGAAGACCACTGCAAACAAAGTGCCTAAAAAGTGCTTCAACCCAGCCAAACAAATTGTGTTCCACATTGCTATGCACTACAAGAAGTATCCAATTAGTTGAAGTCAAAGAACAACTGGCTTTGGCTGAATGAACAGATAAAAAGTTCAAGTGTGTTTTTTTGCATGTATGCCCTATTGAACTGAGCTTTAATCTGTGGACATAAGAATCCTTAACCTAAATTCTAGGGGTACAGGCTTCTGGTCTGGGGCTAGGATGATGTCCTTTATTGTCACACATGGGAAAAATAAGAAAATCAAGAACAAACATAGGGGGTCATTCTGACCCCGGCGGTCTAAGACCGCCGGGGCCAGGGTCGGCGGGAGCACCGCCGACAGGCCGGCGGTGCCCCGCAGGGCATTCTGACCGCGGCGGTTCGGCCGCGGTCAGAAGAGGCAAACCGGCGGTCTCCCGCCGGTTTACCGCTGCCCTTAGAATCCCCCATGGCGGCGCAGCTTGCTGCGCCGCCATGGGAGATTCTGACACCCCCTACCGCCATCCTGTTCCTGGCGGTTCGCCCGCCAGGAACAGGATGGCGGTAGGGGGTGCCGCGGGGCCCCTGGGGGCCCCTGCCGTGCCCATGCCAATGGCATGGGCACGGCAGGGGCCCCCGTAAGAGGGCCCCGCAAAGTATTTCAGTGTCTGCTAAGCAGACACTGAAATACGCGACGGGTGCAACTGCACCCGTCGCACCCCTGCAACTCCGCCGGCTCAATTCTGAGCCGGCGTCCTCGTTGCAGGGGCATTTCCTCTGGGCCGGCGGGCGCTCTTTTGGAGAGCGCCCGCCGGCCCAGAGGAAATGTCTAAATGGCCGCCGCGGTCTTTTGACCGCGGTGCGGTCATTCAGCGGCGGTACCTTGGCGGACGGCCTCCGCCGTCCGCCAGGGTCATAATCAGGCCCATAGTTGCTAAACTCTTGGCCGGGAGCACCCTAAAGTTCTTTCCAGGCGGAGAGGGTTAAGGCAGCATAAAAACAAACAATCCTATCTTAGTCATGTCCTGCTATGTGTTTCATAGTGCGAACGAGCATTTCATTATGTCAGAAATGTAAAGAATGTATGCTGCCACTGTCCCCTTAGACCGCTACAACAGAGGGGGGCAATCTATTTGCCTGTTGTTTGCTGTAGTATGTAGCAGAGTTGAACTCGAGCAGGCGAGCTGCTCGTGCAGGCTGGCATAGTAGCCCTGCAGACCTTGCTTTTGCTTGGGTCATCCAGGGTGGCACAATCAGTGCTGCAGCCCTGGTGATCTCTTTACCACCCTGTCCTGGTATCACTGGTGCCATTTACTAGGGCATTACAGGGGTGGTAAAGAGCTTGCCAGTTGGGTTATCCAATTCACAGTTACAGTTTAAGGGAAAGAGCATTGGCACTAGGGCCTGGTTAGCAGGTCCCCGTGCCCTTTCAGATAAAAAATGACAGCCTCAAGCAGCAAAAAGTGGGGAGTGACTATCCAAAAAAGGCACTTTACAACACCCCCTCAGTCAGCCAACTAGAAGCCAAAATCCTCTAGCATGGTAAAACAGGGCTTACATTTCAAACAGTGCTCATTGAGGTCAGATATACGTCAGCGTCGCGTCGATCAGCGTCGGTGTGCAGCGTTTTTCTTGCCGCGGAACAAGCTGTGCGTCGAAAATTTCGGCGCACGGAGCGTCCAAGTGAAAAAGAGAAGTCTTTTTGGTCCTGAGACTTCAGGGAACAGGAGGCAAGCTCTATCCAAGCCCTTGGAGAGCACTTTCACAGCCAGACAAGAGTTCAGCAAGGCAGCAGGCCAACAGCAAGGCAGCAGTCCTTTGTAGAAAAGCAGACAGGTGAGTCCTTTGAGCAGCCAGGCAGTTCTTCTTGGCAGGATGTAGTTTCTGGTTCAGGTTTCTTCTCCAGCAAGTGTCTGATGAGGTAGGGCAGAGGCCCTGTTTTATACTAAGTTGTGCCTTTGAAGTGGGGGTGACTTCAAAGAGTGTCTAAGAGATGCACCAAGCCCCCTTTCAGTTCAATCCTGTCTGCCAGAGTCCCAGTAGGGGGTGTGGCAGTCCTTTGTGTGAGGGCAGGCCCTCCACCCTCCCAGCCCAGGAAGACCCATTCAAAATGCAGATGTATGCAAGTGAGGCTGAGTACCCTGTGTGTGGGGTGTGTCTGAGTGAATGCACAAGGAGCTGTCAACTAAACCTAGCCAGACGTGGATTGAAGGGTACAACAAGATTTTAGTGCAAAGAAATGCTCACTTTCTAAAAGTGGCATTTCTAGAATAGTAATATTAAATCCGACTTCACCAGTCAGCAGGACTTTATATTACCATTCTGGCCATACTAAATATGACCTTCCTGCTTCTTTCAGATCAGCAGCTACCACTTCAGCAGTGTATGAGGGCAGCCCCAATGTTAGCCTATGAAGGGAGCAGGCCTCACAGTAGTGTAAAAACGAATTTAGGAGTTTTACACTACCAGGACATATAACTACACAGGTACATGTCCTGCCTTTTACCTACACAGCACCCTGCTCTAGGGGTTACCTAGGGCACACATTAGGGAAGACTTATATGTAGTAAAAGGGGAGTTCTAGGCTTGGCAAGTACTTTTAAATGCCAAGTCGAAGTGGCAGTGAAACTGCACACACAGGCCTTGCAATGGCAGGCCTGAGACAGGGTTAAGGGGCTACTGAAGTGGGTGGCACAACCAGTGCTGCAGGCCCACTAGCAGCATTTAATCTACAGGCCCTAGGCACATATAGTGCACTCTACTAGGGACTTATAAGTAAATTAAATAGCCAATCATGGATAAACCAATCAATAGTACCATTTACACAGAGAGCATATGCACTTTAGCGCTGGTTAGCAGTGGTAAAGTGCCCAGAGGTCAAAAGCCAACAACAACTGGTCAGAAAAAATAGGAGGAAGGAGGCAAAAAGTTTGGGGATGACCCTGTCAAAAAGCCAGGTCCAACATGACCCCCCACCAGCCTAAAGCCAGGGGAGAACAATCACTATCCTGATGTACTTCCCTGTTTGAGGCGACAGAACAAGGACCCAGGCCCAAACAGCAAGGGCATGCTCCAGTTCTTCGCCTTCCTGACTCCAATTGGATCCATCTGTCCATACTCTCAGGGCCCACTAAGCCAACCCATGTGGAACCTTTCTCCTTACCTGCGGATCCCATCTGTGCAGCACCTAACCTTACTTTGTTCACAGATGTATCCCAGGAGCAGGATAGTACCACCATGACCAACACAGTGGTGTTGCCCACTCTACCCCCGGGATGTGACACTTGTCCCCTCCCCAGGGATAACTCTGTCCACCCGGACAGCAAGCCACAGTGGTTACTGACAGCTGCCAGGGATGAGAGCCAGGCCCCAGGCCTCTCAAAGCTCTCCCACCACTGTGGCTGTGGAGAGTGGGGGGCGGTAGCCCCAGGTGCTGGGCACCCTTTAACCACTCTCCCTTCCACCAGGTCAGGGATGACAGCCTGAACCTGGCCCTCCCCTCTGGGGCTCTGTACCCTCCCTCCTGGAGCGGTACCCCCAGAGTCCAACATGGTCAGGGTGCTTATAGAAGTCGCCCTATACCATTCCCCCACCAGTGCAGGGCTGGTAACCTGCAACTGGCCCTCCAACCTGGGGTCTGTACCTTCAGGTTGGACTAGGGCCTGGGGTGAGGCTTCCCTCCCCCTGCCCTCCCTTCTGGGGTCCAGCACCCTCCAACTAGGAGTGGCCTCCTCAGAAGCCAACATGGTAGGGGCACTGTTATCAGTAGCCCCTCCCTCCAGGTCTGGGGGGACACCTTGAACCTGGTCTTCCAGCCCAGGGTCTGTACCCTCAGACTGGATCATCGCCTGGCAAACCAGGACTTTCTGTGAGGCACACCTACCCCCCACCAGGTCAGAGTTTAACCTCTGCACTTGACCATTCAACTCAGAGTCACCACCCTGAGGTTGAACAATTGCCTGGCAAGCCAGGACTTCCTGGGGGGCACACCTACCCCCCACCGGGTCAGAGTTTAACCTCTGAACCGGGTTCTCCAACCCAGGGTCACCACCCTGAGGTTGAACAATTGCCTGGCACGCCAGGACTTTCGGGGGGGCACACCTATCCCCCACCGGGTCAGAGTTTAACCTCTGAACCCGGTTATCCAACCCAGAGTCAACACCCTGAGGTTGGACAACTGCCTGGTACACCAGGACTTTCTGGGGGGCACACCTACCCCCCACCGGGTCAGAGTTTAACCTCTGAACCTGGTTCTCCAACCCAGGATCACCACCCTGAGGTTGGGCAATTGCCTGGCACCCCAGGGCTTTCTGGGGGGCACACCTACCCCCCACCAGGTCAGAGTTTAACCTCTGAACCTGGCCATCCAACCCAGAGTCAACACCCTGAGGTTGGACAATTGCCTGGCACAGCAGGACTTCCTGGGAGGCACACCTACCTCCCACCAGGTCAGAGTTTAACCTCTGAACTTGGGTATCCAACCCAGAGTCACCACCCTGAGGTTGAACCATTGCCTGGCATACCAGGACTTTCTGGGGGGCACACCTACCCCCCAACAGGTCAGAGTTTATCCTCTGAACCTGGTTAGCCAACCCAGAGTCACCACCCTGAGGTTGAACCATTGCCTGGAAGGCCAGGACTTCCAGGGAGGCACACCTACCTCCCACCAGGTCAGAGTTTAACCTCTGAACCCGGTTATCCAACCCAGAGTCACCACCCTGAGGTTGAACCATTGCCTGGCAGGCCAGGACTTCCTGGGAGGCACACCTACCTCCCACCAGGTCAGAGTTTAACCTCTGGACCTGGTTATCCAACCCAGAGTCACCACCCTGAGGTTGAACCATTGCCTGGCATACCAGGACTTTCTGGGGGGCACACTTACCCCCTACCAGGTCAGAGTTTAACCTCTGAACCTGGTTATCCAACCCAGAGTCACCACCCTGAGGTTGAATCTTTGCCTGGCATGCCAGGACTTCCTGGGGGGCACTCTCACCCCCCACAAGGGACACACCGTCCCCAAGGGCCACACAAGAGTCTGGTTGGCGCAGGTCTCCTGACTTCTGCCCATCCGGCAGAGTCTGGGTCTCCCCCAAACCAGAAACGGTTTCACCTGGGTCATTCCTGGGGGGCTCTGCTCTCAGAGCTGACCCCTGACTCTCCAGGTCCTCCACTGGGGCCTGCAACCCCCTCTCAACCCTATGTCTGGACTTCTGCACCCCCTCACTAGGAGTGGTACTGCCAGACACCAGAACTGTTGGGATGCTGGCTACAGTCACCCCCCCAAGTTCTTCTGACACTGCGGGGCTTCCCTCAAAAGGTGGCCCTACGGTACATGCTAGGCTTCCCTCCTGGTGTTCCCTCATGGAACCCTCTAGGACCTGGGACCTACCTGGGACACTACAATCCTCTCCCACCTCACTTGGTTGGGAACCACCTAGACCACTCCCTTCAGGAGCACCCCCAAATGCCTCTTCAGACTCTCTGGTACTCACCCAGAAGTCTGCCTCCATTGTAAGTTCCCTGGGGTCAGAGAACTCACACCCCACCTAGGGTTGGCGTAGCTCTGGAAAATAAGGACCAGACATATGCTCTACAGCAATTACATCACTCTGCCCTTCACATGTATTAACCACAGTACCCTTCACCCAACCATCCAGTGACTCAACCTTGAAAAAGCACTCTACATCACCCTTCTGAGACTGGTGAGACAGTATCTGACTGTCCCTGACACTCAACCCATACTCTTCTGGGATGTTTCTACACTCTATATCCAGGACGTCCACCAGGGGGGAACCCTTTTCTCTGTCACTCTCTACTAGAGCCAGTAAAGTGTCCCTCCCCCCAGTAGGAATATGACTCCCTGTGCCAGTTCCCCAATTCTTCTCAGGGACCCTGTGCATAACGGGAACTACCTCATACCCTTAAACCACCTGGGGTGTGTCAACTCCCTTCTTCAAGTTGGGCACCACATCTCTGGGCTTGTGCCCTTCTTCAGCAGTACTGGATGCAAGATTTTTGCTGCCACCATCTGAACTGGCCTCCAGTTTCAGCTCTTTACAGCTCAGCTCTTGAGCTGCAATCTTTTCTTCTTCCAGGGCTAAGAGTCTTTTTGCCTCAACCCTTGCAAGATACTCCTCTAATTGTTGCTCCTGCCGCCTTTGACCTCGGAGCCATTCATCTCTCTCTGGGTCTCTTTCCTCATCTGAGTAGTCTTCCTCCTCATGTGAGCAGTCTTCCTCCTCATGTGAGCAGTCTTCCTCCTCATGTGAGCAGTCCTCCTCCTCATCTGAGGGGTACTTAGTCATTTGGGGCCAGATGTATCAAGGGATTTTACCCATTCTGTGCCTATGGGAAAAAGCTTTTGTACATATGGCCCTTGGTTTCTTGCTGCCTCTCTCTCTGCCCATCTTTCTTCCCCCCAGACTATGTAGTTATGTAGCATTTCCTCCTTAGTAGATCTCCTTGCTACAGGAAGGCCCCATTTTCTGCAAAGCTTCCTTAGGTCAGCCTTAGTGAGGTGGTCAGTACGTACAAAGAATGAGTAGGTACACAATCCCATTCTGATAAGGTCTTGCCAGCAAAAACCAAAATCCAAAGTCCAAAATATCAATAGTATATCCAGGAGGACATCAGAGAACCAAAAGCAAAAAAGATGAAAAATCAAGTTGACCTTCCACTTTGGGTAGGTAGTGAAATACTTAGCTACTGTATGTCACTGCACAAACACAAGTCCTATCCTCACCGCTGATCACCAATGTTAGAAATGGGGTTTTTGGTTGGCAGTCAGGTTGCCCTCTGTCCAAGCAAGAACCCTCACTCTAGTCAGGGTAAGTCACACACAATCCAAAATCAGCCTGTGCCCACCCTCTGGTAGCTTGGCACGAGCAGTCAGGCTTAACTTAGAAGGCAATGTGTAAAGCATTTGTGCAATAAATCATACAACACCATAATATAACACCACAAAAATACACCACACAGTGTTTAGAAAAATATATAATATTTATCTGGGTATTTTCAGGTCAAAACGATCAAAGTTGCAATATGAATTTGTAAAGATATCACTGAAAAGTGATATAAGAATGTCTTAAGTCTTTAAAAAGCAAACAAAGTCTCTTTCAGCACAAAGTACCTGGTTTGGAGTGGAAAATCTCCTCAGAGGGCCACAGAAGAAGAGATGCGTGGAAAAAGGGTGTGTGCGTCGATTTCTCCCCAGCACACACGGACTTGCGTCGTTATTTTTCACGCTGGAAGTTGAGCGTCGTTTTCCGGCGCACGGACAGTTTTTTTCTGTGGATCGCGGGGATTACCAGATGTCCCGGGTCTGTGCGTGGATTTTCCTGCTTCTTTTCCGGCTGCGCATCGCTCTGCGGCGCTGCGCGTCGAAGTTTCGATCTCACGGCAGGCGTCGCGTCGATTTCTCCTTGGAAATCGGGCGGCGTTGTCCTTGCGGTGCCGTGCGTCAAAGTTTCGATCTCACGGCAGGCGTCGCGTCGATTTCTCCTTGGAAGTCGGGCGGCGTTGTCCTTGCGAGGCCGTGCGTCAAAGTTTCGATCTCACGGCAGGCATCGCGTCGATCAGCGTCGGTGTGCGGCGTTTTTCTTGCCGCGGAACAAGCTGTGCGTCGAAAATGTCGGCGCACGGAGCGTCCAAGTGAAAAAGAGAAGTCTTTTTGGTCCTGAGACTTCAGGGAACAGGAGGCAAGCTCTATCCAAGCCCTTGGAGAGCACTTTCACAGCCAGACAAGAGTTCAGCAAGGCAGCAGGCCAACAGCAAGACAGCAGTCCTTTGTAGAAAAGCAGACAGGTGAGTCCTTTGAGCAGCCAGGCAGTTCTTCTTGGCAGGATGTAGTTTCTGGTTCAGGTTTCTTCTCCAGCAAGTGTCTGATGAGGTAGGGCAGAGGCCCTGTTTTATACTAAGTTGTGCCTTTGAAGTGGGGGTGACTTCAAAGAGTGTCTAAGAAATGCACCAAGCCCCCTTTCAGTTCAATCCTGTCTGCCAGAGTCCCAGTAGGGGGTGTGGCAGTCCTTTGTGTGAGGGCAGGCCCTCCACCCTCCCAGCCCAGGAAGACCCATTCAAAATGCAGATGTATGCAAGTGAGGCTGAGTACCCTGTGTTTGGAGTGTGTCTGAGTGAATGCACAAGGAGCTGTCAACTAAACCTAGCCAGACGTGGATTGAAGGGCACAACAAGATTTTAGTGCAAAGAAATGCTCACTTTCTAAAAGTGGCATTTCTAGAATAGTAATATTAAATCCGACTTCACCAGTCAGCAGGACTTTATATTACCATTCTGGCCATACTAAATATGACCTTCCTGCTCCTTTCAGATCAGCAGCTGCCACTTCAACAGTGTATGAGGGCAGCCCCAATATTAGCCTATGAAGGGAGCAGGCCTCACAGTAGTGTAAAAACGAATTTAGGAGTTTTACACTACCAGGACATATAACTACACAGGTACATGTCCTGCCTTTTACCTACACAGCACCCTGCTCTAGGGGTTACCTAGGGCACACATTAGGGATGACTTATATGTAGTAAAAGGGGAGTTCTAGGCTTGGCAAGTACTTTTAAATGCCAAGTCGAAGTGGCAGTGAAACTGCACACACAGGCCTTGCAATGGCAGGCCTGAGACAGGGTTAAGGGGCTACTGAAGTGAGTGGCACAACCAGTGCTGCAGGCCCACTAGCAGCATTTCATCTACAGGCCCTAGGCACATATAGTGCACTCTACTAGGGACTTATAAGTAAATTAAATAGCCAATCATGGATAAACCAATGAATAGTACCATTTACACAGAGAGTATATGCACTTCAGCACTGGTTAGCAGTGGTAAAGTGCCCAGAGGTCAAAAGCCAACAACAACTGGTCAGAAAAAAATAGGAGGAAGGAGACAAAAAGTTTGGGGATGACCCTGTCAAAAAGCCAGGTCCAACAGGGATTTATTGAAAAATGCACCCAGAGGGCATCTTAGAGATGCCCCCTGTATGTTAACCAAATTACTAGTGCAGGACTGACCAGTCTGTGCCAGCCTGCCACTCTAAGACAAGTTTCTGACCATATGGGGAGAGAGCCTTTGGGCTCTCTGTGGCCAGAAACAAAGCCTGTCCTGGGTGGGCATGCTTCACACACTCCCCCCCACAGGAACTGCAACACCTGGCAGTGAGCCTCAAAGGCTCAAGCCTCAGGTTACAGTGCTCCAGAGGACTCCAGCTAGTGGAGTTGCCCGTCCCCCAGACAAAGCCCCACTTTTGGCAGCAAATCCAGTGGGAAAATTTGGGAAAACAGGGAGGAGTGACCCCCAGCTAGAACCACCCCTAAAGTGTCCAGAGCTGAGGTGACCCCCTCCCTGAAGAATCCTCTATCTTGGTTTGGAGGACAGGGACCAGTAGGGTTAGGTCTGTGCCACCCTTCTCAAAGGGAGTGGGCACAAGAAGGGTGTAGCCACCCTCAGGGACAGTAGCCATTGGCTACTGCCCTCTGACTCCTGAAACGCCCCTCAATCTAGGATTTAAGGACCTCCCTGAACCCAGCTCACCACATTCCTGGTGACCTGACAAGAAAGAAGAAGGACTGCTAAGCTGAACCACCAGCAGAGAAGAAGGAAGACAACAACTGATTTTTCCCCAGCCCTACCGGCCTGTCTTCTGCTTCAAAGAACCTGCACAAGACCAGCAACGCATCCAGCGGGACCAGCAACCCTTGCCAAGCTCCAGGGGACTGCCCTGCACCCAAAAGGACCAAGAACTCATGTGGACAGCGTCCCTGTCCAAGAAGAAACAACAACCAAGGACTCCAGCCTCACTATGAATGCGTGAGTCCTGACCACTCTGCACCCGATGCCCACGGCCTGTGTCCAGGTGGCCCAACCAGCTGGAGAGGACCCCCAGGCAACTCTGAGCAAGTGCCCACCCTGGGTTGACCTCTCCACCTCTCCACCACTCCACGATGACAATGCTTGCAGAGGGAATCCCAAGGACTCCCCTGACCGCAAAAGCTCCAGACGAAGATGTCCAACGCCAAAAGACACACTGCACCCACAGCCCCCAGGCCAGGGAGAACCCGACCTCCAGTGCAGCTACGTTCAGCAGGTGGTCTTCCTCCTTGTCCAGCCTGTGGTTTGCTCCAGTCGACCCCCTGGACTTCACCTGCAGCATCTGAGTGACCCCCGTGGTCCCCTTATAGAAAAGCATTGGTAACCCGACGCTCTGTTTACACCCTGCACCCGGCCACCCCTGCGCCGCTGAGTGTGTGTGTTTGGTGCCTACTTGTGGCCCCCTCAGTGCTCCTCTAAACCCCCCAGGTCTGCCATCCGAGGATGCTGGGTACTTACCTGCCAGCAGATCTGAAACCGAGTGCCCCAGTCTCCATAGGATCCCATCTTTAGTTTGCCTCAAATTTGACCTCTGCACCCTGCCGGCCCCGTGTTGCTGGTGGTGGGTGTTTGGGGTTAACTTGAACCCCAACCTGTGGACATCCTGACCGCCAGAGACTGGAACTGTAAGTCAAGTACTTACCTGTAAATCGTATTAACTTTTCTTCCCCCAAGGAACTGTCTCGGAAAATTGCACTGTCAACTTTTAAAAAAGAGAATTGCCAGTTTATTTCAAGAACTATATAACTCATTGATTTCAAACAAAGTACTGTTGATATATGTGTGAAATACTAATTTATTGAAGTACTTACTTGCAAATTGAATCTTGTGGTTCTAGACATAAATTAAGAACAATTTTTTGCTATATAAAACCATTTGTCTGGAGTTAAGTCATTCAGTGTGTGCTTCTTCTATTGCTTGTGTGTGTACAACAAATGCTTTGCACTACTCTTTGATAAGACTACTACTCGACCACACTACCACAAAAGAGAGCATTAGTATTATCCACTTTAGCTTCTGTTAAGCTTCTGGGGAAACCCTGGACTCTGTGCACACTGTGGCCCTCTTTATGACATTGGCAGTAACTGCCGCCTACCGCAACGGCGACGGCCGCCAACATACCGGCAACGTGGCTACCAGCTGTCCACGCGTATTATGACCGTCGACAGTATTCCGCCAGTCATGGCGGCGGACGGCGGTAAGATGGCACTGTTGTCAGCAGCACCGCCACACCAGCAAAACACCGCCGACCGTATCATGAGCAATGATACGGCCTGCAGTGTTTTGCTGGCGGACGCTGCTGCTGACAGCAGCGCCGTGTCCCGTCTCCAGCCGGTGGACCCCCTGCAAGCAGGTAAATCGGGCTCTCCGACAGGAGAGGGGGTGGGGGGAATTGTGTGCGTGTGTAGGGGTGTTGTGGGGAGTGTGTGTATGTGTGTATGTTTTGGAAAGCGTGCATGCGGGTGTGAGTCGCGATAAATGAGTGCGTGACTGACTGAATGTGAGTGTCCGTGTATGTTTTGTGTTGTGAATGCGTGTGTGCGACAAAGAATGTTGGTGTGTGTTGCGGCGTGTGGGTATGTATGTGTGCATGCATGGGTGGATGTGGGTATGCTTGTGTGCATGTGTGTATATGGGTGCGCGTGTGGGTGTGTAAATGTGTGGGGGCAGGAGAGGGAGGGGGAGGGTGGGGTAGGAGTTTAGGGATTGGGAGGGGGCGGGGGAGACCCCTATCAGTGCCAGGGAAGGGATTCCCTGGCACTGATAGTGCCTACCGCCATGGTTTTCGTGCAGTAAGATTGGCATGAAAACCATGGCAGTAGGCCGGTCGTGATCCCAAGGGTGGGATTGTGACGGCTGCCGGACTGGAGACCGAAGTCTCCAGCCCAGCAGCCGTTACCACCCTGGCGGTCGGTGTGTTAAAGTGGCTGTCTGTGTTGACGGTTACTGCCGTGGTCATAATCCCTTTTTTTTTTTTTCGCCGGTCTGTTGGCGGTATTAATGTTGCTTTAACACCGACCCCCAGGGTCATAATGAGGGCCTATATTTCATTTTGATATAGTATATACAGAGCCAGATTCCTACATTGGTTGATCAGAGGTGGGTCCATGACTTTGCATTTGCTTGACTACTCAGCCAATACATGATCACACGACTAAATTCCAAAATTGCCTTTAGAAACTGATTTTTGATTTCGGCAAATTTTTCTAAATTTTTTAAAGTCCTGCTAGGGCCTTGGTTAAGTTTCTTTTTAGATTTAAAAGTTATTGTAAGTTAGGGATTAGTTACTAGAAGTAGCTTTAGTTTTTTTTAAAGTAATCCCAACCTTAGTAACAAAATGAGCAGCTCAGAGGAAATGGTTGTGGAACTCAACTTCACCCCCTAATCTCCATCTAGGGATGGCAGAGTTAAGGTCCCTCTGTAAGCTGAAAAATATGAAAACAGGTTCTAACCCTACCAAGGTCAAGCTCCAGGAGCTCTTGGCACAGTATACCAAGGACCACCCTGCTGAGGAAGAAGACATCCCCTCAGACAGGGGAGGTGTTAAAGCTGAGGATGATGAACTCTTCCCTCCTCACCTAACTAGGGAGACCAGGGTCCCAAGGTCCCTGTCTCCAAAGATAGTACTCAGAGGGCCTGGATCTTCTACAGGGGAGTCCAGATCCTCTGGGAACATTGAGGGCAGCTTCTTTGAAGAGGACCTCCTTTTAGCAAGGGTGGCCAAACGATTAGCTTTGGAGCAACAGCTCCTAGCTATAGAGAGGGATAATCAGAAATGGGCTTAGCACCCATTAATGGTGGCAGCAACATAAATAGGGTCAGAGAGAATACTGATATCCTAAAAATCTCCAAAGGGAGTGTCTCAAAATATGAAGAAGGTGATGATATCACCAAATGGTTCACAGCTTTTGAGAGAGCTTGTACAACCAGAAAGTTAAACAGATCTCACTGGGAAACTCTCCTTTGGGAACTGTTTACTGATAAGTGTAGGGATAGACTCCTCACACTCAATGGTGCAGATGCTAAATCTTATGATCACATGAAGGCTACCCTGATTGAGTGCTTTGGATTCACCACTGAGGATATAGAATTAGGTTCGGGGAGTGGCTCACAAAACCTCAAGCCAGTCCTGGGTTGATCTTGTAGACTACTCAGTGAAAACACTAGATGGTTGGATAACCGGCAGTGGAGTGCATGACTATGATAGGCTTCATAATTTGTTTATGAATGGGCATCTTATAAGTAGCTGCTTCAATGGCAAGTTGCATCTGGTAGACCGAGGTCCAATTTCTCCCTAAGAATTGGGAAAGAATACCTCTGTGCTCAGGAAGATGTCTTATCCCCTGATGAAACTGAGTCCATGGAGCTGAAGCCTTACCAGGTAGAGCTCTTGAGCCCAGTGGGACCCTCCAGGAAACCGCTGTGCTAGGGACAACAGACGTGTCACACTTTTGAAGGCCTGAGGCAGCAAGCTGCTGCACAGGAGAAGGGAGATGTCAGTTGCTCCCACAGGGTCTATTGGGAAGATAGACTCCTTTACACTGAGGCCAGAGACCTCAAACCTGGTGCAACCAGGAGAGTGGCAGTGCCTCAGCAATTTAGGGAGTTTATCCTAACTTTGGCCCATGACATCCCCCTAGCTAGGCATATGGGACAAGCCAAAACATGGAGAAGGCTTGTCAACTGCTTCTATTGGCCCAATATGACCCAGAAAGTAAGGACATTTTGTGGCTTCAGTGGCAAGACAGGTGGTCACCCAAAGGCCCCCCTCATTCTACTTCCTGTGGTGGGGGTTCCCTTTGAAAGGGTTGGTGTGGACATTGTGGGTCCACTTGAGTCACCCACAGCCTCAGGTAACCAGTACATACTGGTAGTAGTGGATCATGCTACCAGATACCCTGAAGCAATTCCCCTTAGGTCTACTAAAGCTCCTGCAGTAGCCAAGGCCCTGATTGGTATTTTTACCATAGTAGGGTTTCCCTAAGGAGGTGGTTTCTGGCAGAGGTACAAACTTCATGTCAGCTTACCTGAAAAACATGTGGAATGAGTGTGGGGTGACTTACAAATACACCACACCATACCATCCACAAACCAATGGACTTGTGGAGAGATTCAACAAGACATTGAAGGGGTGGATTATGAGGCTCCCTGAAAAACTCAAAAGGAGATGGGATGTTATCCTACCATGCCTGCTTTTTGCTTACAGATAAGTGCCTCAGAAGTGAATAGGGTTTTCCCCCTTTGAGCTTCTGTTTGGCTATCATATAAGGGGACCACTGGCACCTGTTAAAGAAGGTTGGAGAGACCTCTCCATGAGCCTAAACAAGATGTGGTGGACTATGTGCTTAGTGTGAGAAAGTAGCCTCTTTCTAGCCTTGTTACCCCCACTTTTAGCCTGTTTGTGAGTATATGTCAGGGTGTTTTCACTGTCTCACTGGGATCCTGCTAGCCAGGGCCCAGTGTTCATAGTGAAAACCCTATGTTGTAAGTGTGGTTGTTATGTGTCACTGGGAACCTGCTAGCCAGGACCCCAGTGCTCATAAGTTTGTGGCCTATATGTATGTGTTCCCTCTGTGATGCCTAACTGTCTCACTGAGGCTCTGCTAACCAGAACCTCAGTGGTTATGCTCTCTCTTTACAAATTGTCACTAACAGGCTAGTGACCAATTTCACCAATTCACATTGGCATACTGGAACACCCTTATAATTCCCTAGTATATGGTACTAAGGTACCCAGGGTATTGGGGTTCCAGGAGATCCCTATGGGCTGCAGCATTTCTTTTGCCACCCATGGGGAGATCTGACAATTCTTACACAGGCCTGCCACTACAGCCTGAGTGAAATAACTTCCACGTTATTTCACAGCCATTTACCACTGCACTTAAGTAACTTATAAGTCACCTATATGTCTAACCTTCACCTGGTGAAGGTTGGGTGCTAAGTTACTTTTAGTGTGGTTACCCTGGCACTAGCCAAGGTGCCCCCACATTGTTCAGGGCAAATTCCCCGGACTTTGTGAGTGCGGGGACACCATTACACGCGTGCACTATACATAGGTCATTACCTATGTATAGCGTCACAATGGTAACTCCGAACATGGCCATGTAACATGTCTAAGATCATGGAATTGTCACCCCAATGCCATTCTGGCATTGGGGAGACAATTCCATGATCCCCCGGGTCTCTAGCACAGAACCCGGGTACTGTCAATCTGCCTTTTCAGGGTTTGCACTGCAGCTGCTGCTGCTGCCAACCCCTCAGACATGTTTCTGCCCCCCTGGGGTCCAGCCAGGCCTAGCCCAGGAAGGCAGAACAAAGGATTTCCTCCGAGAGAGGGTGTGACACCCTCTCCCTTTGGAAATAGGTGTCAGGGCTGAGGAGGAGTAGCCTCCCCCAGCCTCTGGAAATGCTTTGATGGGCACAGATGCTGCCCATCTCTGCATAAGCCAGTCTACACCGGTTCAGGGATCCCGCAGCCCTGCTCTGGCGCCAAACTGGACAAAGGAAAGGGGAGTGACCACTCCCCTGACCTGCACCTCCCCTGGGAGGTGCCCAGAGCTCCTCCAGTGTGCTCCAGACCTCTGCCATCTTGGAAACAGAGGTGCTGCTGGCACACTGGACTGCTCTGAGTGGCCAGGGCCAGCAGGTGACGTCAGAGACTCCTTCTGATAGGCTCTTACCTGTGTTGCTAGCCTATCCTCCTTCCTAAGTAGCCAAACCTCCTTTTCTGGCTATTTAGGGTCTCTGCTTTGGGGAATTCTTTAGATAACGAATGCAAGAGCTCATCAGAGTTCCTCTGCATCTCTCTCTTCACCTTCTGCCAAGGAATCGACCACTGACTGCTCAGGACTCCTGCAAAACCGCAACAAAGTAGCAAAGACGACTACTGCATCCTTGTATCGCTGATCCTGCCGCCTTCTCGACTGTTTTCCTGGTGGTGCATGCTGTGGGGGTAGTCTGCCTCCTCTCTGCACTAGAAGCGCTGAAGAAATCTCCCGTGGGTCGACGGAATCTTCCCCCTGCAACCGCAGGCAACAAAAGACTGCATCACCAGTCCTCTGGGTCCCCTCTCAGCACGACGAGCGTGGTCCCTGGAACTCAGCAACTCTGTCTAAGTGACTCCCACAGTCCAGTGACTCTTCAGTCCAAGTTTGGTGGAGGTAAGTCCTTGCCTCACCACGCTAAACTGCATTGCTGGGTACCGCGTGATTTGCAGCTGCTCCGGCTCCTGTGTACTCTTCCAGGATTTCCTTTGTGCACAGCCAGGCCTGGGTCCCCGACACTCTAACCTGCAGTGCACAACCTCCTGAGTTGTCCTCCGGCGTCGCGGGATCTTCTTTTGTGACTTCGGGTGAGCTCCGGTTCACTCCTCTTCGTAGTGCCTGGTCCGGAACTTCTGCTGGTGCTGCTTGCTTCTGAGTGGGCTCTTTGTCTTGGCGGACGCCCCCTCTGTCTTCTCACGCAATTGGCGACATCCTGGTCCCTCCTGGGCCACAGCAGCATCCAAAAACCCTAACCGTGACCCTTGCAGCTAGCAAGGTTTGTTTGCGGTCTTTCTGCACGGGAACACCTCTGCAAGCTTCTTCACGACGTGTGACATCCATCCTCCAAAGGGGAAGTTCCTAGTCCTCTTCGTTCTTGCAGAATCCACTGCTTCTACCATCCGGTGGCAGCTTCTTTGCAACCTCAGCTGGCATTTCTTGGGCATCTGCCCACTCCCGACTTGAGTGTGACTCTTGGATTTGGTCCCCTTGTTCCACAGGTACTCTCGTCTGGAAATCCATTGTTGTTGCATTGCTGGTGTTGGTCTTCCTTGCAGAATTCCCCTATCACGACTTCTGTGCTCTCTGGGGAACTTAGGTGCACTTTGCACCCACTTTTCAGGGTCTTGGGTTGGGCTATTTTTCTAACCCTCACTGTTTTCTTACAGTCCCAGCGACCCTCTACAAGCTCACATAGGTTTGGGGTCCATTCGTGGTTCGCATTCCACTTCTAGAGTATATGGTTTGTGTTGCCCCTATACCTATGTTCTCTCATTGCAATCTATTGTGACTGTACATTGCTTGCATTGCGTTCTATTGCTATTACTGCATATTTTTGGTATTGTGTACATATATCTTGTGTATATTTGCTATCCTCATACTGAGGGTACTCACTGAGATACTTTTGGCATATTGTCATAAAAATAAAGTACCTTTATTTTTAGTATATCTGTGTATTGTGTTTTCTTATGATATTGTGCATATGACACCAGTGGTATAGTGGGAGCTTTGCATGTCTCCTAGTTCAGCCTAAGCTGCTCTGCTAAGCTACCCTTTTCTATCAGCCAAAGCTGCTAGACACCTCTTCTATACTAATAAGGGATACCTGGACCTGGTGCAGAGTGTAAGTACCCCTTGGTACTCACTACAAACCAGGCCAGCCTCCTACATTGGTTGTGTAGCGGTGGGATAAGTACTTGCAACTACTTACCACTTTGTCATTTTGTACTTTTCATAAGAGAAAAATATACAAAACAAGTTCAGTGTATGTACACCTAACCAAAAAGTTTTGCTTTTCTTCTCTTACTCTATTGCTAAGTGCTGAAAAGTACCTCTAAAACTTTCAAAAAGTTCTAAAAAGTTGAAAAAGTTTTTTTTCTGTTTCCTGTAAAAAGTTCTGAAACTTTTTCTTTCTTTTTCTGTCCCTTAAACCCTTTTCTATCATGTCTGGTACAGGTCCTACTCTTGATCTGGCCAGCACTGCTTATGACCACCTTAGCTGGAAAAGTGCAAGGAGTCTCTGCATTGATAGAGGTTTAGGGGTAGGGAAGAATCCCTCTAGAGAATTGTTGATTAATATGCTCATTGAAAATTATAAGGCCTTAGGTGGCACATCAGGTGAGAAATTAGCAGATGGTTCACACTCTGATTCTTGGGTAGCCCCAGTAAGAATGTTAGATGGTATTCTTTCCAACCTGCCCCTTAGCAGGCCACCTAGCATAACTGGTACTAATGTGAGCTCTCATCACAGTAGGGGTTTCACTCCTGCAGGCCAGGTTGTTAGAGTGCCAACTATTAGGGACAGGTCTCCCTCTGTTCATTCACACCATTCTTCTGTGTCTAAGCATGCCAAACCCACCCACCCTGATGACAGAATGTTAGAAAGGGAGCTCAATAGATTGAGAGTGGAAGAGACCAGGCTGAAGCTTAAACAGCAACAGCTGGCTCTAGACAGGGAAACTTTTGACTTAGAAAAAGAAAGACAGAGGTTGGGGTTTGGACCCCATGGTGGCAGCAGCAGTATTACAGATAGTAATCCTGTAAACGAGCATGATTCTAGGAATCTGCACAAGATAGTTCCCCCTTATAAGGAGGGGGATGACATTAACAAGTGGTTTGCTGCACTTGAGAGGGCCTGTGTTGTATAGGGGGTCCCTCAAAGTCAGTGGGCTGCTATCCTATGGCTATCTTTCAGTGGAAAGGGTAGGGATAGGCTGCTTACTGTGAAGGAAAGTGATGCCAATAATTTTACAGTTTTAAAGAATGCACTCATGGATGGATTTGGCTTAACCACTGAACAATACAGAATTAAGTTCAGAGAAACCAGAAAAGAGTCTTCTCAAGACTGGGTAGACTTTGTTGACCATTCAGTGAAGGCCTTGGAGGGGTGGTTACATGGCAGTAAAGTTTCTGACTATGAAAGCCTGTATAATCTGATCCTGAGAGAGCATATTCTGAATAACTGTGTGTCTGATTTGTTACACCAATATCTAGTGGACTCAGATCTGACCTCTCCCCAAGAATTGGGAAAGAAGGCAGACAAATGGGTCAGAACAAGAGTGAACAGAAAAGTTCATACAGGTGGTGACAAGGATGGCAAGAAGAAAGATTTTGAGAAATCTCAGGATAAGCATGGGGATAAGGGTAAAACCAAAGATCCTTCTTCAAATCCTAAACACTCTTCAGGGGGTGGGGATAAAACAAATTCTTCCTCTTCTTCACAACCTGCACAAATTAAAAAGCCTTGGTGCTTTGTGTGTAAAAACAGAGGGCATGGGCCAGGGGATAAGTCCTGTCCAGGTAAACCCCCTGAGCCTACCACCACTAATACATCAAGCTCTAGTGCCCCTAGCAGTAGTGGTACTAGTGGTGGGACTGCTGGCAACAGTCAAACTAAGGGTGTAGTTGGGTTCACTTATGGGTCCATCATAGAAACTGGGGTAGTCAGTCCCAAGACAGTTTCTGTCACACCTAGTGGCATTGGCCTTGCCACACTGGCAGCTTGTCCCCTTACAATGGATAAGTGCAGGCAGACAGTTTCAATAAATGGTGTTGAGGCCTTGGCCTACAGGGACACAGGTGCCAGTATCACTTTGGTGACTGAAAACCTAGTGCCTCCTGAACAACACATCATTGGACAACAGTATAAGATTATTGATGTCCATAACTCTACTAAGTTTCTTCCCTTAGCTATAATTCAGTTTAGTTGGGGTGGAGTTACTGGCCCTAAGCAGGTGGTGGTATCACCTAGCTTACCTGTAGACTGTCTCTTAGGTAATGACCTAGAGGCCTCAGGTTGGGCTGATGTAGAGTTTTATACCCATGCAGCCATGCTGGGTATCCCTGAGGAATTGTTCCCTCTCATTTCTACTGAAATGAAAAAGCAAAGGAGAGAAGGCCTGAAAACTCAGGATCCCTCTCCAACAAAAGGTAAAAAGGGTATCACAGTATCCCCTAACCACCCTGCCATACAGGATACCATTCCTGTGGTGGGAGAAACCTCTCCTGGGGTGGCACCTGTACCAAGGAAATCAACAGCTGGCATAGCTGTACTCCCTGAGGTGGAAGTACCTCTCTGTGGGATAACTAATATTGGTGATAAACCCACCATTGTAGTTAGCATGGAGCATCCCTCCAACCCTTCCAGAGAAACTTTAGTGCAGAAAACCTGCACTGCCTCACAACACTTAGGACAGCAGCCCTGCCCTAGTGTGGAGCTCATAGGACAGCATCCCTGCCCTGCTCTAACTAAAGAGAAACAGCTTCCCTGTCCTCTCTTCCACCCATATGGACAACGTTTTTGCCCAGCTATGGCTTTACTGAGACAGCATCCCTGTCTGGCATTCTCATCACTAGAAATAGGTACCGTGGATAATTCCCACTGTTCTAAACTAAAACTTACTGATGGGAACTGTGAAAATATATATTCACACTGTTGCTTAGCTAAAAAACTTCCCACAGGGTGGTTTACATCCCCACAGGGAAGTAACCATATAGTGGATGATAAAGGGAGTAACCAGTCTATTGCAGAGCTACTCTCTACTTATCACCACTTAGACAATAAAGTCTCAACTGGCCAAGGTTAGCCTTATTGTCCTTCGTTTGGGGGGGGGTTGTGTGAGAAAGTAGCCTCTTTCTAGCCTTGCTACCACCACTTTTGGCCTGTTTGTGAGTATATGTCAGGGTGTTTTCACTGTCTCACTGGGATCCTGCTAGCCAGGGCCCAGTGTTCATAGTGAAAACCCTATGTTGTAAGTGTGGTTGTTATGTGTCACTGGGATCCTGCTAGCCAGGACCCCAGTGCTCATACGTTTGTGGCCTATATGTATCTGTTCCCTGTGTGATGCCTAACTGTCTCACTGAGGCTCTGCTAACCAGAACCTCAGTGGTTATGCTCTTTCTTTACAAATTGTCACTAACAGGCTAGTGACCAATTTCACCAATTCACATTGGCATACTGGAACACCCTTATAATTCCCTAGTATATTGGTACTAAGGTACCCAGGGTATTGGGGTTCCAGGAGATCCCTATGGGCTGCAGCATATCTTTTGCCACCCATAGGGAGATCAGACAATTCTTACACAGGCCTGCCACTACAGCCTGAGTGAAATAACGTCCACGTTATTTCACAGCCATTTACCACTGCACTTAAGTAACTTATAAGTCACCTATATGTCTAACCTTCACCTGGTGAAGGTTGGGTGCTAAGTTACTTAGTGTGTGGGCACCCTGGCACTAGCCATGGTGCCCCCACATTGTTCAGGGCAAATTCCCCGGACTTTGTGAGTGCGGGGACACCATTACACACGTGCACTATACATAGGTCACTACCTATGTATAGCGTCACAATGGTAACTCCGAACATGGCCATGTAACATGTCTAAGATCATGGAATTGTCACCCCAATGCCATTCTGGCATTGGGGAGACAATTCCATGATCCCCCGGGTCTCTAGCACAGAACCCAGGTACTGCCAATCTGCCTTTTCAGGGTTCGCACTGCAGCTGCTGCCAACCCCTCAGACAGGTTTCTGCCCCCCTGGGGTCCAGCCAGGCCTGGCCCAGGAAGGCAGAACAAAGGATTTCCTCTGAGAGAGGGTGTGACACCCTCTCCCTTTGGAAATAGGTGTCAGGGCTGGGGAGGAGTAGCCTCCCCCAGCCTCTGGAAATGCTTTGATGGGCACAGATAATGCCCATCTCTGCATAAGCCAGTCTACACTGGTTCAGGGATCCCCCAGCCCTGCTCTGGTGCGAAACTGGACAAAGGAAAGGGGAGTGACCACTCCCCTGACCTGCACCTCCCCTGGGAGGTGCCCAGAGCTCCTCCAGTGTGCTCCAGACCTCTGCCATCTTGGAAACAGAGGTGCTGCTGGCACACTGGACTGCTCTGAGTGGCCAGGGCCAGCAGGTGACATCAGAGACTCCTTCTGATAGGCTCTTACCTGTGTTGCTAGCCTATCCTCCTTCCTAAGTAGCCAAACCTCCTTTTCTGGCTATTTAGGGTCTCTGCTTTGGGAAATTCTTTAAATAACGAATGCAAGAGCTCATAAGAGTTCCTCTGCATCTCTCTCTTCACCTTCTGCCAAGGAATCAACCGCTGACTGCTCAGGACTCCTGCAAAACCGCAACAAAGTAGCAAAGACGACTACTACAACCTTGTATCGCTGATCCTGCCGCCTTCTCGACTGTTTTCCTGGTGGTGCATGCTGTGGGGGTAGTCTGCCTCCTCTCTGCACTAGAAGCTCCGAAGAAATCTCCTGTGGGTTGACAGAATCTTCCCCCTGCAACCGCAGGCAACAAAAGACTGCATCACCGGTCCTCTGGGTCCCCTCTCAGCACGATGAGCGTGGTCCCTGGAACTCAGCAACTCTGTCTAAGTGACTCCCACAGTCCAGTGACTCTTCAGTCCAAGTTTGGTGGAGGTAAGTCCTTGCCTCACCACGCTAGACTGCATTGCTGGGTACCGCGTGATTTGCAGCTGCTCCGGCTCCTGTGCACTCTTCCAGGATTTCCTTTGTGCACAGCCAAGCCTGGGTCCCCGACACTCTAACCTGCAGTGCACAACCTCCTGAGTTGTCCTCCGGCGTCGTGGGATCTTCTTTTGTGACTTCGGGTGAGCTCCGGTTCACTCCTCTTCGTAGTGCCTGGTCCGGCACTTCTGCAGGTACTGCTTGCTTCTGAGTGGGCTCTTTGTCTTGCTGGACGCCCCCTCTGTCTCCTCACGCAATTGGCGACATCCTGGTCCCTCCTGGGCCACAGCAGCATCCAAAAACCCTAACCATGACCCTTGCAGCTAGCAAGGTTTGTTTGCGGTCTTTCTGCACGAGAACACCTCTGCAAGCTTCTTCACGACGTGAGACATCCATCCTCCAAAGGGGAAGTTCCTAGTCCTCTTCGTTCTTGCAGAATCCACAGCTTCTACCATCCGGTGGCAGCTTCTTTGCAACCTCAGCTGGCATTTCTTGGGCATCTGCCCACTCCCGACTTGAGTGTGTCTCTTGGACTTGGTCCCCTTGTTCCACAGGTACTCTCATCTGGAAATCCATTGTTGTCGCATTGCTGGTGTTGGTCTTCCTTGCAGAATTCCCCTATCACGACTTCTGTGCTCTCTGGGGAACTTAGGTGCACTTTGAACCCACTTTTCAGGGTCTTGGGGTGGGCTATTTTTCTAACCCTCACTGTTTTCTTACAGTCCCAGCGACCCTCTACGAGCTCACATAGGTTTGGGGTCCATTCGTGGTTCGCATTCCACTTCTAGAGTATATGGTTTGTGTTGCCCCTATACCTTTGTGCTCTCATTGCAATCTATTGTGACTGTACATTGCTTGCATTGCTTTCTATTGCTATTTACTGCATATTTTTGGTATTGTGTACATATATCTTGTGTATATTTGCTATCCTCATACTGAGGGTACTCACTGAGATACTTTTGGCATATTGTCATAAAAATAAAGTACCTTTATTTTTAGTATATCTGTGTATTGTGTTTTCTTATGCTATTGTGCATATGACACCAGTGGTATAGTAGGAGCTTTGCATGTCTCCTAGTTCAGCCTAAGCTGCTCTGCTAAGCTACCCTTTTCTATCAGCCAAAGCTGCTAGACACCTCTTCTATACTAATAAGGGATACCTGGACCTGGTGCAGAGTGTAAGTACCCCTTGGTACTCACTACAAACCAGGCCAGCCTCCTACACTTAGGCTCCACTCTTGGATGGCTGAGTACATGGAAAAGGCATCCAAAAATACTGAGGCCAGACAACAGCTCCAGCCGTTGTGGTATGACCAGAAGGCTGCACTTGTAGAGTTCCAGCCAGGGCAAAAGGTATGGGTTCTGGAGCCTGTGGTTCCTGGGGCACTTCAAGACAGATGGAGTGGCGCTTACCCAATCCTAGAAATGAAGAGTCAGGTCACCTACTTGGTGGACCTGGGCACTTGCAGGACACCCAAGAGAGTGATCCATATTAACTGCCTGAAACTCTACAATGATAGGGCAGATATAACCATGTTGATGGTTACTGATGAGGATCAGGAAGCAGAGAGTGAATCTCTCCCTGACCTCCTCTCAACTGACCCTAAGGATGGATCAGTGGATGGAGCTTTCTATGCAGATATCCTCTCTGCCCAACAGCAGACTGACTGCAGGCAAGTCCCACAGCAGGATGCTGGGCTCTTCTCTTTGACCCCTGGACAGACACACCTGTGTACCCATGATATGGACACAGGGGACGGTTTAACTGTCAAAACAAAAAATATACAGACAGTCTGACCAAGTCAGAGAGAGCATCACGTTGGAAGTCCACAAGATGCTGGAGTTAGGGGTAATTGAGCACTCTGACAGTCCCTGGGCCAGCCCAGTGGTCTTAGTCCCCAAGCCTCATACCAAGGATGGCAAGAGAGAAATGAGACTCTGTGTGGACTATAGAGGGCTCAAATCTGTCACCAAGACAGATGCACACCCTGTACCCAGAGCAGATGAACTAATTGTCAAATTGGGTGCAGCCAAATTCTTAAGTACCTTTGACTTAACTGCAGGGCACTGAGAGATTAGGATGACACCTTGAGCAAAAGAAAATACAGCATTCTCCACACCTGATGGGGATTATCAGTTTACTGTTATGGGCTTTGATTTAAAGAATGCCCCTGCCACCTACCAAAGGTTGGTGAATAAAGTCTTTGCTGGCTTGGAGTCCTTTAGTGCAGCAAATCTAGATGGCATTGCTGTCCTTAGCTCCACCTGGCAGGATCACCTGATCTACCTGGCGAAGGTTTTGCAGGCCTTGGAATCAGCAGGCCTCACTATTAAAGCATCAAAGTGCCAAATATGGCAGGGCACAGTTGTATACTTGGGCCATCTTGTAGGTGGAGGCCAAGTGCAACCCTTACAGCCCAAGATCCAGACAATTCTGGATTGGAAAGCTGCAACAACCCAGACTCAAGTCGGTGCATTCTTTGGATTGACTGGTTGTTACAGGAGGTTTGTGAAGGGGTCTGGATCCATTGTGACTCCCCTCACAGAACTGACTTCCAAGAAGATGCACAAAAAGGTAAACTGAACTCTTGACTGTCAAAAGGCCTTTGACCCCCGGAAGGAGGCACCAGTACTCAAAGCTCCAGATTATTCGAGGCAGTTCATTGTGCAGACAGATGCCTCTGAACATGGGATAGGAGCAGTCCTGTCCCAAACCAATGATGATGGCCTGTTGCTTTCATTAGCATGATGTTACTCCCCAGAGAGCAGTGTTGGAGTGCCATTGAGTGGGAGGCCTTTGCTGTGGTTTGGTCCCTAAAAAAGCTGAGATCATACATGTTTGGTATTAACTTTACTGTTCAAACTGACCACATACCTCTCAGATGGGTAATGCAAATGAAAGGTGAGAACCCTAAACATTTGAGGTGGTCCATGTCCCTACAGGGAATGGACTTTTCAGTGGAACCCATACCTGAGGGACAGTAGCCATTGGCTACTGCCCTCTGACCCCTGAAATGCCCCTAAATTTAGATTTATCCAGATTCCTGGTGACCTGACAAGAAAGAACAAGGACTGCTAAGCTAAACCCCCCAGCAGAGAAGAAGGAAGGCAACAACTGATTTGGCCTCAGCCTTACCGGCCTGTCTCCTGCTTCAAAGAACCTGCACAAGACCAGCAACACATCCAGCAGGACCAGCGACCTCTGCCAAGCTCCAGGGGACTGCCCTGCACCCAAAAGGACTAGGAACACACATGGACAACTGCCCTGACCAAGAAGAAACAACAACCAAGGACTCCAGCCTCACTACGAATGCGTGAGTCCTGACTACTCTGCACCCAACGCCCACAGCCCGTGTGCAGGTGGCCCAACCAGCTGGAGAGGATCCCCAGGCAACTCTGAGCAAGTGCCCACTCTGGTTTGACCTCTCCACCCCTCCACAACGACGCCTGCAGAGGGAATCCCAAGGACCCCCCTGACCGTGAAAGCTCCGGACGAAGATATTGGATGCCTAAAGACACACTGCACCTGCAGCCCCTTGGAGAACCCGACCTCCAGTGCAGCTACGTTCAGCAGGTGGCCTTCCTTCCTGTCCAGCCTGTGGTTTGCTCCAGTCACCCCCTGGACTTCGCCTGCAGCATCTGAGTGGCCCCGAGGTCCCCTTATAGAAAAGCATTGGGAGCCCGACTCTCTGTTTGCACCCTGCACCCGGCCATCCCTGCGCCGCTGAGGGTGTCTGTTTGGTGCCTACTTGTGGGCCCCGGGTGCTCCTCTAAACTCCCCAGGTCTACCGTCTGAGGACACGAGTACTTACCTGCCAGCAGATCTGAAACCGAGTGCCCCAGAGTCTCCATAGGATCCCATGTTAAGGTTGCCTCAACCTTAACCTCTGCATCCGGCCGGCCCTGTGTTGCTGTTGGTGGGTGTTTGGGGTTAACTTGAACCCCGACCTGTGGACATCCTAACCTCTGGAGACTGGGACTGTAAGTCAAGTACTTACCTTTAAATTGGATTAACTTTTCTTCCCCCCAGGAACTGTTTTTGAAAAGTGCAGTATCAACTTTTAAAATAGATAATTGCCAATATTTCAAAAACTGTATAACTCATTGATTTCAAACAAAGTACTGTTGATATATGTGTAAAATACAAATCTATTGAAGTATTTACCTGCAACTTGAAACTTGTGGTTCTAGAAATAAATTAAGAAAATATATTTTTGCTATATAAAACCATTGGTCTGGAGAAGAGTCATTGAGTGTGTGCTTCTTCTTTTGCTTGTGGTTGTGCAACAAATGCTTTTCTCCACCCTCTGATAAGCCTAACTGCTCAGCCACGCTACCACAAAAGAGAGCATTAGTATTATCTACTTTAGCCTCTGTTAAGCCTCTGGGGAACCCCTGTACTCTGTGCACACTGTATCTCATTTTGACATAGTCTATACAGAGCCCACTCCTTACATGTATTTTTGTGGGTCTTGTGAAATGCTGAGCAATGTGAGAAATGTAACTCCGAGATCTTGTTAGAGCAGCAAAGTCTCAAGAGCCATTTTTAATCTCTCATGGTGTAAATACCATGACTGGTACATAGGTAACGAATAATCGAGGGGAGAGGTTCACTAAGACTGATCTTGGCCCCAAATGTAGCAGGAGGTACTCTCACCTGAATCTGCTATATTGAGTCTTCCATTCGACCCACAGACTCAACTTCATTTCAGGAACCTCTGAAAATAAAAAGAGCATTCTACTCTAAACGCAACAATGCAGGGCAGAGCAGCATCTCAAATCCACAACTCCAAGGCCCCGATATCTCTGATCTGCAGTGTAGGTCGATGGGCACACTCACCCTGGTCACCAGTCAGAGACTCTCATCTTTTGAAATGCTGGTGATTTTCTATGACAGGCCTAGAACTAGCTCCTGTCATGTTAACTGATCTAACACACGGATTTGGATTTGGATTAACTCTTTGTTAAGATTTTGATTATTCATGCAAATAAAATTCCCACTTGATTGCTAACTCTTGTGGTACGGCGTCAGACTACATACTGAAAATATGGTTTGACATAAATATTTAGTTCTAACAAGTCTTAAATAATGTTTACTATAATATTGTACCTTATTATCCCAGTTGTAGTGACCATCAACGAATCCTACACCTTGGAGACCCGGGTTATGCCTGCTGGTGTGGTAGACAAAAGGTGACGTGAGGACAGTGAAATTGTAAACTTTGAGGGAATCTTGTTAAAGCTCTGCAAGGGCTTATGTCAACAGCTAAAAACTGGTAAGCGCCAACGAAACCTGGGTGCAAGTGACATTTGCTATTGGTTCTAGGTAAGAATGTTAACGAAGGCGCGTGCCCTCCTCGGCCCAGGAGGATCGGACCTTCCTCACATTGGTCGTCTGAGCCTGCAGCAGTATCACCTTTTTCTCCCCTCCCTAATTATTGAGAACAGAGAGTTCTGCAGCCCCCGAGGGCAGCCGATCTGGATCTAATGATTGCTAAGCCTGAGTCACTCCAAACAGAAAAGTGTGTCAATGTGTGAGCTTGTTCCACTGAAATAGTAGTTTAAACACAGCCGAGTGAACGTGTATCGACAGACTGCAGCCCTACGACATTTGGCTGGTGCATTACACTGACATCCTGTATAGTTCACTTCTTTACAAGTAACTTTTCAATAAGCTGATCACCAACGTCCGGTTTTCATCTGTTAGCTAAACTGACCGACACTCCTGTCTTAAAAGGTAATTCTCCTCTGTACCATTTCACTCTTTGATATTTACTCCCAGTTTTTCTGTTTAACTTGTTTTATAACGATCACTGGCGTAGCATTAGATTTATTTCGCATGAAATTTGTGTATTTTGCAAACCTGCATAACTTCGTTGTGTTTGCTATTTTTTTTTTTTTTTTGCAAGAGTACTTTGCAAGAGGGATTCATCTGTGGCGTAAAGCTGGACATTGGAGACTCCAATCTCGACGAACCTGCTTGATCGCATTGTGTGATCTTAGGCAAATCGCTGCACCTCTTGTGGCACACTGTAACATTGCTGGGTGTGTACATGATATTGACCATGTGTTACACGCCACACACTAAACTGAATCTTGATATTCTGCAGATTTTGTTCTTTTAAATCTTAGTTTAAATGTTACAAAGTGTTGATAGAAGAATTTGTGCAACTGAAGCTGTAGTGAGCATTACAAACGTGATTTATGTGGGATGAATCCGATCTAATTGAGATTGTGAGGGTCTGTTTTCCATCAGTGTTTGGAGTGATAAACATTGCCAACACTGCTGAATGGAAACAGGCCTTGGCGTGCTCTTGCAGGGCATGGACAGGACTCTCGAGGATAGGTGCTTCACCCCCCTTGAGATGCTGTGTGACCAGCAATGGCCTGCATTAGATTCATTCACTGTGCTGATGTCAGTGACACTTGTGCAGTGTTTAATTTGTAAAAGGATAAGTGCTGAGGCCATAGTTTTGTTCAGAAGCCGTATCCGGTGCTATGTATGTGTGTGCGCTGAATACTAATACTTCTTGAATACTGATACTTCTTGAATACTAATACTTCGTAGTCTTGATTCCATCTCACGCCACTTTAATTCACCACCAGGAGCTTATTTCCTCTTTATCGTACTCCTGCAGGTTCGTTATTCATTCTTGTTATCTCTCTTTGTCACTTCTATTTCTATCTTTCTCTTTTCAGTTTTGTGTTTTACTTTTTCTTGCTCTATGTAAAATTCTGATGCGGGAAAATAACTGTTGGTCCCCAAAAATATGGTCCAGTGGGCTCCACCTGCAAGCACCGGTTCAAATTAAGCACTGCACGTGTGCCTCTCAGCCTGGGGAAACACCCCCCTTCAGATCTGGGAGTGAAGGCGGCTGATGAAGATTACCAGAATACTAGGGGGCATGTTGACAAGCCCTTGTGCCTCCTTGCGCCACATTAACGTAATTTCTTTTAACGCTAATGCAGCGTTAAGGAGGTATTTTAGTCCCGCCATATTTACAATGTGGTGGAAATCAAGCATTGTGCCACTGTGTAACCCCCTTGCACCACTTTATGCCTGCTCCAGGCATAATGTATGCAAGGGGGCGTTCCCCCGTTAGGTGGCCCCAAAAAATGAAGTAAGGAAATCTACAAGATTTCACTGTGCCATTTTTAGTGTCATTTTAACACCTGCCTTAGGCAGGCATTAAAGTGACGTTCCCATTGTAAGGCGGGTTGGGAGCACACTGCCTCACATCCCAGTCGAGTTCGCCCCTTTGCATCCTGGTAAATGCAGTTCAAATTTAATGCTTACTTGAAAGTGTCCGTAGTTTTTCACTAAAGTTAGTGCAGTCATTGCTGTTCATCTCTATACACGTGTTTCAGGGTAGTTGCCCCTCATCAGTAGAGAGTAGAAAGCATCAAAAAATATCTGGGGCTGCTGGAAATGCTGCCAAAATCGTCTCAGGTCTAGTGCCACTCACAGGCTCACAGGTGCGTCACGTGTATAGAGATGAACAGCAATGACTGCACTAACTTTAGTGAAAAACTACGGACACTTTCAAGTAAGCATTAAATTTGAACTGCATTTACCAGGATGCAAAGGGGCGAACTCGACTGGGATGTGAGGCAGTGTGCTCCCAACCCGCCTGATGTTCCCATTGTATTCAATGGGCCTTCCTTGACTTTGGTGAATTAGCGCCATAATTTTTGGCGTTAATGCACCAAAGCGCCACAATAGCGGCAACATTTTTGATGCTATTGGCCTAATGTGCGCCATGGAGCGCCGTATTGTAAATACAGTGCACACATGGAGTCATTAGGGGCAGCGCAATGGGGTGCAAGAAAAGTGTTTCATCATCTATGATGCGCCACTTTCTTGTAAATATGTCCCTGGTTATTGAAGCAAGGTGGTTCTGACTATGATATGCCTTTTTTCAAACAGCTGCTGAATAACAGGTCTAGCAGCCTCATAAATGTAAGATTTTTCGATATAACTCAGAGACATGGGGCAGGGCAACTCTGCATTTCTCATGGCATTACGATTAGGGTTCACTCATGGTAATTTGTGCTGCAATTTCTAATTATCGTTAAAGTGCTTGTTTTAAATACAGCAGCAGAGCACTAACAATATTTATGGGGAAGCACTCAGAACTCTGCTGCTTGGAATCAAATCATATATTTGAGAGAGGAATGCATAACCATGCTTATGTTTAACAAACTTTATGTGTTCTGTTATCGTCCTCACTCAAGGGACAGGGTTCTTCCCCATTGTTCCACTCCTTTTACCTTGAAAGTTACTCAGTGGCCTAGCAATTGAACCTCTGTCTAAAACACTGACTTGGAAAATGAAAATGAGCTATCATACTTCCTTGTTTTCTAACAAAAGACAGCCATATTTGAGTGGCTAGGGGCCCAACACATCCCTGGGCCCTGGTTCCACTGCAGTAATCGTAGTTACATCTCTTAAGTCCAATTTTTAAATTATCCTTCTGTATATCTTTTACACCCCTGCAAAGTGTCTGCTCTTATTCCCTCTCCTCCATATGATCTCGCTGACTTCCCCTACTTTCTGGCTATCTTTATCCCCGGATAAAGAGCCCCACTACCAAGATTTAGGTCGTCGGGATACTGGGGTTTGCATTACCAGTTCTGGTCTGTATCGTCGGAACTAAGGGCCAGATGTAGCAAAGGTTTGTACCCATTCTGTGTCTATGGGAAAAAGTGTTCGTACATATGGCCCTAAGTCTGGAATTTATGTGATCTTCACCCGAGAATGGGGAATCCCCAACAGACCTGGGAATTACTAGCTCCCTTTGATATGGCTATGCTGGATTCTGGGTTCAAATCTCAGCAGTGGTCCACCGAGAGGTGTGTGGCACGGGACTGGAGAGGTATGCCTTCTGGGATACCATTCAAGTAGATCCATAATGGAGTCCAAAGTCTTTGTAATGGCAGTTACTCTTGAACCTTGATGAAGGTTTTCTAAATTTATTTTACCTCTCAAACCTTCTTGCTCTTTCTCTCACTCTCTGCCATTCTTGCCCTCCTTTTCAAAGCTTTTGTCTGTCTCCCTGCACACCTGAACCACTTCTCTTGTCTGTTCAATTCACTTCCATAGCTATATTCTTCATCTGTTTCTCTCCTTAATGCTCCGCTCCTCCTCTTGCGTCCATTTGCTAACTCTACAATATTTATTTCTCCCTCTGATATTTACTACAACTTCTCTCTTCCTTCATTTTCATTTTCTCCATGATTGCAGTCTAAACTTGTGTCATTCTGTCTAGTTGAACTACCTTCCTCTCAATGTCTCACTCTTTTTGTTTATTGTCCCTCCTCAATGGTCCTAACTCTCAACAGGTTCCTCCTCTTAGGAACTCCTCATCTTCCCGGTGAGCACCTGCACTTCTCTTTACCTCTTTAAAGCAGTGACCCTTTTTTCAGTAAATATAAATGTGGGTGGGGAGGATTACAAATACTGTGAATCTGAATGATCTCCTTGAGGGCAAGGCATAGTAGATAGGCGGCTGAGATGCAGTGTCTGGAGATTTGGCATCAGCAACTCAGGTGCTTAGGGTTGCATTCATTTTACCTTTATTATGGAAATCGGTACACAGTTTAACAATGTCATTTTCTGTGACATCTTGGGATGGGGCTAATGGTGGCAATATACGTTTTTGTGAAGAGTGGCAAAAATGCTTTTCCTACCACTTACAGTTTTGACTTCATATGTAGCATATGTTCTTGACACGGTGCAATTTAGTATGATAAGGTCCCGTATATCAATGTGGTACCACCTTCTGCCTGTGATAGTCTCTGTGAGGCAAGCAAATGTTCTCTCATCCCCCTCCTCTTCTGAGAACATACAGTCTCTGTTCTTCATTTGACGGCCCCCATCTCCTCCTCTCTTCCTCTTGGCCCACCTCACTCTACCCCCTGTATGTGTGTGCGTGTGGGTGTGTGTGTATAAGTATGTACTTGAAACTGGAAGAGCTTGTGTGTGACAAAAACCTGTGTCTGCTATTTTACTGTATGACATGTAAACATGACTATGCAGGTGAGAGTCCGCCCATGTACAAGTATTAGTGACTGTGGTTGTGAGCCTGAGCGAGGGTATGTGTCATTGTAAATCAATGTGTGTTGGAAAATGCAAGTGTGGAGTGCATCAGAGTGTAAGTGATAGACTCTTGAAATCAAAAGACCTGTTGATAGACAAATGAAAGCTACATCACATAAAAGTATATACAAATGGGGCGTGGCCGGGCCACGAAAGAAGATGGCCGCCTAAGTCCCGAGCTCCGCGCCGCAGCGGTCCCGAGGGGGCGGCGGGGCCCTGCGGAGGCCGAAAAATCGCCTTAAAGCACGTCGAAACCCTCCCACAACCCCGAGCTTCCGACCCGAACCTTAACAACCGGCGGCCGAGACCTTGCCGGCCGGCAGCGCGCCTCGGAGGGAAAGGGGGAAAAAATGGCCTACAGAGAGGGCGGAGCCACGTCTCTTTGACCAGAAAACCGGCTCTCTTAAGGACGGAGGAACCCAGCTCGGGAGACCTTGAGGAGCCGTCCAATGCCCAGGACCTCCGATCTCAAGTGGGGACACGCTCCGGAGCACCAGGGGATCTAGGGTGCACAATATTGAGGTAGGCCCAACTGCGAGGGAGGAGCCGCGCTCTCGAGCCGAGAGAGGAGCCGGCCTCCCTTCATTACGGCGACTGGAGTCGCAGGCACAACCCATCGCACCCGATTTTCAGAGGGAGACGGTGAGCATTTATCCTCTATTTGGCCCGGGAGAGAAAGGAAAACAGTGCCGGGGAGCGGCGAGGGGAACGGGGTGAGGAGGAGAGGAGGAGTGAACCAGGACAGTAAATAATAGAAAGGAATAAAGACACGGAAACAAGAGAAGAAGGGTGTTAGAAATGGGGTTTCTGGTTGGCAGTCAGGTTACCCCCTGTCCAAGCAAAAACCCTCACTCTAGTCAGGGTAAGTCACACACAATCCAAGATTATCCTGTGCCCACCCTCTGGTAGCTTGGCACGAGCAGTCAGGCTTAACTTAGAAGGCAATGTGTAAAGTATTTGTGCAATAAATCATACAATACCACCATATAGCACCACAAAAATACACCACACAGTGTTTAGAAAAATATATAATATTTATCTGGATAATTGTAGGTCAAAAAAGAATAAAGTTTGCAATGGGAAATTGTAGGGATATCACTGAAAAGTGATATACAGTGTCTTAAGGCTTTAGAATATAAACATAGGGCCAGATGTAGGAAAAAAGCAATTTGCGACTTGACACCGACTGCAACTCGCAATGGGGTCGCAATGACCCACCTCATGAATATTCATGAGGTGGGTCGCAAATTGCGGCCCCATTGCGAGTATAGGCACTCGCTAACATCGAGGCCTGCTGACGTCAGCAGACCTCCATGTTAGCGACCTGCTTTTAAATAAAGCATTTTTTTTTTTTGAAGTGTAGCCCGTTTTCCCTAAGGGAAAACGAGCTGCACTTAAAAAAAAACCGAAACCTTTAGTTTCGGGTTTTTTTCAGGGCAGGGAGTGGTCCCTTGGACCACTCCCTGCCCTGAAAAAATATTTTGGGCTCCAGTCACAAACTGGAAGGGGTCCCATGGGGACCCCTTCCAATTTGCGATTGGGTTACCATCCACTTGAAGTGGATGGTAACTGTGATGCCATTTGCGACCGCATATGCGGTCGCAAATGGTATTGCATCCCAATGCGACTCGCAAATAGGAAGGGAACACCCCTTCCTATTTGCGAGTCTGAAATGCATTTTGCGAGTCGGTAACGACTCGCAAAATGCATTTCTGCATTGGGATATGCGTTTTGCGACTCGCAAACGGCAAATTTTGCAGTTTGCGAGTCGCAAAACGTTTGCTACATCTGGCCCAAAGTCTCTTTCAAGCACAAGTACCTGATTTGGAGTGGAAAAATCTCCTCAGAGGGCCACAAAAGAAGAGGTGCGTGGAAAAAGGGTGTGTGCGTAGATTTCTCCCCAGCACACACGGACTTGCGTCGTTATTTTCCACGCGGGGAAGTCGTGCGTCGTTTTCCGGCGCGCGGACAGTCTCTTTTCGTGGGTCGCGGGGATTACCAGATGTCCCGGGTCTGTGCGTGGATTTTCCTGCTTGTTTTCCGGCTGCGCGTCGTTCTGCGGGGCTGCGCGTCAAAATTATGATCTCAAGGCAGGCGTCGCGTCGATTTCTCCTCTAAAGGTCGGGCGGCGTTGTCCTTGCGGATCCGTGCGCTGGATTTTCGGTCGTCCCAAGAGCGTCGCGTCAATCAGCGTCGGTGTGCAGCATTTTTCTCACCGCTGAACAAGCTGTGCGTCGAAATTTTCGGCGCACGGAGCGTCCAAGTGAAAGAGAGAAGTCTTTTTGGTCCTGAGACTTCGGGGAACAGAAGACAAGCTCTATCCAAGCCCTTGGAGAGCACTTTCACAGCCAGAAAAGAGTTCAGCAAGGCAGCAGGCCAACAGCAAGGCAGCAGTCCTTTGTAGAAAGCAGACAGGTGAGTCCTTTGAGCAGCCAGGCAGTTCTTCTTGGCAGGATGTAGTTTCTGGTTCAGGTTTCTTCTCCAGCAAGTGTCTGATGAGGTAGGGCAGAGGCCCTGTTTTATACCCAAATGTGCCTTTGAAGTGGGGGAGACTTCAAAGAGTGGCTAAGAAGTGCACCAGGTCCCCTTTCAGTTCAATCCTGTCTGCCAGGGTCCCAGTAGGGTGTGTGGCAGTCCTTTGTGTGAGAGCAGGCCCTCCACCCTCCCAGCCCAGGAAGACCCATTAAAAATGCAGATGTATGCAAGTGAGGCTGAGTACCCTGTGTTTGCGGTGTGTCTGAGTGAATGCACAAGGAGCTGTCAACCAAGCCCAGCCAGACGTGGATTGTAAGGGACAGAAGGATTTAAGTGCAAAGAAATGCTCACTTTCTAAAAGTGGTATTTCTAGAATAGTAATATTAAATCCGACTTCACCAGTCAGCAGGATTTTGTATTACCATTCTGGCCATACTAAATATGACCTTCCTGCTCCTTTCAGATCAGCAGCTGCCACTTCAACAGTGTATGAGGGCAGCCCCAATGTTAGCCTATGAAGGGAGCAGGCCTCACAGTAGTGTAAAAACGAATTTAGGAGTTTTACACTACCAGGACATATAACTACACAGGTACATGTCCTGCCTTTTACCTACACAGCACCCTGCTCTAGGGGTTACCTAGGGCACAAATTAAGGGTGACTTATATGTAGAAAAAGGGGAGTTCTAGGCTTGGCAAGTACTTTTAAATGCCAAGTCGAGGTGGCAGTGAAACTGCACACACAGGCCTTGCAATGGCAGGCATGAGACAAGGAAAAGGGGCTACTTACGTGGATGGCACAACCAGTGCTGATGGCCCACTAGTAGCATTTAATTTACCAGCCCTATGCACATAAAGTGCACCTTACTAGGGACTTATAAGTAAATTAATAGTCCAATCAGGTATGATTCAAGGTTACCATGTTTTAAGGGAGAGAGCATATGCACTTTAGCACTGGTTAGCAGTGGTAAAGTGCGCAGAGTCTAAAAACCAGCAAAAACAGTGTCCACAAAGTGGAGGGAGGCAGGCAAAAAGTTAGGGGTGACTACCCTAAGGCTGTAGGGTCTAACATGTGTCCCCCCCAGCTGAAAGTGGGGAGAGCTACCCGACCTCCTGGGAGCTCTCATCGCTAAGGCGGAAGTACCTGGAGAGACCATCAGCATTGGCGTGGTCAACCCCTGGGCGATGTTCCACCGTAAAGTCCATCCCCTGTAGGGAAATGGACCACCTCAAGAGTTTTGGATTCTCAGCCCTCATCTGCATGAGCCATCTGAGGGGCCTGTGGTCTGTCTGAACCCGGAAGTGAGTCCCAAACAGGTAGGGTCTTAGCTTCTTCAGTGCCCAGACCACAGCAAAAGCTTCTCTCTCAATAGCACTCCACCTCTGTTCCCGTGGTAATAGCCTTCTGCTAATAAAGACTACCGGTTGATCTCGGCCCTCCTCATTTAGCTGTGCTAGGACTGCCCCTATGCCATGCTCTGAAGCGTCTGTCTGCACGATAAATTCCTGGGAGTAGTCAGGGGCCTTGAGCACGGGGGCTGTGCACATGGCTTCCTTCAGGGCGTCAAAGGCTTTCTGACAAGCCTCTGTCCAATTCACCAACCTAGGTTGTTTCTTGGAAGTGAGTTCTGTCAAGGGTGATACAATGGTACCATAGCCCTTGATAAATCTGCGGTAGTATCCTGTGAGGCCTAAAAAGGCTCTCACCTCAGTCTGCGTTCGCGGTGGTTGCCAGGCCTTGATAGTTTCAATCTTGGCCTGGAGTGGCTGCACCTTGCCTCCACCCACTAGGTGTCCCAAGTACACCACGGAACCCTGCCCAATCTGGCACTTACTAGCCTTGATGGTCAGGCCTGCCTGTTGCAGGGCCTGAAGCACCTCCTTGAGGTGAAGCAGGTGTTCCTCCCAGCTGGAACTGTAGACAGCTATGTCATCCAGGTAGGCTGCACAGAAGGCATCCTTGCCAGCTAGGACCCCGTTAACCAACCGTTGGAAGGTAGCGGGGGCATTTTTCAATCCAAACGGCATCACCCGGAACTGGTAATGGCCATCAGGGGTTGAAAATGCGGATCTTTCCTTAGCCCCCTCAGTCAGTGCGATCTGCCAGTACCCTGAAGTAAGATCAAACGTACTCAGGAACTTGGCAGCGCCCAGGGTGAGCATCAGTCCGTGTGACTGAGTTGAGACCCCGGTAGTCCACACAGAACCGGAGTTCTGGCTTCGCACCTGGGGCAGTAGCCTTAGGGACCAACACCACTGGGCTGGCCCAGGGACTACTGGATTTCTCGATAATCCCTAGAGTCAACATCTTGGAGACCTCCTCCTTGATGCTGGCCTTCACCTTATCCGACAACCTGTAAATTTTGTTCTTCACAGGGAGACTGTCACCGGTGTCAATATCATGAACACAGAGGTGGGTCAGTCCAGGAGTAAGGGAGAACAGGGGGGAGAACTGCTCCAACAGCTCATAGCAGTCTCCTTTCTGGTTTAGAGTCAGGGAGTCAGAAAGAATGACCCCGCTTACTGACCCATCACCTTCTTGGGCAGAGAGGAGGTCGGGGAGAGGTTCACTCTCCTCTTCCATTCCTTCATCTGTGACCAGAAGCATGTTGATCTCCGACCTCTCAAAATGAGCCTTTAGTCGGTTCACATGGAGCACCCTTAGGGGATTCCTAGGGGTTTGGAGGTCCACTAGGTAAGTGGCCTCCCCTTTCCGCTCCTTGATTTCAAATGGGCCAGACCAGCGGTCCTGGAGAGCTCTAGGCTCTACTGGCTCCATTACCCACACTTTGTCTCCAGGTTGAAACTCTACCAGGGTGGCCTTCTGGTCATACCAGTGTTTCATTACCTCTTGACTGGCCTCAAGGTTACTTTGGGCATCTTTCCAGAAGCGGGTCATCTGGTTGCGGAGGGCCAACATGTAGCTGACCACGTCCTGAGGGGGTGCCTTTGGAGCTTTCTCCAATCCCTCCTTGACAATGCTTAAGGGTCCCCTCACAGGGTACCCATAGAGAAGCTCAAAGGGACTGAACCCTACCCCCCTCTGGGGGACCTCTCTGTAAGCAAAGAGAAGGCATGGTAAGAGGACGTCCCACTTACGCCTCATGGCCTCAGGGAGGCTACCAATCATGCCTTTCAGGTTCTTGTTGAATCTCTCCACAAGACCATTAGACTGGGGGTGATAGGGTGTGGTGAACTTGTAGGTTACACCACACGCATCCCACAGAGACTTCATGTATGCAGACATAAAGTTAGTGCCTCTGTCAGACACTATCTCCTTGGGGAATCCCACACGGGTAAATATCCCCATCAGAGTTCTGGTCACCACTGGTGCAGTTACAGTCCTCAGAAGGATTGCCTCTGGGTAACGGGTGGCATGGTCCACCAAAACCAGGATGAACATGTTGCCTAAGGCAGTTTTGGGGTCCAAGGGACCAACAATGCCGATGCCCACCCTTTCAAAGGGAGTGCCAACGACAGGAAGTGGAATCAGGGGGCTTTTAACCCTTTTTCCTGCTTTACCACTGGCCTGGCAGGTAGGACAAGATCTGCAGAATTTATCTGAGTGTGTCCTCATTTTGGGCCAATAAAAGTGGGTGACAAGCCTGTCAAAGGTCTTGCCTTGCCCCAAATGTCCTGCCAGGGGAATGTCATGAGCCAGACCCAGTAGGAAGGTTCGGTAACATTGGGGGACCACCAGCGTACGTGCTGCCCCAAAGGCCGGAACCTTAAGCTCACTGTAGAGGAGATCATTCTCCCAATATAGGTGGTGATCGCCAGAGGTGTCACCTGCCGCCTGGTTTGAGGCTTGTTTCCTCAGACCTTCTAGAGTGGGACATTCTTTCTGCGCCTTGCAGAATTCCTCCCTGGTGGGTCCACCCTCAACTTGCCAGCCAGCAAGCTCAGGTAAGTCACCTAGGGTGGCAATGTCTTCCCCAGTTGGCTCGGGAGCCTCCTCATCAGGAGCCCCGTCAGCCACTGCGGGAACTTCTGGGGCTGGTTTCCCGTGCCCCTGGTCCCTCCTCTTGGCAGCTCTCTGGGCCATCGTTCCAGGCTCCAGACGCCCTTGACTTCCCTCTCGGTCAGCCATGGACCGTGTGGTCATGCAGACCCACTCCGGTAACCCTAACATCTCCAGGTGAGACTTGAGCTCCACTTCTTTCCAAGCAGTATGCTCAAGATCATTGCCTAACAGACAATCTACAGGCATGGCAGGACTCACAGCTACTTTCAGAGTACCAGAGACCCCCCCCCACTCAAAGGGAACCAGAGCCACCGGTAGGTGACTCTCGCGATTGTCAGCGACTATGACCTGGTGGAATGTATTAGGTACTATCTGCTCTGTTGACACCAGCTGACTCTTGATAGTAGTCATACTGGCTCCTGTGTCACGCAGAGCCTCCACCTTCTGCCCATCAATGGTGATCCACTGCCGGTACCTGGAAGTATTTTTGGGCATGTGGACCTTGGGCACCATTTCTCCTTCTCCCAGGGACACTAGGGAAATCTCTACCTGTTCCCCAAAGCTATCTCGGTCCATCTCCCCCCCGAGCGATACACTAGTAAACCCAGGTGCCTGTCCGGTAGTGGACGGTGCCCTCTTGGGGCACTGGGGATCACCTTTATAGTGACCATACTGGTAACACTCCATGCATTTGGGGTTAGGCTTCCCTGACCTGTCATATGTCCCTGGCTTTTTCCCAAATTTGGAAAAGGAAGGATTGCCACCCCCTCCCTGGGAATTCTTTTGGGGGCCTTTGGAGAGTTCCTTATCTGCAAGTTTATCTCCCCCTCTTTCTTCTGTTGGGAACCCTGACCACCTTTGTGGGAGTCCCCCCCAGGTACCTTCTTGGACACTCTGGTGCTAACCCACAGGTCCGCCTCCTCAGCAAGCTTCCTGGGATCAGTCAGCTTGCTATCCACTAAGTGCTGGTGCAACTCTGTATAAGTAGTATTAAGCATATGCTCTCTTAGAATCAAGTCATATAAACCTTTATAATCAGCTACTTTGTTGCCCCGCACCCATCCATTCAGTGCCTTACTGGAGAAGTCAAAGAAATCTACCCATGTTTGTGTGGTTTGTTTGGTGCTGTCCCTGAACCTCTGACGGTATCCCTCAGGGGTCAGCCCAAACTTGGCAAGTAAAGTGGCTTTCTGAAGTGGGTATGTGTTTTGATCAGGTTGATCCAATGTGAGGAGTGTATCCCTCCCCAATGGCGGTACATAACCCCACATAGCTACCCCCCATTGCCCTTCAGGAACCTCATGAGCCCTTAGTGCAACTTCATAAGCAGCTAACCATTTATCTATGTCATCTCCCAACACAAAACTGGGCACCACATTTTTGGGTATACGAACCTTCTTTTCTCCAGCAGGTCCTGTCAGTATGCTGCCACCATTATTGCTGGATTCAGACTGTCTTGCCTTGATCTCCAGCTCCTTGAGACTCAGTTCCTGAGCCAACAATAGTTTCTTTTCAGCCAAAGCTCTCTCAGCCTACACCTGTTTGGTTTCTCTTTCGGCTTCAATTTGTTTGGCTGCTCTTTCAGCCTCAGCTTGCTTGGCTTCTCTTTCTGCCCTTCTCTCCTCCTGTTGAGCCTCAATTTTCAGTTTTGCCATTTGCAATTGGAACTCCCTTTCTTCTCTCCTTTCCTCTGCGGTCAGGCTTTGCACAGAGACACTGCTCCCTGGTCTGGAAGGGGGCACAATTGCAGTGGTAACACCATCCACAGATAGTGAAAATTCCTCTGAGGGGCCATTTTCTGGCTCCTCTTCCTCATCATCCTCTAAATGGGCTTCTGCCCAGGCCCTCAGCGCCACTTGAAAGTCCTCCTTTCTGGAGGCCCCTTGGGTGGGTACCCTCAATGCCCTGCAGAATCCTCTTACTTGTTTGACCGTATATGTATCCAACTGGACTAGGTCAAAGTCCCCTGTCTGAGACCCAGTCAGAGACATGTTGAGTGAGGATTTAGTTTTTGAAAATTGTCAGGAAAAAAAACGGATTTGCAAAAAGAGATAAAAACCAAGTTGACCTTCAACTGTGGGTAGGTAGTGAAATACTTAGCTACTGTATGTCACTGCACAAATACAAGTCCTAAACCACCGCTGCCACCAATGTTAGAAATGGAGTTTTTGGTTGGCAGTCAGGTTACCCCCTGTCCAAGCAAAAGCCCTCACTCTAGTCAGGGTAAGTCACACACAATCCAAGATTATCCTGTGCCCACCCTGTGGTAGTTTGGCACGAGCAGTCAGGCTTAACTTAGAAGGCAATGTGTAAAGTATTTGTGCAATAAATCATACAATACCACCATATAGCACCACAAAAATACACCACACAGTGTTTAGAAAAATATATAATATTTATCTGGATAATTGTAGGTCAAAAAAGAATAAAGTTTGCAATGGGAAATTGTAGGGATATCACTGAAAAGTGATATACAGGTGGTCATTCTGACCTCGGCGGTAAAAGGCGCCTACCGCCGGTCAGAAATCCTCCATAATCCCGCCGCGGTCGCGGAAACCCGCCACGGTCATTCTGACCCGCAGAAGGCAAACCTCCGAAAATCCGACCGCCACAACAGACCGCCAGACCAGCGGTCGGCGGAAAAGTGGAGGTGACAAAACCTCCACCGTCACGCCAACAGAAATACGCCCATGCCATTACAACCCACGAATCCACGCGGCGGTCATTCAAACGCGGTATTCCATTGGCGGGACACACCGCCGCGGTCAGAATACACACAAACGAACAAAACTCAGCCACATTGGACGATTTGAATCCCACACACCTGATACACATAAACACACCACTCCCACACAAACAATACAATATAAAACACCCACCCACATCACCCACAAACCCCTACGCTAAAAAATTCTGAAAGAAGGCCAGAGCGAGACACCAGCATCCACAAACTAACAGCCACAGCCACTCAACACCATCACCCACACACTATCCACACACAAAACAACACACACCACCACACTCAACTCACTTAAATACACATACTCCTCCCCACACATCATACACACCACCCCATGGCACCCCAAAGACAACCCCGCTTCACAGACGAAGAACTCAGGGTCATGGTGGAGGAAATCGTTCGGGTAGAGCCCCAGCTGTTCGGCACACAGATACAATACACCAGCATTGCCCGGAGGACGGAGCTATGGCAGAGGATTGTCGACAGGGTCAACGCAGTGGGACAGCACCCCAGAAATCGGGAAGACATCAGGAAGCGATGGAACGACCTACGGGGGAAGGTGCGTTCCATGGTATCCAGGCACAACATCGCCGTGCAGAAGACTGGCGGAGGACCCCCACATCAACCCCCACAATTCACATCATGGGAGGAGGAAGTCTTGAACATCCTGCATCCTGACGGCCTCGCAGGAGTCGGCGGAGGAATGGATACTGGTAAGTTGAAGCTTCAATACTGCTTCCCCCCCACCTGCATGCCAAATCATACCCCAACCCTCACCCCCATCCTCGAACCCCACCCTCACCCCCACCCCCATCCTCACCCCCACCCTCACCCCCACCACCATCCTCACCCCCACCACCATCCTCACCCCCACCCCCAGCACACCTATTCCCCGCCAATGTCTCAACATCACAACCCACACATCCCAAAACCTAGGCCTGCATGCGTCCACTAAGCATGGACACCCATCACCAAAGCATGCCCAATGCATATACACATCCCCCCCACAAGCCACCCTCACCAAAGCCCCCACACACGAATGCCAGCACTTGGGGACACGAGAACCCATAGATACACCCATATGCCACACATTGAAACTATAACCATACCTCTATACCCCTGCAGGACCCGACCGTCAACACACCGCGGCGGAGGGGCCAGAATTCTCCACACCCCCCACCCAAGAGGCCGTCAGCGATGACAGCAGCTCTGTCGACCTGGACACCGATGACCAGCCCGGACCATCGGGGACCTCTGGACAGTCGGTTCCCCTCACACAGGCACAGGCCACTACAGACCCAAACCCCTCTGGGAACACCAGCACAGCTCCCACCCAGCGGGCCCATGCCTCTGTCTCCAGGGCGCGTCAATCTGCGGTGTGTCTACCACTACAGGGCACCCAGGATAACCCACCACCCCAACAACAACAGGGACCTGGGGGCAGTGGTAGTGGGCACACCGGCCAGGGGGCAGAGGCCCAGGGAAACAGGGCAACTCGGAGGGCAGCTGTGCGACAGGGGGGGGAGGAGAGGCCCAGGGAACCCACTCTCCACGAGGTCCTCACCACCATCATGGGAGCATACAACCGCTCCCAGGAGACGATGGCGACGGTACTGGCCCGGTTCCAGGAGATCCAGGTACTGCAGGAGGAACACTATCGGGGGTACAGGGAGGACATCAGAGCCATCAACACCACCCTGGTTTCCATGGTAGGGCTGCTGCAGGACCTCGTCAACACCAGGGCGGACACTCAACAACACCCAAGGGCCCCTGCCACTAGCCTGGACCAAGAACAGCCAACCACCTCCGCCGGCGCTAGTGGACAGGAGGCCCCCGCACAGCAGCAGCCCACCAGACCCCCACCTCCTGCAGGAGAAGAACCACCCCGCAAGAGGGCCCTGAGATCTCGCAAGAAGACAGAGTAGGATGTCAAGACCCCCGCCAGCAATGGATACCACCTGATGTCATCCCACTGTCCCACATTGTCACCCTGTCCATCCTTGAACTGCCCATGCTCCATCTCTCCACAGGCCTCTGGACAATGCACCTGTGTGACTGTTACTCTGGACTCTGCCATGGACATTCCTTCACCATAGCCCCCACCCACTTGAAACCACCCATCCCATTTTGAGCACTTAAATAAACACCTATTTTGCACCAAAATATCTGGAGTCTGGCTGTGATTTCAATATATTGTAATTGACATGACAGTGCAAATATGTCCTTGTACATGGTGAAGTCAACAAACAGCTGCCACAAAGCTGTAGTCCATGGGGAAACGAAGCACAGGACTCGTAGTGGGGACCCCAGATCTGAAATAGGGAGGGAAAAGCCAAAACTCAGTCATCATACACTGGGGCAAATAGACAGGCAGCAGAGATGCAGGAGAGTAGTTAACATTTACTAAATTATCTTTGAAATGTTACCTGTGTCCTATTGGAAGTACTGTTCAATGATTCTGTCCCTGTTGTCTGTTTCAGCCCCGTTGTCTTCCTCCTCGTCACTCTCCTCAGGTTCCACCGCTGCCACAACACCACCGTCTCGACCATCCTCCTGCAGGAAAGGCACCTGGCGGCGCAAAGCCAGGTTGTGAAGCATGCAGCAGGCCACGATGATGTGACACACCTTCTTAGGTGAGTACATTAGGGATCCACCTGTCATATGCAGGCACCTAAACCTGGCCTTTAGGAGGCCAAAGGTGCGTTCGATCACCCTCCTAGTACGCCCATGGGCCTCATTGTACCGTTCCTCTGCCCTGGTCCGGGGATTCCTTACTGGGGTCAGTAGCCACGACAGGTTGGGGTACCCAGAGTCCCCCACTAGCCATACACGGTGTCTCTGTAGCTGTTCCATCACGTAAGGGATGCTGCTATTCCTGAGGATGTAGGCGTCATGCACTGACCCTGGGAATTTGGCATTTACATGCGAGATGTACTGGTCAGCCAAACACACCACCTGGATGTTCATTGAATGGTAATTTTTTCTGTTCCTGTACACCTGCTCCCTGTCTCTTGGGGGACCCAAAGCCACATGGGTCCCATCAATGGCACCAATTACGTTGGGAATATGTCCAAGGGCGTAGAAATCACCCTTCACTGTAGCCAATTCGCCCACCTCCGGGAAAATGATGTAGCTCCTCACGGATTTCATCAGGGCAGACAACACTCTGGATAACACCTTCGAAAACATGGGCTGAGACATCCCAGAAGCAATTCCCACGGTTGTCTGAAATGACCCACTTGCCAAGAAATGGAGTACTGACATGACCTGCACCAGAGGGGGAATCCCTGTGGGTTGGCGGATGGGGGACATCAGGTCGGGCTCCAGCTGGGCACACAGTTCATGGATAGTGGCACGGTTAAGACGGTAGGTCAGGATAATGTGGCGTTCTTCCATTGTCGACAGGTCCACCAGCGGTCGGTACACGGGAGGATTCATCCGTCTCCTCGCCCAACCCAGCGGACGGTGCCTAGGAAGGACAACATGGAGCACACAGTCAAGCAACCCACAGGTACGTACTCACAGCTAGCACAGTAAACGATTCTCTATGCAGTGAATGGCGTGTCTGAGTGGCTATGCAAGGCCTAGGCCTGTGTGACGCAGTTGAAATTGAGCCATGTGGGCCCTGGAAATGGCGGCTGCCTGACCTGTGAAGTGTGACAATGGGATGTGAGGTCAATGCGCTGGCGTGGCACACCGCGGCGGGCGGCGGGCGAAGACCGCGGCGCCAAGCCGCATTGGTTAACATTGAAGCCTATGGGTTTCAGGAGCCAATGGCGAAGGGCGCCGGCGCCGGCGGGACGCACCGCCGCGGTACGCACCGCCGCGGACGTGACCGCCATTTTCTATCTACTTATCCACTTGCGACTTGAACTTTCACAGGAGAGGACCTATACTGCAAGTGTTGCTGTGACCTCGGTCTGGAAGGGACAATGGCTGCTGCACCTGGGGAAAGGGCCCCTGCCTTCACTGGAGAGGAGTTGGAGAAACTTGTGGATGGGGTCCTCCCCCAGTATGCGCTACTCTACGGTCCTCCAGACCAACAAGTGAGTTTAATTCAATCTGGATTTGGGGCCACTGGCTGGCTTGGGGGCCTGGCGGGGGGCCTGGCGGGGATGGGGGGCATGTTGGGCCTGGCGGGGGGCATGGCGGGGGGCCTGGCGGGGATGGGGGGCATGTTGGGCCTGGCGGGGGGCATGGCGGGGATGGGGGGCATGTTGGGCCTGGCGGGGGGCATGGCGGGGGGCCTGGCGGGGATGGGGGGCATGTTGGGCCTGGCGGGGGGCATGGCGGGGGGCCTGGCGGGGATGGGGGGCATGTTGGGCATGGCGGGGGGCATGGCGGGGATGGGGGGCATGTTGGGCCTGGCGGGGGGCATGGCGGGGGGCCTGGCGGGGATGAGGGGCATGTTGGGCATGGCGGGGGCATGGCGGGGGGCCTGGCGGGGATGGGGGGCGTTGGGCCACTGGCAAGGAAAATGCTGACAAACTTGAACGTGGTATTTCTCCCTCCCTGTACGTGTCACATAGGTCCGCGCCCATGAGAAGATCGGGATTTGGCGTGCCATCGCCAAGGAAGTCCGGACCCTGGGGTTCCACCATCGACGGGGCACCCACTGCCGCAAGAGGTGGGAGGACATCCGCCGCGGGACCAAGAAGACCGCCGAGTCTCTGCTGGGGATGGCCTCCCAACGTAGGCGGGGTGCCTGCCGTCAACTGAGCCCCCTGATGTTCCGGATCCTGGTACCCTGATTTGGATGGGCGCGTGAGGGCAGCACAGCAGACACAAGGGGGTGAGTCCAAGCATTATCTACTCTGTTGTCGCGCAGTGGAGGTGTCTGGGTGGGGGAGGAGGGCTGTGGGTCCCCCTAGGCCAGGGCGATATCTGTAGGCTGGGCACCCCCGTAAGCCCCTGTGTCCCCAGCCACCACCCTCAGTAGTTTGTCAGTACAGCCATCCCTGGGCCGTGTCATCCATGGGTGCAGTTGTCAACTCTAGGCGTGTAGGGCATGTTCCACGGAATGCGTAGCGGACCCCAAGTGCGCAACTTAGTGCAGGGGGCATCTGTGTCTGTCATGTCCGCTAACTGTACCGGAGATCCATGTACTCAATATCCCTTTATTTCTCTCTCCCCCCCCCTTTTTGTTTGTCTTTCTGTGCTTGTGTGCATCAGCATCATCAGGCGGAGGAGAAGTGGCATCGGGCAGGAGGGAGCTGCATCTCACATGGCCCAGGAGGGCCATGCCACAGAGTCAGACTGGACCAGTGAGACGGAGGGCGAGGGGAGCTCCACGACGGGGACGACTGGACCCTGCAGCGACACGGACACGTCCTCGGAAGGGGGCTCCCTTGCGGGGGTGGCACCATCTGTGCCCCCCGCCATTACAGGTACAGCCGCCACCCAGCGCACCATCTCCGCCCTCCCAGCAGCCCCTCAGCGTTCGCCCCGTGCCCGCTCTGCCAGGAAGCCGGGCATCTCCTTCGCCCCAGGCACCTCAGGCCCTGCCCCTGTTACCCCCGCTGCCCTCAGTGAGGAGGTCATTGACCTCCTCCGAACGCTCATTGTTGGGCAGACTACCCTTTTGAATGCCATCCAGGGGGTGGAGAGGGAGGTTCATCGCAGCAATGCGTACCTGGAGGGCATTCATTCGGGTCAGGCTGCCCATCAGCGATCGTTCCAGGCTCTGGCCTCAGCACTGACGGCAGCCATTGTCCCTGTCTCCTGCCTGCCTCTACTAACTCCCTCCTCCCAGTCTCCTGTTCCTCTGCCTGTCCCACCCACACCATCAGACCAGCCTGCACACACCTCAACACCCAAGAGAAGCTCATCCAAACATAAGCAACACAGATCACGCAGACATTCACACACGCAACATTCCGATGCAGACATGCCAACAGTCACTACCACCTCTGTGACCCCCACCTCCTCGTCTCCCTCCTCCCTCCCTGTGACGTCTACACTCACACCTCCATTCACCTCACCATCAGCCAGTGTTTCCATCACCAGCACACCCTCCACTCCAGTCCGCACACGTGCAGTCACCACCCCCACTGCCATTTACACGTCCCCTGTGTCCTCTCCCACTGTGTCTGTCACCCCCTCTTCCACACCACACAAATGCAGCCACCCACCCACCCAACAGCCATCCACCTCACGACAGCCTATCCCTCCTGCACCTGCACCCAAAGACAGCAAACGTGACTCACCTACAACCACATCCTCTCCCTCCACTCCCATTCCCACTGTACCTACCACTCTCCATTGTCCCAAGAAGCTCTTCCTCGCCACTACTAACTTCTTTCCTGACCCTGAGCCCCCCCCTCCTTCTCGTCGGGGTAAGAAGAGCACCTCAGCCACCACCAGCCCTGCAGCCCCCTTGACAAGGGTGCAGGGGTATTGGAGCCCGCCAGCCCGCATGTCTGGATCTTCGCCCAGCAGCAAGGGGACAGCCAGCCCACCCCATGGGAAGAGGAGCAGAAGGCGGAAGGGGCGCCGCAGGAGCCCGCCTTCTACATCCCCCCCGGACACCACCCAGAGACAGTCACCAGCCACAGCTCCAAAGGGAGGAAAGGGCCACAGGCCCACGACTAAGGAGGGCAAGGGCAGCAAGTCGGAGAGGTCAGGCAGCAGGCCTGCTGCCCAGGAGGAGCCCACAACCCCCATAGCCGCTGCCCCGGGAGGAACCGGCACAGCTGCCCCGGGAGAGCCCACCACCCCCATAGCCGCTGCCCAGGGAGGACCCAGCCCAGCTGGCCAGGAGGGCCCCACCACCCACAGCCCAGGTGGGCATTGAAGGAGCACCATCCCCGCTGCCCAGGAGGGCACCACCAGGCAATTAGCAGTTGGCCATAGACCGGCCGCCGTCTCCAGAACCGCTGAACTGGGCCCCGCCGTCTCAAGAACCGCCCCGCTGGGCCCCGCCGTCTCAAGAACCGCTGAACTGGGCCCCGCCGTCTCAAGAACCGCACCGCTGGGCCCCGCCGTCTCAAGAACCGCTGAACTGGGCCCCGCCGTCTCAAGAACCGCTGAACTGGGCCCCGCCGTCTCAAGAACCGCTGAACTGGGCCCCGCCGTCTCAAGAACCGCTCCGCTGGGCCCCGCCGTCTCAAGAACCGCTGAACTGGGCCCCGCCGTCTCAAGAACCGCTGAACTGGGCCCCGCTGTCTCAAGAACCGCTGAACTGGGCCCTTCAAGGCAAGGAGCGCTGAACTGGGCCCCGCCGTCTCAAGAACCGCTCCGCTGGGCCCCGCCGTCTCAAGAACCGCTGAACTGGGCCCTTCAAGGCAAGGAGCGCTGAACTGGGCCCCGCCGTCTCCAGAACCGCTGAACTGGGCCCCGCCGTCTCAAGAACCGCAGAACTGGGCCCCGCCGTCTCAAGAACCGCTCCGCTGGGCCCCGCCGTCTCAAGAACCGCTGAACTGGGCCCTTCAAGGCAAGGAGCGCTGGCCCTTTGGCAGACGTGGCAGGGCAGGATCTATCTCGGGCAGGGCTGCAGGATGTCCTCTGGCCAACTTGCCTCCTCCAGTGGCAGTGGGGTCTGTTATGGACTGTATGGACTGTGGCTTTGCTCTCCCCAGGATGGCCCAGTGGGCAGGCCACCCACTGTATGGACTGTATGGACTGTGGCTTTGCTCTCCCCAGGATGGGCCAGTGGGCAGGCCACCCACTGTATGGACTGTTTGGACTGTGGCTTTGCTCTCCCCAGGATGGCCCAGTGGGCAGGCCACCCACTGTATGGACTGTTTGGACTGTGGCTTTGCTCTCCCCGGGATGGCCCAGTGGGCAGGCCACCCACTGTATGGACTGTTTGGACTGTGGCTTTGCTCTCCCCGGGATGGCCCAGTGGGCAGGCCACCCACTGTATGGACTGTATGGACTGTGGCTTTGCTCTCCCCGGGATGGGCCAGTGGGCAGGCCACCCACTGTATGGACTGTATGGACTGTGGCTTTGCTCTCCCCAGGATGGGCCAGTGGGCAGGCCACCCACTGTATGGACTGTTTGGACTGTGGCTTTGCTCTCCCCAGGATGGCCCAGTGGGCAGGCCACCCACTGTATGGACTGTTTGGACTGTGGCTTTGCTCTCCCCAGGATGGGCCAGTGGTCATGGAGTCCCCTCGTGGATCTGGCGTCGTGTACTCAAGTGGCTGAGGTGCCCCCCCTTCCCTTCCCCCTGAGGTGCCTGTCCTATTTTCTTTCTGATGCCCCTGCAGTGTTCTCTCCGTGGAGTTCTTGTCGTGGGACTGGGCCTTGCCCCTTTGCACAGGACCCCTGTGATCCACGGACAGTGGTTGGACTACATTTAGTAGCTGTATATATTTTGTACATAGTTTATTTATTTATTGGGATTACTGGTGTACATATTTCAATATATCTGCCCGTTTATGATCTCTTCTTTTGGTCTTTGCATTATTTCGGAGGGGGGTGGTTTGTGGGTTGTGACAGTGATCTGTGGGAATGCATTGATGTGTGTGTTGTAGTGGGTGTGGGTGGGTGGGTGTGTGCCGGTAATCTTTTCCCTCCCCTGTGTCGTAGGTGCAGTACTCACCGATGTCTTCCGCGCCGCCGGGCGTGCTCCTGGTATATGAGCAGGTATAGGAGTGCGGGGATGACCTGCAACTCTGGTTCCATACTGCCGGAATCTCGCGTGGAGTGCGTAGAGGTGAGCGTTTTCCCGTTCGTAGTCTGTTTCCGCCGTGTTCTTATCGGCGGTGCTCCCGCCCCGGAAAAGGTGGCGGATTGGTGGGTCGTAATAGGGTGGGCGGTACATTGTCTGCCGCCTGGCTGTTGGCGGGAACCGCCGCGCTGTTTGTTTGTACCGCCGTGGCGGGCGGAGTGTTAATACGGCGGGCTGTGTTGGCGGTTCCCGCCAGGGTCAGAATTGCATATTTTAGACCGCCGGCCTGTTGGCGGCTTGGCCGCCGCTTTATCACCGACCGCCAGGGTCAGAATGAGGGCCACAGTGTCTTAAGTCTTTAGAATATAAACAAAGTCTCTTTCAAGCACAAGTACCTGGTTTGGAGTGGAAAAATCTCCTCAGAGGGCCACAAAAGAAGAGGTGCGTGGAAAAAGGGTGTGTGCGTCGATTTCTCCCCAGCACACACGGACTTGCGTCGTTATTTTCCATGAGGGGAAGTCGTGCGTCGTTTTCCGGCACGCAGACAGTCTCTTTTCGTGGGTCGCGGGGAATACCAGATGTCCCGGGTCTGTGCGTGGATTTTCCTGCTTGTTTTCCGGCTGCGCGTCGTTCTGTGGGGCTGCGCGTCGAAATTACGATCTCACGGCAGGCGTCGCATCGATTTCTCCTCTAAAGGTCAGGCGGCGTTCTCCTTGCGAAGCCGTGCGTCGGATTTTCGGTCGTCCCAAGAGCGTCGCGTCGATCAGCGTCGGTGTGCAGCGTTTTTCTCGCCGCGGAATAAGCTGTGCGTCGAAATTTTTAGACGCACGGAGCGTCCAAGTAAAAGAGAGAAGTCTTTTTGGTCCTGAGACTTCAGGGAACAGGAGGCAAGCTCTATCCAAGCCCTTGGAGAGCACTTTCACAGCCAGACAAGAGTTCAGCAAGGCAGCAGGCCAACAGCAAGGCAGCAGTCCTTTGTAGAAAGCAGACAGGTGAGTCCTTTGAGCAGCCAGGCAGTTCTTCTTGGCAGGATGTAGTTTCTGGTTCAGGTTTCTTCTCCAGCAAGTGTCTGATGAGGTAGGGCAGAGGTCCTGTTTTATACCCAAATGTGCCTTTGAAGTGGGGGAGACTTCAAAGGGTGGCTAAGAAGTGCACCAGGTCCCCTTTCAGTTCAATCCTGTCTGCCAGGGTCCCATTAGGGAGTGTGGCAGTCCTTTGTGTGAGAGCAGGCCCTCCACCCTCCCAGCCCAGGAAGACCCATTAAAAATGCAGATGTATGCAAGTGAGGCTGAGTACCCTGTGTTTGGGGTGTGTCTGAGTGAATGCACAAGGAGCTGTCAACCAAGCCCAGCCAGACGTGGATTGTAAGGCACAGAAGGATTTAAGTGCAAAGAAATGCTCACTTTCTAAAAGTGGCATTTCTAGAATAGTAATATTAAATCCGACTTCACCAGTCAGCAGGATTTTGTATTACCATTCTGGCCATACTAAATATGACCTTCCTGCTCCTTTCAGATCAGCAGCTGCCACTTCAACAGTGTATGAGGGCAGCCCCAATGTTAGCCTATGAAGGGAGCAGGCCTCACAGTAGTGTAAAAACGAATTTAGGAGTTTTACACTACCAGGACATATAACTACACAGGTACATGTCCTGCCTTTTACCTACACAGCACCCGGCTCTAGGGGTTACCTAGGGCACAAATTAAGGGTGACTTATATGTAGAAAAAGGGGAGTTCTAGGCTTGGCAAGTACTTTTAAATGCCAAGTCGAGGTGGCAGTGAAACTGCACACACAGGCCTTGCAATGGCAGGCCTGAGACAAGGAAAAGGGGCTACTTAAGTGGGTGGCACAACCAGTGCTGCTGGCCCAATAGTAGCATTTAATTTACCAGCCCTATGCACATAAAGTGCACCTTACTAGGGACTTATAAGTAAATTAATAGTCCAATCAGGTATGATTCAAGGTTACCATGTTTTAAGGGAGAGAGCATATGCACTTTAGCACTGGTTAGCAGTGGTAAAGTGCGCAGAGTCTAAAAACCAGCAAAAACAGTGTCCACAAAGTGGAGGGAGGCAGGCAAAAAGTTAGGGGTGACTACCCTAAGGCTGTCAGGTCTAACAAAGGGGAGTAAGGGAAAATAAAAGGAAGGAAGAAGAAAGAGCCAACAGAAAAGGGGAAGAAGAGAACTAAGAACCAAGTTTAAAAAAAAAAAAAAAAAGAATGGGAGGAGAGGAGAGAGGAGGCGAAGGGGGGGAAAGGGGGAAAAAAAGAGGGAGAAGAAAGAAAGAAAGAAGAAACAAACCAAAAAATCCCCCCCCCCCCAAGGGTCAAATATCCTCTCACCGCCTAAACCCTAACCCCCCCCCCCCCCAAAAAAAAAAAAAGAGGAGGGGAAAAGAGGGGAAAAGAAAGGGAAAAAAAAAATGAACATAAAAAAGTCAGAATAAGACAAGAGCCGGCTGACTGCGTAACGCTGCTTCCGCCAGACTCCGAGGAAAACTTTGGAATCAGCCTGACAACACACGCAGACGGACGAGGCGATGCCCGGCAGCAAAACAAACCAGAAATCCACTGGTGAGTCGGCACGACAATTATTATTCTCCGAAGCTCTTCATCATAGGCGCCCAACATCTACGATAAAAGGACCCCACTCACCACCCTCCCCAACGCAATCCACCGCAATGTCTGACAAGGAACAATCCATAACCATGGAAAATATACTACAGGAGATCACCGCTGTCAGCCGCCGAAAAGAGGGAATGGACGCTTCTCTATCTTCATTGACCCTGGAAACCAAATCTATGAGATCAGACATTGCAGGTTTTCAAACCAGGGTGACAGGCTTGGAACACTGCATGGGCTCATTAGAAACGCAGGTGACCACTCACCGAGACAGAGACCAAGACCTCCTTTACCTTAGGAGCAAACTCACAGACCTAGAGGACAAGAGTCGAAGAGATAACATTCGCCTACTGGGAATCCCGGAACAAGAAGAAGGCACAGACATACAGACCTTCCTGGGCTCCGTTCTCCCCAAACTAACCTCCCTGGACTTCGACCCACCGCTGGAATTTCAAAGAGCACACAGAGTAGGCCCGAAACGTTCTGACACATCTTTAAGACCCAGACTGATAATCGCTTGTCTATTACGCCACAACCATGCCCGACAGATATTACAAACGGCGCGCAAACATGGCACTTTCCGGATAGGCCAACATGACATCCGAATAACGGCTGATTACTCCAAGGACACCAACGAACGAAGAAAAGCCTTCCTAGCTTTGAGACCTCAACTTCACCACCTGGGGATAAAATACGGCCTCTTCGACCCCGCCAGAATGTGGGTCACCAATAACAGTATATCCAAAGACTTCTATAATCCAGATGAACTGAGCCTTTTCCTTGACTCTTTTCAACATCAGCCTATGGACTCTATCAATCCAGACTGTTCACAAGATACCGTGAGAGAAAACGAAGGGGGAGGACCCTTACCCCCGGGCCCAGAGAAAGAAGGCCCGCTCCACCATGACACCGACCTCAATCAAAGGGGCAGAGACGCAGAGAGACTAGCCAGACTACACAACGACAGGGGTCAGGTTCTCTACGCTGTGGCAACCTACACCCAACTATCAGAAAGGGACAAATCCAGATCAACTCTAAAACCAACGACTGTACCCCCCTGAGACACTGATCCCTCGCTGGGCGCATGTGTGATGATTACAAGACATTGAAACCTGAACGGCGAGAACTCACGGAAGGATGAGTACGAACCCGGGTTTTGTTTGTAGCCATGATTACTTAACAATCGTCAATAACCCTTTTACCAACACTAGATTATCACTATGTTTATATGTCCTACAAGATAACACGGGCCTTACTCTATAACACAGTTGCATAGACGGCCATTGTATAACGCGAAACGCACAAGCCTGATCTTGCAGATCCTACAGGTGATACAAACACATACATCGGGACCCTGCTCAGTAGGGACACGTTTCAACACCTAAAGAGAAGCTGTCATTCACCCCCTCACAGCACTAATACAATATAGAACATCCAACAACACAACACCACACAATAACAACAAGACTACATGAACAGGCCCGATTCTGCAGACAAGTTGTAATGCTGACCCCTTTCAGCTGAACCTACCACCTTCCACTTCTCCCTTAAGCGGCTGCACCGGGAAACGAATGTAATATAATCTACGCGCAATAATACACATCCCGATGATTACCAGAGTACCGGCACAACATGATCACCTGCCACAGGGAACGATAAGATATAATACAACACAACACTACATATTACGGGGATATACCACTACTTCTTACGGGAACACTATGGGGGTCATTCTAACCCTGGCGGTAAAAACCGCCAGGGCGAACGACCGCGGTAGCACTGCCAACAGGCTGGCGGTGCACCGCTGGGCATTCTGACCGCGGCGGTTCAGCCGCGGCCAGAAACGGAAAGTCGGCGGTGTACTGCCGACTTTCCGCTGCCCTTGAGAATCCTCCATGGCGGCGGAGCGCGCTCCGCCGCCATGGGGATTCTGACACCCCCTACCGCCATCCTGTTCCTGGCGGTTCTCCCGCCAGGAACAGGATGGCGGTAGGGGGTGCCGCGGGGCCCCTGGGGGCCCCTGCATTGCCCATGCCAATGGCATGGGCACTGCAGGGGCCCCCGTAAGAGGGCCCCAAAAAGAATTTCAGTGTCTGCCTAGCAGACACTGAAATTCGCGACAGGTGCAACTGCACCCGTCGCACCTTCCCACTCCGCCGGCTCAATTCTGAGCCGGCGTCCTCGTGGGAAGGGTGTTTCCCGCTGGGCTGGCGGGCGGACTTTCGGCGGTCGCCCGCCAGCCCAGTGGGAAACCCAGAATGACCGCTGCGGTCTTTTGACCGCGGTACGATCTTCTGGCGGTTCCCGCTTGGCGGGCGGCTACCGCCGCCCGCCAAGCTCAGAATCACCCCCTATATCTCCATAGAGGCATAACAAATAGGTCAACATACACACGCACTTCCCAGAATCCTCCCCATGAGGGGGATGCAACCCCTCCATATACTCGCGATGGCACCTGACCACGCAGGTGATGAGCAGTGGATCAACCACTTGAATATATAACCCATGTTCCACCCTCCTATAACAAATGACGCCCGCCAAAGGATCAGGACTATATCCAGATTAACCTTCGTTAACACACGTTGTCCCTATATTAAACAGGACCCAGAACGAACAGGACCGTAACTAACATACGATTAATTAGTAAACTAACAACGCCTTAAAGTGCTTTGCAGTATCATGGCGCAATAATACGACCCATGGTATGCATGGGGTAGCAAGACATACAAGTCACGCATACATAAGCTAGGAACCATCAAACCCTGCCATCCACCCCGGGGCTGGTCCCACGACATATAAGAAAGTAATACGATTACCTGTGTGGAAATAAGTTATATTGTGTTACGTTATACTATATTATATTACGTTATGTTATACAAATTAACAGTTTGCAGTGATATTATGCTGTTTGACATTATGTTGTTTGACACAGTGATATTATGCTATATAAGTATAGTAATATTCCAACTGTTGTTATGTGCAAATGTACTCCAATATCCTGATTTGAACCAGCATTGTGTTACTTTACATCCTCCCCCCCCCCACCGCCCTCTCCTCTCCTCTGGCCCCCTAGGCACCCACCCTTTGATCCCATAAATCATTTCTCCCCCCCTTACACCTATATCAACATCTACTGTAACATCTACTTTAAAATCATTATCACATTTACATCTATCATTATAATCATGATTACAAATACACACCCTGATCCATACCCACTCCCCTCCTCGACCAATATACCCTCACAACATAGAACCCATCGCGATGATACACATCAAGTACAATGATCGCTAGCCCTCTTTCACTCGAAAATAGGATAAACGTTTAACCTATTATATTAGACAATGGACATTGCGAGGTATCAACTGGATCTTCCTCCATTTCTTAATCCAGGTCAGCGTGAACTCCCCCTCTACCACCTTTCCCACTATGCCCATCCCCCCCATATTAAAATGATGTTACCAAATCCCCCCCCCCATTACCTATACATTACACCCTCCCTCATCAACATAGCTATTACCCTTTCCCGGCCCCCCCCCTCCCATAATATACCCATGGCTTCCCCCTTTACTTGCTCCCCCCCTCCGGAGCTCAGCTCAGAACCTGTGCATTCGACCGCCTTGGATCAATACTGGCCGCCCCTTCATCGCATCCATCCCACTTCACAGACAAACGCTAACCCTAGCCTTCTTCCTTCCCATATTACCCCTTTCCCTCCCTCACCAACCCCTCCCCGTTCTCGCTTCTTTCCCCTCCCTTTCTTGTTGGGTTACCCAACCCTCATCAGCTGCCTCCGCCTCACCCCTCGAACTCCCAAATACTCAAATTGCAGCGAACACAGCTCCACATGATTACCACCCCCAGTATTGTTGAAATTCCTTCCTCTAACTCAGTATGCCAGAGACAACCCCCCACATAGCGCACCCACTACAAATCCTCTCCTGGAATGTTCATGGCATGATGAATTACATCAAACGGAAAAAGATCTTGTCATATTTTCAATCTAAAAAAGCAGACATAGCCCTGATCCAAGAAACGCATCTTGACAATGTAGAGTCCGATAAACTTAGACGTGATTGGGTAGGAAAGGTCTCCTTCAGCTGCTGTCCAGAAGATAAGGGAGCCAAGGGAGGCACACCTCGCAAATGTGGCTTAGCGATACTAATACGTAAATCTCTGCCGACCACGATCATTAAAACATGGAATGACACAGAAGGGAGATATATATTTGTCAAACTGGAAATAGGAAATACCTTCCTATGTGTGGGCTCTGTCTATGCACCAACCGGGACAAAGCGTTCCTTCTTCCTACAACTCAATCGCGTACTGACCGAAATAGGGACCATACGTTATATCATCGGGGGATTGGAACCTTGCTAGAGATGCCATACTGGACAGGACAGGCCCCATCGATGTGGGCAATAATTCTGATAGGGCCCTACTGACGGACATCACAGCGGATGTAGGCCTAGTCGATTGCTGGAGATTAACACACCCAAAGAACAAGGAATTCACATTCATTTCGTCCGTCCATGGCACCCAATCACGCCTGGACTATTTTCTTGTATCACACACCATAATCCCTCAAAAACAAGACCCTAGCATCTTAGATAGCGGACTCTCAGGCCATTCCCCGATTCTACTCTCTATTCAGCTTGACTTCTCCTTGTCGTAAACCATGGCGCTTTGCCATACACAGATACCGTTCCCCCCAGGGGAAAGAGCAACTCAAGGCCCACATATCCACATATATGACCGAAAACATGGGCTCTGTGACATCCAAGCGGGTCTTGTGGGCAGCGGCTAAGGCCACTCTGAGAGGGAACATGATGAGGGACGCAGCACTGGCCAATAGAGATAGGGAGGTCCGCTACCGCACCCTAGAAGACACGATCCAACGCCTCACCAAACAATACACTACTCAGCCATCCCCTGCGCTACGCCGCTCGCTCGAACAAGCCCGAATGGCACATAACGATCTTTACACAACACAGGCAGAATATGCACTACAAAGGTTACGCTACCGCCACTATGAGCAAGGAGAAAAGGCCGGACGCCTCTTAGCGGCACAGCTCCGACAGAGAGATGCTGCCTCAGCCATCCCGGCTATAACGTCCCCCTCCGGAGCAGTACTGACCCGCCCGCAAGACATTGTGAATGAATTTGCTACATATTATCAACACCTTTACACCCCCCGAAACAACGACCAACCAGGCACAGACAGAGGCATTTCTTATTGCGGCAAAGTTGCCCTGCCTATCAGAGGCCGGCCGAGCTCTCTTAGAGGGCGATATAAGCAGGGAAGAAATCACACAGGTTATCACAAAACTCCTAAAACACAAATCCCCGGGCGAAGATGGATTCCCCACGGAATTTTACAGATGGTCAGGGGAAGAGACAACCACGGCAGTACACGAGGCACTCGTGGAGGCGTGCCAGGAGGGTTCTTTGGGTGCCCTGTCCAACAGAGCCACGATTGTCGTTCTGCCTTAACCTGGAAGGGACCCCTACTCTGCAGTAGCTATCGCCCCATCTCCCTTTTAAACGGAGATGTTAAATTACTAGCTAGTGTCCTTGCAGCACGTCTACGCAAAGTCATACCGTCCCTAATCCACAATACCCAGCAGATGGGATTTGTATCGGGCCGCACCTCCAGAAACCATATGCGCACACTATGCCACACCCTACTTGAATAGTTAAACCTACCAGAAGAAGCCTTGGCACTATCCCTCGACGCAGAGAAGGTATTTGACCGCATCGAATGGCCCTACCTATTCACCACCATGAAACATTTTGGCCTCGGAGATCAATTTATTTCTAAAGTCCGATTATTATACGATCACCCTACGGCACAAGTTAACTGTGGGGGCTTTCTGTCGGACCCATTCCCCATCGGAAGGGGCACTCGACAGGGCTGCCCCCGTCACCGCTCTTATTCCTACTAGCAATGGAACCGCTGGTGGCAACTATAAGGAATTCTCAACAGATAACAGGCATCTCCTTACCACGGGGTTCCTCCAAAATCTATTTATATGCAGACGATATTCTGTTAACCTTGTCTGACTTAGAAAGATCCATCCCATCCCTACTTTCTATCATAGAAAGCTTTGCACCCTTGTCCGGGTATCGAGTAAACTGGGACAAGAGTGAATCGTTGCCCCTATCTCGCGTAACAACGAGAGCTGCAATCCATGGCCGCCCATTTAAATGGACTCCAACCCACCTCAAATATCTGGGGACATATATTAACCGAGGCTTAGAACACATGGTCAGGGACAACCTAGACCCTCTTATATCCCGGATGAAACAGGACTTTGCCAAGTGGTCCTTACTCGGCCTATCCATGTGGGGCAGAACACAGGCGGTTAGGATGGTCACCCTCCCCCGCTTCACATATGTTTTAGGCATGCTCCCCCTACAGATTCCGCTCTCTCTTCTCCGAAGGATTGATACCTTAATAAGGTCCTTCGTCTGGGGTTCTATACGGCCAAGACTAAAACCGGGGACAATATTAGCACGCAGACCCTATGGAGGACTAGGTCTACCCTCAGTAGAACAATACGCTTTAGCCCTACAACTATCACAACTAGCCTACACATTACCAGGTACCCCAGACCCCCCACAATGGACAATCACGGAGAAACACATACAGGGACAGCATTCCGAACTAGGCGGGATATATACCGATTACTCTCACTCGTCCAACCCTATCCTCGCGGCCACAAATGCAGCGTGGCACAGAGCCCACCGGCTACTGGGAGTGCACCCTTCTCTACATGCCCAAGCCCCTATAGCGGGAAACAAATGTATAAAAATAGGGGGAAGTACCCTAAGATGGCCCCAGTGGAGCGACGCTGGTATCCACAACATAACCCAAATAATAGATGGCAATGGTCTCCGGTCCTTTGAATCCTTACGGGAAGAGTTCGGAATTCACAAAAATCAGGAATGGAGGTACATGCAACTCATGCACTGTATGCGCAAGGCCCTAGGACCCCCCCCATGGACGATCAAAATCTCACCCGTTGTCAACTACCTGCAAAAATGGGGCCGACACAGAGGAGTTATGGCTGGTCTATACGCAGAGATTACGAACCACCTTTACTCGCAACCTCTCCTAGAGCGACTGCGTCTCAGATGGCAAGATCGACTAGCGATAGCCTACACAGAAGAAGAATGGCAGGACATAATCGAGGCCCTAGACAGGGGGGTCCGCGAGGCCCCCCTGAAATTCTGTCTCTTCAAAATCCTCCAGGACTGGTACTGGACCCCCATGAAACTCTTCAGGGCAGGTCTGATACCACACGCGAGGTGATGGCGATGTGCAGATCTCCATTGCGATCTACTTCATATTCTATGCCACTGTCCGACGATACAACCCCTATGGGAAGCTGTGTCCCAGACACTTAGGGATTTCATATCAATACCAAACCCATCACCGATAACACTCATTATTTTACATGACATGCGCCCATACCCCTCCCTATCACGTCCCCATAAACGGCTACTTCACACTGCAATTGCCACAGCTAAAATCTGCATCCTCCGACACTGGAGGTCTGCTATCGCCCCAACACCAACGGAATGGATGACAGCCATGTTCCAAACAGCTACCCATGAGCGAGTCATTTATAACCTGCATGATCAAGTGGCCCTATTCACAGAAATTTGGAGCCCCTTCCTGACAAGACCATGAGGCAGCTAGTTGATGGTCAGTGGAAGGCAGTTGACACCCCATCATTTCCTTTTCTCTCTCCCTCGCTTCCCCCCCGCCCTCCTATCCTTTTCCTCCACTCCTGAGACTATTCATTCCAGAGAACACCCTCCACACCATGCCATATTGACCCATTTAAATACGTACTGCTCGACCAGTGGCTAACTGTCCAACACTAGTAGGCAAGGCCGGATTCTTCATACATCCAACCGTGTATCTACACAGATACTCTTCCTTGTCTACCCTCCCCCGGAATTGCTCTCTCCACCCCCATAAACTGACCCTCTTGGCCCACCCTAAAATACACTTCGATAAATGTACCACATGGCACAATCCTGTAAGATCGTCGGCAAATGACGAGGAACAACCGGAATATCCATTTAATAACCCAGAAACATTGAGCCAAAAGACTTGCTCTTCCCCCCTTACACCCTACCTAACCTCCCCACTTCCCCGCTTTCCTCTTTATTACTCTTCTCTCTCTCCTGCTCCCCTCTACTACAACCTGACCCCCCAACAGCCTTTACCCCCCTTCCCCGCACCCTCCCTAATCTTCAAACCACAGTCTATGTTGACGAATCAGTGTACCTATTAGACAATGTACATTCAGATATCATTTGTAAAAATTACCGACTGAACTACGGACTACTGAAAAAATGTCAATGCATACTGTGTATCGTCCTATATTTTTCTCTAATAAAAAATGTACAAAAAAAAAATATATATATACAAATAAAGAAGTAAAATTAAACATTTGAAAACTTTTTCTATATTTGATGGGGAATTAAACAAACTATTTCAATATTAAAGAATGGAATTGGTGTATACTTGTTTCTATATTTTTGTGCATTGTTTTGAGATTTTAATTATAGAAATTGCTTAGATCTGTTGTCCCTGACTATCAATAATGACTCAGTGTGGGGTCCCAACTTTTAATAACTCTTCAGTGGGGTTCCTCAGAAGTCAAAAAGTTAAGAGCTGCAGCACTGTAGAGCATAGGACAAAGACAAAGGCCCTTAATATGACATTGGCGGTAAATCCCACTTACTGCCACGCTGACTGCTGCCAACATACCCGTGCCGCAGCAGATATCCGTTCACCATATTATGACACACACACACCAATCCATCACTATTCAGCCACACACACAAATCCGCCAGTCCAAAGGTCAGTGATAAACTCAACACACACCGTTACGCCAACAGAACAATGCCACCACATTATGACCCACGAATCACCACGCAGACATTCAATGGCGGTAAACCATTGGCGGTACATACAGGCACGCTCAAAATACGCACACTCAAACAAAACAACACCTCATTGGACAATTCAAAGAACACACACGACACCCATACACACACCACACACACCCACTCACACCACTATAAAACACACACCCACATTACCCACAACCTTTTACCATTACAAACCATTGGCACGAGACAGACACCACGACTACAGACAAAACCAGAGCCATACACTACCTACACTACCTACACCTATACACCACCCACACACCCCACATCACACACCCCAACACATCACCTTACACACCCTCACCTTCACAACTCACACAACACCCATGGCACCACAAAGACACCCCAGATTCTCAGAGGAGGAGCTGAGGGTCATGGTGGAGGAAATCATCAGGGTAGAGCCACAGCTATTTGGAGCACAGGTGCAGCAGTAGCCAGGAAGATGGAGCTATGGCAGAGAATTGTGGACAGGGCCAAGACCGTGGGGCAGCACCTGAGAACCAGGGATGACATCAGGAAGAGGTGGAACGACCTACAGGGGAAGGTACGTTCCATTGCAGCAAGACACCAACTCGCTGTACAGAGGACTGGCGGTGGACCCCCACCTCCTTCCCCACAGGTAACAACACGGGAGGAGCAAGTCTTAGCAGTCATGCATCCTGAGGGCCTGGCCGGAGTAGGAGGAGAACTGGACTCTGGTAAGTCAACTCTATACTACTACTACCCCACTACCTGCATGCCAACACATACCCCCACCCTCACCCTCACTCCCATCACTCCGACATTCCCACACACCCTACCATCACATCTCACTCATCCCAATGCCAAGCCCTGCATGCTCTACCAATACATGAACACCACTCACAGACCTGCATGTACACCTATCACTAAAGCATGCACACTAGAGAGAATCAGCTAGCCCACCACATACCAACTTACACAAGTGAAAGCTGCCATACAATCAAAGAGGGCAACCCACCGATGCACAATATGTCACACACAGAAAAAATAACACAGCATTTACATCCCCACAAGTATCCCAGCCAACGTCAGCAGAGAGGAGGTGCAATATCCAGTCCTCCCCACACAAGAGGCCCACAGTGATGACAGCAACTCTGGTCGCCTGGATCTGGATGACCAACCTGGCTCATCAGGGACGTCTGGACAGTCAGTTACCCAAGTCCAGTCACAGACAACCACAGAGCCTCCCCCATCTGGAAACACCACCACAGCACCCACCCAGCATACGCACACCTCTGTCCCCAGGACACGCCAATCAGCAGTGTGTTCACCTCTACAGGGACCCCAGGGCACATCTCATACCCAAAACAATCAGGGACCTGGGGTCAGTGGCAGCAAGCACACGGTTCAGGGGACAGAGGCAAGGCCAGCAGGGAAACTAGGAGGAGTGCTGTGCGCCAAGGGGAGGACAGGCCAAGTGAACCGACTCTCCAGGAGGCACTTGCAGATATCCTGGGAGCATACCAACATTCCCAGAACATGATGGGCCAGAACCTGGACAACTTGCAGGAGAACAGGCGGCTGCAGGAGGGACAGTACCAGGGGATCAGGGAGGACTTGCAGGCCATCAACACCACCCTGGTCTCCATAGCAGGGATGCTTACAGAAATGGCCATTATTATGAGGGCGGCAGTCTCACAACAGCGGGCCCCTGCCACTAGCCAGACATCTGAACTGCCTTCCACCTCTGCTGCCGCTAGTGGACAGGAGGCCCCGCCACAGGACCAACAGGCCACTAGCACCCCTCCCGCTGCAGAAGGAGAACCACCCCGCAAACGTTCCCTGCGATCCAGGCAGAAAGCAGAGACTATTGCCAAGACCCCCACCAGGAAATGAGACTCTCGTGATTGTCACCCTTGTGTCCCACTCTGTCACCCTGTCCACCTTGAACTGCCATTGCTCCCCTTCCTATGTCCCCATGGACAATGCACCTGTGATGCAGACTGGAACTCTACCCTGGAATTTCCTCCATCATCAACCCATCTCATTGCACTTGCCCCTCAATATTTTAGCACTTAACATCTCATTGTACTTGCCCCTCAATATCTTAGCACTTAAATAAACACCCTTGTAACAAATATAAGTATGGAGTATGTTACATTATTTAAGTATGTATACGTTTAACCATGTACAAACATTACAAATCAACTGTAAAGTAAATGAGCACATATGAAAGACCTGTAGTTGGCTGCAGTGATCACACCAGGAGCTACTGCAAGGCATCAACATCTGTAAAATGAATTCTCAAGGGGTACAGTAAGTGGGCATAGAAGTGGGAAATAAAAGCATGCCAGTGCCAAACAATTTCAAAATAATGACAATGAAATGTGAAGTAACACTGTCTTACCTGCGTGTCATTGGAAGTACTGTCTGATCACTGCTGTTCTGTTGTCCTCATCCTCATCCTCTGCCTCCTCATCCTCACTGTCCACAGGGTCCACTTCTGCCACACGGGCATCTCCAGCCTCCTTCTCCTGCAGAAAAGGTACATGGCGTCTCAAAGCAAGGTTGTGCAACATGCAGCCTGCCACCATTATCTGGCAGACCTTCTTGGGTGAGTAGCACCGTGATCCACCTGTCAGACGGAGGCACCGAAACCTGGCCTTCAGGAGGCCAAAAGTTCTTTCTATGATCCTTCTGGTTCACTCATGTGCCTCATTATAACATTCTTCTGCCCTTGTCCTGGCATTCCTCACAGGGGTCAGTAGCCATGATAGGTTGCGGTAACCAGAGTCACCTGCAAATATTGAGGGACAACATTTAACCACACACTATCCCATATGGCCCACACCATACCCATACCCCAACATCTACTGGGTGGGAACGAGGGCTCACCTATTAGCCACACCCTGTGCCTCTGAAGTTGGGGCATAACATTTGGGATGCTGCTATTCCTTAGGACAAAGGCATCATGCACCGACCCAGGTTACTTAGCATTGACATGGGAGATGTACTGGCCCACCAAGTACACCATCTGTACATTCATTGAGTGAAAACTCTTGCGATTTCTGTTCACCTGTTCATTTTGATGGGGGGACAAATGCAATATGTGTTCCATCAATCGCACCAATTATGTTTGGGATATGTCCCATTGCATAGAAGTCAGTCTTCATTGTGGCCAAGTCTTCCACCTGGGGAAATACAGTGTAGCTGCACATGTGTTTAATCAGGGCAGACAACACTCTGGTTAGAACAATTGAGAACATTGGCTGTGACATTCCTGCTGCCAAGCCGACTGTCACTTGGAAAGAACCAGTTGCCAGGAAATGGAGAACTGATAGAACTTGCACAAGGGGGGGGATCCCAGTGGGGTGACGGATAGCAGATATCAGGTCAGGCTCCAATCGGACACACATCTCTGTGATTGTGGCCCTGTCAAGTCTAGAGGTGAGGATGATGTGCCTGTCCTACATTGTTGCCAAGTCCACCAGGGGTCTGTAGACAGGGGTATGTC